>NC_022018.1:58540485-58560144 GCF_000317375.1 Microtus ochrogaster
ACAAATACACAGTTCCTTTAAATGGGCAGTTTGGTGCCACCCAGAATCACCTGAAAAGGAGTCTCAATGGGAGAGGGTCCAGATCCAATTTACCTGTGTGTGTGTATACGTGTGTGTGTGTGTGTGTGTGTGCGCGCGCGCACGCGTGCGCGCGCGTATGTGTGGAATTGCCTTCATCGCCTTACCTGATACAGGAAGACCCAGCCTGGCAGTGGGCAGCACTACTCCCTGGCTAGGGGCCCTCGACTGTGTTAGAGTAGAGAAAGCTAGACCGGCACTCAGCATGGATGCATGCATTCCTCTGTGCTCTTCAATAGGACTGTGATGTGACCAGCTGTTTCAAGTTCCTGCCTTGACTTCCCCAAAATGATGGCCTATATAAGCTGGAGCTGTAAACGAAAAGTAGACTCGCTCATCCCTGAGCTGGTTTTTGTCAGTGTATTCTATAACAGCAACAGAAATGCGACCTTTCCCACCGAATTGGAGCCTTCCTGCCTCGGCAAGGGTTTCTTGTGACCTTTTCCACCTGATCTGAAGTGAAGAGCAGGAGCTGCTGAGGCCATCCACATAGTTCTTGACCCTGATAAACAGCTACCCCTGGCCAGGAACTGCTCAGCCCTCTGCTGCCCAGATAGCTGGGAGTCCGTCCCCCCCCCCCCGTGGACTCTATAACCCTGACTGATCATGTGATCATGGTCAGAAACGACTCCTCCCCACCATGTGCTTCCAGTGCAGCTCTCCTCCAATGTGTGGTCATCTTTAGGAAGGCACCAGGTACTTCTTCTGGGATCCTCTACCAAACATCACCCTGGAAAGACTGATGACCCCTGACCTGAGCTCCCTGGCCATGAGAGCTTCTTTGGGGCACCTTCGAGGCACCCTCTGGCTGGTCATATTTACCAGGTTTCAATCAAGGGAGCAAACTACAGTAAGGGACACACCTACAAGTAAGTACACGGCTAGGTGATTGACAGACCTTCTAGCTCATTCTCAGCCCTTCAGATCCTTCCACATCTGAGGCTCAGGAATGAAACGGTAATCATGTATCCACGCTCATTGTGCTCTGTATTATAGGGCTGGATCAATCTTGCAGATCCCTCAGACTGCAGGTATAAAAAACCCCATAAGCTCTAGCATAGACACACGGATCCCTAGGCCCAGGAAGGCAGATGCCTGTCCTATTGCACAGGGTTACAGAAGGGTAGTTAGGAAAGGAGGCCAGTCTTCAAAGCTACAGAGCCAGTGCCTTCTCCCAGCAGACACCATTACCTCCCGGGGACACGGTGACTATGTAAAAAGAACATTGAACAGGTCTCCATTGATTCCATGCTACATAATACAGGTGAGGGTATTAACAAACAAAATGTTTTGATTTCAGGCACGGAGTGGTCTAGCAGTTTCTTAAGTAGCTATCTTCCTTCTGTGCAAATGGAGAAAAACATGAATCCATTCTGTGCTCTCCAAGAAGCCAGCTGAACCAGCCTTATAGGTGGATCGTTTTTAAATTCAGCTGACATATTTTACTCTGTTGAGAATTCACCTAAGCCAAAGCTGGTTGATTACAGTTCAACAAATACAACAGATCCAGGGGCTGTTGCCCTACTCAGAAGGTGGAATAGTAGTAGATCCCCCTTGGATAAAAACTAGCATCAAATATCATAAATCTGGGGGAAAGTGATCAGCATGACTTCAGAACAGACTGCACCTTCTGGGGAGGCTCGTACATGGAAGCCACAGTGCCCATGACTGCAAGGTGAGTTTTACTGTCTTCTGTCCTCATGACTCCATTATCCCTCCCGAATAGGGGAAACACAACCTTGAGTGGTGTTTGCTCCTGAAGTCTGGGGACACAGGCCCTAGGAAGCAGTCCCAGGGCCTCCTATGCAATCTGTCCCAGCACTGTGTGACCACGAGGAGCCTGCACACGGCACCTAACAGAATAGATTGGAAAGAGCACGGCCTCATTAGGAAGATTCTCTACCTAGCTAGCCCCTTGGCCCTTGTGAGCATAAACAGCCACTTCCACGAATGTCTATCCAGATGGAATTGCACATTAGTGCCTCTCCGCGAATGAGAGAGCCAAGGGTGTGAATGGGGCCACTACATAATGGCATAAGCAAGACCTAACCAGGAGCCCTTCGCCCCTCCCCTTTCCTCCACACCACTGCAAGTTCCCATAGGGCACTGAGGCAAGGAAGCAGCCCCAGCCTGGGCCTTTCTTCCTGCTTACACTAAATGTCCCTCCCTACCCTGGTGGTTAAAAGGTCCATTTAATTCTGCTGGTTTTATTGAAGTTATAGTCATACCTCATTGGTAAACCTGTAACTTTAAAATAAAAGCATTACATTTTGAATGCTTCGTTTTTACTTCCTCTACAAGAAAACACACGTGGAAGCTCACGTTTAGAACTGAGCACCCGGAAATGCTACGGGGAAGCCTTCTATCAGTGACGGGCAACCTTGAGTCAAGAAAGGCCAAGGGATTTGCCAGAGTTGGCCATTTTAACACTGGCATGGCTGTATTTGTCTTAGTTTTGGTTACTATTGCCGTGATAAGGCACATGAGCATAAATAACTTGGGGAGGAAAGGGTTTATCCCAGCTTACAGTTCTATTACAGTCCATCATCCAGAGACATCAGCACAGAAACTCAGGCATGGCAGGAGCTGATGCAGGGGCCATGGTGGGGCGCTGCTTATTGGCTTCCTCCTTGTGGCTTACTTGGCTTGTTCTCTTTCACAAATCGGGACCACCAGTCCAGGGATGGCACCACCCACAATAGGCTGGGCCCTCTCGCATCAATCACTAATTGAGAAAATGCACTACAGGCTTGCCCACAAGCTAATCTATAGGAACATTTTCTTGACTTGAGGTTCCCTCTTCCAAAACAACTCCAACTTGTGTCAAGTTACCATAAAACTAGCCAGTATGACATCCCATCCTAGATTCCCTCTGGGAGATGCTGCTGTGTGTCTAAAGGCTTGTCGGGAAAGTCTTTGTGAGCCTGTTGATGTTGTTAATAAAAAGTACCCCAACACCAAAACAAATAGAGACAATGTAGCCATCCATCAACAGGGAACTGGAGTAAAATGTGGCACCTGCAGGAAGGTTACATTGTAAAGAAATTGCTAAATCTACAACTACAAAAACAAAATGTCAAACGGTATGCTGAAGTGCCTTCACACGCTAAAGACAGAGACACTGGTTTCTACTGTGAAATACATGATTTAATGTAACACCTTGTGCATATGTTCAAATGACAGGGAAAGAAAAGCTAAGTAATAGTTCTGTCACCTTTAGGGAAATGAAAATGGGAGATAGGACCAAGGACGACTCCCTGGGACCAATATTACATATCTTATGGTTTATTTCTCTTGGGAAAACAAACAAGCAAAGTCAAAGAGGTAAGACCAAACTTTTAACCTGATCAAAGCCAAGAGTTGGAGTTAAACCCAAGAACACTGATATTTGAATTAATAATGTTCTCTTCCTGCCAGGGTTGAATTGCAACATTTAGAAATCAATACTCCAATTTGAAAAAAAAAATAATAGTTATTTTATTGTCAGAGTCAAGGCATACAAGAAATGGGGAGAAGAGAATGAACTTATCTGGAGTGAGGTGTAGGAGAATCAGAAGTGCTGAGTTCGGGAAAACATCTTCCTGAAGTTGTGTGGCAATGGAGAAGTGAAGCCTGTTCCTCCAAATGGAGGCAGCGGGGGCAAACTATTACACTGCCTCCCACAAACCAGGCTAGCTGCCTCTGAAATATAGCAGTTCCCAGGCTCAGAGAAGGTGAATGAAGCCTTAAAAATTGTTTTTCAAAGCTAAATGAATGCAAAGCAGAGGCTCTGTGGAACCTCTTCTATGCCAAGAAGATGACTACAGAGACTTACATCTCTAGCTCATCCAGAATGTGAAACTTGCAGATTCATCTAAGTGGAAGAGGTCCACCAACTTCATCAGTGAGCCATCTTGTCCCCATGCCTCTTTCAGCCCAGCGACACAGCATGCTGTAGCCCTCACAGAGCTCTGGGACCCCAAAGGCAGCTGGAGCATAGGAACCATCCTCTCCTCTCAGTTGGAAAATTTCCCCTCGAATGGTTCTGTGATGCCTCAGGATTTGAGCTTATTGGGATGCTGGGATAACCTGTGAAGTCAAAGTCCCAGGGATTTCGTCTTTCCTGTCATTTGAGTTGACAGCAGGTGGACGGGGCTTCTTTTACATCTGAAGACCTGTTCCTGCTGTGTCCTGAAGTCACCTGCATAGGCTGAGGGTAAGCCCCTGCTGGGTTGCTAGACCAGAATGATGCACTCACTGCCAAAGGGGCAGCATTCTCAAAGTCAACCGTCATGTGCTGTCCTTCAACACCCACAGCTTTCTCTAGACAGAAATCCACTTGTCCCTGACAAGTCTCCTGATGAGTCTCACGGCCCTCCCTCCTAACGCAGTTTGTTTCTTCAGCTGGGACTTTGTACCCACGTAGACCACCAGGCTCGTTCCTGAGTGAACCACATACACAGCAGAGGTCTAAATCCATCTGTGCTCTATCACTTTGCGACATCTTCAAGTCATCAGAATTACATTCTAAACATAACAATGTGGGCAATTACACACACACACACAAAACCTTCCTCATCCCCATATAATAGCAGTAATCTAGCTTCTTCATAAGCAACACTGCAAACCAACTTCAGTGTTCCTTTTATAAACTTTAGTGTTCCTTTTATAAAAGGACAATTGGGAGCCTTTGAAATAACTCATTAGAATTTGCTTCATAGCTTTTCAACCCAAATTCTGTGGACCCCAAAGCCACACTTTTTATTTTCTTTTTTCACTTTCTTTCTTTCTTCTTTTCTTTTTCTTTTTTTATGGGGGGGGTTGACTTTTTTTTTTTTTTTCGTGAGACAGGGTTTCTCTGTGTAACAGCCCTAGTTATCCTGGAATGGAACTAGCTCTTGTAGACCAGGCTGACCTTGAACTCACAGAGATCCGCCTGCCGCTGCCTCCCAAGAGCTGGGATTAAAGGTGTGCGCCACCCCAGCCCAGTCAGACTCTTGTTTTCCTAATGACAGTTTTGCAGTTCCCAGATCATCTTGTTCTTTCTCCTCTGGACTCTATGGACAACTGTCCTCATCAAGCCCATTCCATCAGAAAGATGGGAAAGAGAACGGGGTACTCCCGACAGCACACTGGAGGGAACTGGTATCAGCAAGATCGAGTATGCAGCCATGGGGAGCAAGCTTGACCAAAACCACAGCCTGTGCGAGGCCAAGCTGAGGCTAAAGAAAGTGACAACAACCATGATGGTGCCTTGTCATCTGTGCAAGCATGTACCAGCTTACGGATCGATGAGCCAAATCTCACCCTGCTCACACCCACGGCATGCGCCCGTCAGCCAGCGCTCACACGCTCCACATCTATATGACCAGGGATGTCTCACCAGAGAGGCCTTCCTTTGTTCGGTTTCTATGACCAGTATTAAATATTAGGTGGCTTTAACAAAATGAGTGTTTCCAAAAACTTCCTTCTGTGCCAAATAAACATCTCCTGGTATAAACCTTCTTTTGAGATCATCTCCTTTTTCTTTCTCCCCCTGTAACCTCCATTGTGTGTGTATGTGGGGGTGTGCATGTATGTGTATGCATGTACATGTATGCATGTACGTACTGGTATGTACGTGACACAGTGGGCATGTGAGGTCAAAGGGCAACCTCCGTGTTGATCTTTGCAGTCCACTTTCCTTGGGGAAGAGTGTCTTCTCTGCCCCTGTGTGTGCAGGCTAGCTGGCCCACAAGCTTCTGATGACTGTCCTGCCCCTGCCTCTCATCTCACTCCAGGAGCACAGGGACTGTAGGTTTGCAACTGCACCTGTAGGTTCTGAGAGTCCAGAATCAAGCCCCCACATCATACAGCAGGCGCTATACCCACGGGGCCACTCCCCAAATCCACACAACACACACTATACCCACGAGGCCACCTCCCCACATTGATACAGCAGACACTGTACCCACGGGGCCACCTTCCACATCCAAACAGCAGACACTATACCCACGGGGCCACCTCCTCAGCCTTGTATTCAGATCAGGATAGTATCTGGTTCATTTTTATCAATTCAACACAGACTAAAGTTGCCTGGTAAGAAGGATTCTTGCTAAGGAATTGTCTCCATCAGATTGGCCTTTGGGCATGTCTGTGGAGCATTTTCTTGATTAATTATTTCCATGGAGGTCCAATCCACTGTGGGTGGTACTGTCACTAGGCTGGTGGTCCTCGGCCATACAAAAAGCAGGCTGAGCAAGCCAGGAGGATTCAGCTAGTAAGCAACATTCCTCCGTGGTTTCTGTTAGTTCCTGCTTCCAGGTTCCTGCTTGTGTCCCTGTCCTGGCTTCCTTCAGTAATGAACAGTGATGTGGAAGTGTAAGCCAAATAAACCCTTTCCTCCCCAAGTTGATTTTGATCATGTGATGTTTGATTACAGTATCAGAGAGCAAATCAAGACAGAATGGAAATGACTTCGTGTTGCTGACAAGTCCTCTGGAGTTCAGTGATTCCCCTGCTTTCCCAAGGATGAGATGCCCGACGTCATCTCTGCCTGTGGCTTTTATTTCACCGTGTGCTGCACACAGTGTACTTAACGACATCTGCTGGAGCTCATACTGTAAGCAAAGGCTACCCTCTGCTCGCTGCTCTCCCGCGGCTGTGTCTCTACATGACCACAGCAGTCACACAGAGGGACCAGGAAGGACTCTCCGCTGTACGCTTAAACATCACGAGATTTGGAGAGATCTAAGTATCAGCAGACCTAAGTTTCCAAGCAGAGCAGGGCTCCACTCAGAACAGTGGCAAAACCCTTGTCAGGAGTTTTCCCCTAAGTGGGCTTAAATGTTATGTTTCCCTTGGGACTCAAAAACCCCTGTGTGACCATCAGAACAAGGGGAGCAATCATTTATATTTCCAGATGGCATCCCTGTGTGACCATCAGAACAAGGGGAGCAACCATTTATATATCCAGATGGCGACCAGCACTTGCCTTCATACAGTCCTTTCTCTCGTGTGTCCTCCCTTCATGGAATATTCATTTGTCTGAACGCCCTGGAAGGAAGTTAGCCTGGTGGTTACGGGGATCCTAGGAGGAGTATGTCTGCATCTCAGCATGAAGCAGCAGCTCAGGGTACCCCACAGCTGAGCCGTTGTCACAACCAAGAGCCTGAAGCAGATGTCTTTGGACAGACTCACCCATCACACACAAGCCGGGCGTGTGCCACTCTGCGTCACGAGGATTCTTCCTAAGTGAAGGTTTAGTCTTCTAAGAACACTTGAGTCAAGGAAATGCTTAGCATAAACGACTAATACCTTTATATATGCTACTGGGAATTGTTGGGGTGACTGAGTGCATCCCAGGCAAAGCCTCCAAAGGAAAGCTCTCTGCACACACCCTTCCTCCTTCCCTCGAATATACAGACCCACAATCCCCTGCCACGGTCCTCTACACAGCCAGACACTCTTCCCTGCACACTCCTGCATTGCGGTCATTAACACATCCCACGGAAATCATGGCCACGCTCTCTCCTCGCACCTCAGGTGGACACTAACCATGCTTCATTTGCTCTCTGTTTGGATTTTTGGCTTTGCATTTGTGCAGACAGCGGAAGCGCCATACATTTTCCAGGGTAGGCAGCTGAATGGATGGATAAAGGCATGTGGGACTGCATAAACAAAATGATGCATTGCTTTAAGGTTTGGGATATAAACAGACATGAAGACCTGAACGTCAGTTCTCCTGATGAGAAAAAGCGGCGCCCAGGGCAAGTGACTGACAGAAGCCAATACTCAGAATCACGAGCGCTGGGAAACATGCATGGTAGATGGTGTCGCCTCTGAGTTTCAGGCTTAATGGCACACGTATATCCACAGCACAATTTAGCATCATTTCAGCAGTGATGTCAGTGCCGAGAGCTGCCACTCAAGGGACAGCAGGAATAGGACAGCCCTCACTGCGTCCCAATAAATCACACAAGGACATAGTGACTTCTGTCTGCCCCCATGGAAACAGTTCCACCACATCTGCTGGGACAGATGGGAAGGACTCAAGGACAACAGCCTGTCCGTGAGCGGATATAGCGACAGCTTCTCACTAGACACCATGAAGGTTGGTTAGATGGCTCCGGGGGTAAGTCACTTTCCACCACGCCCAGTGAACTGTGATACTGAATCCCACATGGGGGAAGAGGGGATCCAAATCCTGAAAGCTGTCTCTGACCTTACACATGTATATGTCTGTGTACACAGGAATACACATACAATACATAAATTGTTTTTTAAATAAAAACCATAAAGGGATGCATTTAACAATTTCAAGTATCCAAAATCTCCCAGAATTTTTCTTTTTTCCCTCATTCAATGGGGGAACATCTTTCAGCATATTACATTCTATGAGTAAAACGTCAGGGTATAGCCGGCCCCACGATTCACAAGCTTGATAATCACTCTGCTATTTTTTTTAAACAAAATCAATCAATAATTTCACTAGCTGACTCAAGTTTTAAAAATTGTGCAAATCTGTCTACAAATAACCTCAGACAAATACCCAACTGGATAAAAATTTTCTACCAACCCCACTTAGTTCAGGATCCAAAGTCAATAAAATAAGAAAGCAAGGTAGCTTCTGAGAGAGAGAGAGAGAGAGAGAGAGAGAGAGAGAGAGAGAGAAAGAGAGAGAGAGAGAGAAAGAGAGAGACTCAACTCTGCATGCAAGGAAGAGAGAATGCGTCGGTATTTCCCATGATGCATCCTTTACCTTGGTCGAAGGGCTTGTTGGGATTCCAGTTTCTGAAATAGTCATCCTAGGAAAGAAAGGTAGAAACGAAGGTCAGACATCAGAGGCCTTTCCCTGCAGAAAAACTGCCTCATCCAGCTTCCCAAAACACAAAGGAGAATCTTCCCCCAAACAAGCATGAGAATGCGATTAAAAAAAAAAAATGTCAATTTACTTTTCTAATTCTCGCCTTTCAAATTGTACATACTAAACACTGGGAGTTATAGAAACATCTCAGGCTGGCATGGAAACAGCTCTGCTCATCTTGGTTTGACATATCCGCCCAGCCATCTCCTACGTGTGAGGTGTATCTGCTATCAGCTGTACCGTAGGTGATGCCTGGGCGGCTCTCACTTACGATTAAGCCCCTGTATTTGTAACAGCTGATAATTTAACTGTCAGCATTTCTTTTACATGGAGACATATAACTTGAGGTGTACATTTCCAGTTCCTCAACACTTACAGAGCCTAAAACCAGAGGACCATTCAAATGTTAGAACACCCCCGAGGTGCTTAGCGTAAAGTCTTTAGTTTTGGGGATGGAGTCCATCCGGCTCCAACCACAGCCACGTCACTCTTGCGTGCAGTCTGCATCAAGCACCTGGCAAGGTGGGTTCTTCATTACTTTGAAACTGCAAGAAACTACATCACTCCGTTCTTCAGGGTTCTGTTAACCTCTCCTCAATTCTAGCAACCCTCTCCCTTCTAAACAAGCATCCTTGGCCTCACCCTGCCCAGAACACCCACAGTTTGCAAACCAGTAAGGCTAGACTGTTCAGTCTCACACCACATCACTTCTAGGGCACTTGCCCTTTCCAGCTGATAGTCTGTTAGCTGTGTGGTTTGGGGCAGGTACCCATCACAGACACCTCCAAATGGCTGTCTGAAACAAGCCCTCAACTTCCCTTCTGGAGAAGTTAATTTAGATCAAAGTGCACGATTAGTTTAATTTTGCCCTCACTGTCCTATGATGCAGCTCAACTCCCACACGATCTCCCGTGGATGTCATTGGTTTCCTCCTCAATCAGTTACCTGACTTAATACGAGATTCTTGTTGAGGCCACTCAAGCCCACAAAAATTTTAGGAAACTGGATTTAGAGTTAAATCAGAACATAATGCTCCATGGCTAGTGATTCCATTTTACAGGGTGTGAACAAACACGAACAGCCTCCCCTGGATCCCGGAGATTCAGCACTAACCACTTTTTAACTTTAAGGAGCTGGTCCACTTTGCTCCAGTTTTAATTTTACGACATGACTGTCATAATCACATGACTTGAGATCTATCCCATGAGCAATTACTGAGAAAGTCTAGAATAATCTATCTGCAACATCCACCCCCCCACACACACACACTTATTATTTTAAATACAATCCAAATTCGGGGCACTGTGCTATCTAAAAGCTGATGAGCCAGTGCTAAGTGGTCTTGGGTAAAGGGTGGAAGTTGGTGGGATGTTTATCACTCGATGTTTCTGTGTGATGCTCAATACCCTCTTTGCCTTAGACAATCCTATTACCAGAAGAGTCTTTTGTTCACAAGAGCAAGGCAAGAGACAGCCCAATAGGAATGGTCTCATCACCAGAGGACAAAGATAGCAAACTGTCCAGGCTGCCCACCAATGCCCCTTCTCATGCAAAGGGGACGTCAGCAAGTTCAAGGGCACTGAGGCTCTTCGGAAATCTTTTCACTTGGCTGTGCTCTCCTAATCCATGGGAGCTCTGAAAGCAGAGGATGTGTGTCCAAGGGAAGGGCTGGAGCCTAAGGTAAGTTCCTTTGCTTTAATTTCACACATTACATTCTCTTTGATGTCCAAGAAAGGCTTGAGCAGGTCACGAGAAAAGAATACTCCCTAATGATTCAGTACGCTTGAGGACCCTGCTGGAATGTGAAGCATTCTTCTGGACCTTGTCGTTTTGCAGGTTAACTCTAATTGCTGTTTTTACGGTTTTCTTTCAGGAGGAAAAGCACGGTTTTAAATATAAAGCCTCTAAAAGCTGGTATCTGCCTTGGGATATTTAAAACCTGCTGCAAATGTAATAATACCGCCTAATCACTGCAAATGTATAAGCACACCTTGAATGAAAACTCATGATGGAAAATAAATCCTTCAAATGGCCTCTCACCCAGGCAGGCCAAGTGGGATGGGGAACTACGCCCTGCGTCTGATTGCTTTCTCTCTTATAGAGGAAAGAAGATCACCAAAACACAGGCAAAAAACTTGGGAGCTCACAAAGCTTGGGCTATTGTGAATTTCAATGTAGCTGGTGGAAAACCCTCCACCAGAGGCCAAGGTCATGAGCACTGTGAAGTACTCGATGTAACAAAGCTCATCAGGGAAATGGGCACAGGGCAGCGGGGAGAGAGTCTTCTGCCAGGGTCAGAGCATGAGGTGTCAGGGCATGAGGGATCACTATTCTAACATGCACAGGTGCCCCCAGAGATGCCCACACTGCTCAGCTGCGTCAGCTGGCTCACTCTACGAGAAAAGTTGATGAGGTGAGATCTCCAAGGTAACAAAAAGCCAGGGGTGAAGAAAGCCACTTAGAGACACCACCTGGGAATCTGCTCATCCTCAAGTTCCACCCAACTAACCATTGGCATCCTTAAGAAACTTAAGGACAGCTAGCTATGGTCCCAAACTGTCACTCCACCAATACCAGGGCTGGTCTCTCCCCTGACGCTCAAGACACTTTGAGCAAGCCAGGCTTTCATCTTCTGTCTCAGTGAAAACGCAGGGGCTGCGCCATTTGTAGCAAACTCATCTGGCAGCAGGGTGCCTGGTCCCACGCCACCCCAGTGCTGCACTGTGTGACAGCCCATCCCTGCTCCCAGGACTTCAGAGGCCAGACGCAATACAAGCTGAGACCTGGACCATGAGAACCTTGTCTCTGACCATTGTTCTAGCCCAGGAAAGTTGATACCTATTCAAATTCAGACAGGGTTGAGGCTGTTGGATGAATGGGCACTTGCCAGGTTAGTCTGTCTGATTTTGCCTTTTGACTAGAAATGTGGTCACCTAATGATAGAATTCTTTAAAGGAACTTGCAAGGACCCAGAAACAGGTTAATTTTCAGACATAAGCCTAACTGGAAAAGTAAACGTTGAAATACAGTCATTTACTAAATTCAATAACTCTCATTAATGTATCGTGCACACTGAGCAACAAGAATGGCAGTGTGGGTCTGTAGTTAGTGGTCTACCCTGCAGGGTCTAAGAGAGTTGGCTTCTGAACAGGGAGGGACACAGCCTTGAGCTGGAGTTAAGCAATTCTTAGGATGAAAGGCAAATTCTATTTTTCCGTGGTATTCCATAAGGGACCTACCCAACTCTCATTACTTAGGAATCTCCAAGAACCCACCAGCCTAAGCAGAGGCTCAAGCATGAATAAACTGACTGCTGACTGACATCGTGAAGTGTTTCAGGACAGTAAACACTCTGAAGAGCCAGCCTGGCCGTCAGAGAGCAAATCGGTTGTTGTATGTCTAAGACGGAGGAAGGAAAGGACGGCTGGTGCTCAGAGCAGACGAAGAACCAGAGACCTGGTAGTACTATAGCACCATGCTATCATATCAACAGAGACAAAAATCACATTTAAACATTCACCTCATTAGCTAAATATCCCCAGAAACACAGCACTGGGCACCATAAAATGAATGGCTGGTGACAGCTGCTGCAAAGGAATTAACTGAATTTTTAACTGTGTTACAGATATTCTGTTCTGATCAGGTCCTGTAAAAAGAAAGTCTGTACATATACATACACACACATGAATCCACACCTATGCACACATACTTACACAAATATATATAAAGTTGTTTATAAGCGCATGCATGTGTGTATTTATATTCATTCCCATGGTACATATCATAAAATCTAATGACAAATGTGTGTGTATTCACAAGTCATAATGTATATGACGATACCCATAAGTACAGTCAGCTCTCCATATCTTAGGCGCCACTTCGACAGATTCAACCAGGTACCAAAAGTCTTTGAAAAACATCCGCATTTGCAGTGAACACCATCAACTTTCTTACAATTATTCCCAAACTGTACAGTCTATTGCACAGCATTTACATCCAGGGGTGATGTAAAGTAGATGGTAGGGGGGACATGAGCAGGTTCTAGGCAAACACTGTGCAGTTTATTTCGGAGATGTGGACATTCACAGATTTGGGGTTCTTGGGGCCCCAAAGCCAGTCCTGTACACATGTTTACATGGGACAAGAGCCTTGCCATTCTCCTGCGAATCTGCTAAAGAAGTCCTGCAGTTGGTCTAATATGAAATGACGCCGAACCTCTGCAGACTCTGAGCAATCGAGTCCCCTCACCGTGGATGGGCGTGTCCTCTAGCACAATTGAACATGATTTCTCTTCCCTTGTAGTACAGCCCCAAAATGGCTAATGCAATTTAGCCCCAATATTCTCCAGGGATTTCCCATTTCAGCTACAAAGACTGTTAAAGCCAACTCCAAGGAAAAGCTGGGGGCAGAGCCAATCAAAAGCACCCAAGTGCCGTGGCTCTGGAGATGAAGATGAGGGGTAATTTATTACAGACAACAGCTTCAGATGCCACAGATCAAAGACACTGAGTGCACATGAAACAGATAATTTCTCCCTCATACATATTTTAGCTAAACTGTTTGAACCCTGCAGATCCATCTGAAGATCGCCTGAGACAATACAAGTTACCAGTCTGGAACGTAAATGAGGGCCTCATTTATCTGGACCAGGGGTGAACCAGGAAGCCATGAGCAGAGGAAGCAAGGTACAGAGAGGGCAAAACAGTCCGTGCAGGGTCTTCTGCAGGGCCACTGTCAATCAACAGACAAAGGTGTCTCTCTGTCCTAGGGACATAGCATTTCTGAGTTACTAGCTTCTCAGAGGGAGGCTGGCTTTGCTGAGCACACACCCGTGAAAAGACCCATGAAGGACGGGAGTCGGACTCAACACAAAACAGGTCACCCCCCTTTCACGCCAATTGACTGGGTAGAGTAGCAAGGAGGTAGGTTATTGGGGTTAGAGGTTTCTCTAAACTGGCTAATAGAAGTAAGTTCTAGACCAGGCTTTTGTAAGGCTGTCTATTGTGCAACTGGACACTTCCCTATGCACAGGGATAATGCCTGCTAGTCAATCCACTATATGATGCAAAGTCACTCCTCTGCTGGGAAATGACATAGCCCCCCATGCAGCCACCTCACCTCTGAGCTGTGTTCTGTTACATCTTTAAACCAGCAACATGCTCTTGGTGTATCTATCCTCTGCCAAGCCTGCCCCTACCAGCACCAAGGAAGAGTCCCCATGGGGACCCTGAATGAGATGGTCAACTGATCACCCAGTCTAGATTGGATGGAGAATTGAACTATCTTAAACATCACTCATGGGACTTGGGTTGACCAGGGACAGGAGCTGTGTGCTGTACCACATTTCAGTGTGCATGTAGGCTCTGCCCCTACAACACATACACACATGCCTGGGCATAGGTGACGTCTGAGCTGGGGTAGTCTTACCTGCCTATTCCCTGGGGCATCACTCAACAGCACATGATAAATTCTTGATAAATCGCTTCATATATAAGACAGCCGATCTAGCTTTAAGAGCACTGCAGCCCCTGAGAAATTCCCATAACTATTAGGTATGTGTAGACACAGGTGGGTAGATGTTTGTATACACACTCTAAATCACTTTCACCCTGAATAGAGCTATTCTTTGATAAATTGGTCTGACATTTGGTGTAAAGTCCTGCAGGCTTTAGACAGAATGATTTAGAAAATAACAATGTGGGTTTCTCTGCTCTTTCAATAAATAACCCACCAGTAAAATACAGATAATAACTGACAATCGTACTTTAGTGTAACTAATGAGAAAAAATAACACAGTCAATGGACTGTTTATATACATTTGATAAATTACATCCCTCACATATACCCATGAGAAACAAATGTCTATATTCCTGGTTGGCTGAATACAAGCAAATATTTAACATGAGATTAAAGATCTGAGATACAGTTTACATTTTATTTTGCAACTATTTTGATACTATGTCTACATACATTTGAAAGCAAAACCTACCTCAACTTCCTGAGTCCGAAAGCATAATGAATGGGAAAAAATAAAAGAATCACATCAAACAATGAGAAGGAATGTACACATTTTTGATAAATGCATCAAAATTTCAAAACACTATAAAGGTCATAGCCAGTTATTTTAAGCCGCCTACCATCACACCTTTGCTAAGGTCCATCACCCACAGAGCCCACGGAAAAAGGCTTAGGTAAAAAGGTAATGACTGGGAGGTGGGGGCATGTCTCAGTTATCTGTGCACACTGCAGGAGAATTAGCAGAACTCTGATGAAACCCAGACACTCACCCACTGTTCCCATCTGCAGGAATGTCAAATGACTCATTGCCTGCAACAGCAGCCCAATCAATAAACATCCCAAGACAACAACAAAGGCTAAGAACAACAGAGCTTCTGAATTTCCAAAAAAGGCATCATTTGCCCTGAAGCTCCAGCACTGCTGGAGGGGACTTCAAACATAGGGTCATGCACCTTGGGAAATACTTGAGGTGAGTAGGATTGACTCATCTTCCTCCCACACTCCCCCACCTCCCCACCCCTGCTTCCCTGCCAATTAGAGTTGCCACTGCCTTAATGAGCTCTCCCTTCTCAGGGACTGAATGTCTCTATTGAGCCGTTCAAACTGGGGTGCCAAGGTCTTATTTGTCCAAACAGAAAAGGGAAGTGTGTGTGTGGTTCCTTCTCCCAACTGTGTTCTATATCCGTTCTTATGTTCTTCTGCTGTGGTGATATCTTGTTTGTAATCAAACAAATAAAGCTTGCCTGAAGATCAGAGTACAAAACTAAACCACTAGTTAGCCATAGAAGCCAGGCAGTTGGTGGCACACACCTTTAATCCCAGCAGAGGCAGACAGACCTCTGTGAGGTCAAGGCCACCCTGGTTACACAAGATTGCTCCAGTCTAAAAGAGAAACAGAGCCAGGTGGTGATGGCTCACACCTTTAATCCCAGTATTTAGGAATCACATGCATTTAATTCTAACACTAGGAAGGTGCAGACAGGAAGGAATATGGCTGGGTAGAAAGAGGAACTGAGGGCATTCAGTCTGAGGACTTGTAGAGACAGGATACCCCATTTGATCCGAGCACTTCATAGAGGTAAGAACTAGTGACTGTCTTCTCTGCTTCTTTGATCTTTCAGCTTTCACCTCCTAATATCTGACTCCAGGTTTTTATTACTAAGACCAATTAAAATTCGTGCTACATTCTGCTGATGCAAATGATGAAAAGGGTCCTTGGTATACACTCAAATTGAACCACAGGGCAAGACCAATGCCACCCAGACCCTTGCCCTCGCTAGCAAGGCTGCCAGGTTGTCTGAGCTAATGAAAGGCAGTCTTGTCAATATCCAGTGAAGAGAGAAATCAGTACCATGTACTCAAAGGCAGCAGGAGCAAGGGCAGGCTTTGAACCGGGTGTGGGTTTGAGTTCCTGCTCCAGCAAGTCTTAGCTGAGTGGCCTTGTAACATATGCTGGCCTCTCTGAGTAGTGTTCCTTCTCCATGAAATGAGATCACTGGTACCTACCTTGAAGATGCTCTTAGAGCCTTACCATGATCACAGTACTCAGCATGGCGGGCATCCAGAAATAACAAGCCACAGGCAAGTGCTCTCATGCCTGCTTCTAGAACTTTACATCAGTGAGCTACACCAGGGACGTAGGGACCAGCAGGGCCTGTGGAAATGGCTTGTTTAAAATTTCTATGATGTGACTTCTCGCTAGACTTGACTGAAAGGAGACCAATTATAATGGAAAATAAGGACAAAATATTTTCAATGTGGGCTCTTTTACTAGTCTCCGGCATGAGGAAAACAATTCAGTGTGACCTGGAAACATGAGTTGCGGGTCTGCCTCTAAAGACCACGCCCCCCCCTAAGGTCCAGTGACCCTCATCTAGAGAACAGAGCTGCCTAGCAGAAGGAGACAGAATTATGACGCTGGACTGCTCTCTACTTCACAGCATACACACCCTAAGATGTTTCAATTATGATTTACTGTCTCCTAACACAGAGACCAGGCTGCGATGGGCAAAATTCCTATGTAGTCAGTGATTCGCATACTGAATGCAGATGAAGGGTCCCTGAAAGTCCCCGTGCCACCAACACACCAAACAAAGCCCTTGCTGTCTTGGAGCATGAAAACGTCCCACCCCAGAAAGCACAAAGGTTAACTGGCCTGAGACTCAGTCTTGTCCGGGTATCACAGATTCCTGATAGCTCCCCACTCCTGACCACTGGCCTCTAGGAACATGCTTCCACTGGAGGGGTGGCTTGGCATTCAGGAGCACTTGCTGCTCTTGCAAAGGATCTAGGTTTGGTTCCCAGCTCCCACATGAACAGCTCATAGCCTGCAACTCCAGTTCCAGGAGAAGCCAATGCCCTCTTCTGGCCACTGCTAGTACTACATGCACATGATGCAGACATACTGATTCAAGCCGATTTCTATCCTACCCTGGAGAGGCTGACTAGGGGACCACGTTCATCATGACGTCACCCAGCATGGAATTTTTTTAAAGAGCATCCTCGATGATTATAATTTAGCCCTCAATAGGACAAAGGAAATAGGCCAAACACTAATTCAAACAGAGCAAAGGTAACAGAGGGAAAGTCAGGGCCACCACAGATGGCACACATACCAGCCACAGAACAAAATATTTTCAATGTGGGCTCTTTTACTAGTCTCCGGCATGAAGAAAACAATTCAGTGTGACCTGGAAACATGAATTGAGGGTCTACCTCTAAAGACCACGCCCCCCCTAAGGTCCAGTGACCCTCATCTAGAGGAGGTCACTGCCCAGCTTCTAGGGCCTCCCTGCCTCCCACAAGCACTGCCAGCTCTTCTCCACAGGCTCCAACAGTAACCATCTAAAAAGCACAACCCAGAGCGGCTAGCCCTGCTAACAGAGCCCCTAGGGCCCAACCCCTGCAGACCCCCGCTAGCTCACCACAGTCACACTCCAGCCCATAGGCTTCCTTCCAGGCAGGAGTGAATGCTTTGGGTTTTATCTTTTACTGAAACAGGACAAAATCTGCTTAACTTCTGAAACGCTGCCGTGCTGCCCACTCCCCACCTGAAACATACTCCCCGCCGTCCCCAGGTTACCTTCCCTCACTCCACCCAGCTCACTGCCATGCTGCTTGTCCCGGGAGCCCATGGGCACCTGACCGACTTGCTGCTAGCCTTGGAAACCCACACTCTTCCTAGCTCTGTGGCACCTGACCGATCCACAGCCCGCACTGCAGCATCGGCTGCTCTTCTGTGGTTCCACAGAGGCCAGTCCCTGGGGCTGAGAGGGGTGGCTTCACTGTGGGACCTTACTGCCAGCATGGCGCTTGTGTTTAAGACACCTAAGGATGAAGAGAGCCGGGACGAGTAGACGATGACCCCACCTCTGCCTGATTCCCTGGATGCTGCAGCTGCCCCACGTTTCTGCTTAGATTCAAGACCACAGGCTACAGGGCTACAGTGGAGGATAATGAAATAGGCGCCTCCCTTTGGTGACTCCAACTGGGACACAGGGACCAGAGAAGCAGAATAATGACACAGGGAGGACTTGGGAGGACGGGTCAAGATGTGCAGCACTGGGGTGCTCAGTGGCATCCTTACCTCATGGCCAGCATCCCCAAATCATCAGGAACAAGCGGACTTTACTGCCTGTGGAAGTCGAAATTTGGTGTGGGTTGAATGAGACATGTTCCCCGTATATTTGAGCACTTGATCTTTAGTTGATGGCTCCATTTAGGAAGAGTATGGGACCTTTAGGAACTTCAGCCTCAACAGAGGAACTATGTCACTGGGGTGGTGGGTGCGGGGAGTTTGAGGGATTATAGATTGGCCCCACTTCCTAGCTCCTCCTGTATATATGTCTTTTTTCTCTATCATCTCTGTCTCTAGCTTTCTCTAACTCTACATCTCTATCATCAATATATCTATCTCTAGTCTATCTCTGTATATGTCTATCTCTGTCTCTATCATCTCATTCTATCTCTATCTCTCTGTATTCTATATATCATCTATCATCTATCATCTATCTATCTATCTATCTATCTATCTATCTATCTATCTATCTATCATCTATCCATCCATCCATCCATCCATCCATCCATCCATCCATCTATCTGTCTATGTATGTATGTATGTATGTATGTATGTATGTATGTATGTATGTATCTATCTATCTATCTATCTATCTATCTATCTATCTATCTACCTATATCTATCTACCTATCTATCTATCTACCTACCTACCTACCATCTGCCTGTCTGTCTGTCTGTCTGTCTAACTATCTCTCCTGCAAGTGGATGAAATGTTCTCATCCAGTTTCCCCACCAGGATGGATTCTCTCTTCTGGAACCATAAACAAAAATACATAAATCCTCTCTTCTTTACATTGCTATATGTTACGCTTCTTTATGTTGTCACAGCAAAAGAAAGGTCCAAGTGGGAGAAGAGCCAAGGCTTGGACCAAAATGAAGCGTACAGCAAAAGTTCAAATAAAAATTTAAGGCAGAAACTAATAGTGATCCTGATGACACAGGTAAGGGCCATCAAGTCTGAGTGGCCCAGTGCTGACCTGGCCAGACACTTTTATTTGACCCTTACGATAACTGTCTGAGACAGTACAATAAACAGCCGCACACCACAGGTACAGACCCTGCTGTTAGAAGGAGGTCGCATAGCTAGTGGGAAGGAGAAACCTGAACTTAGTGTCCACTTGACTTGAAGATCATGTTCTTGCCAGAATGCAGCCTCCTTCAG
>NC_022018.1:58560331-58587505 GCF_000317375.1 Microtus ochrogaster
CTGCTCTGTGGAGACACTGGAGAGGGGCGTGGGCATGTCTGCTCTGTGGAGACACTGGAGAGGGGCGTGGGCATGCCTGCTCTGTGGAGACAAGCACGCAGATCAGAGGCTTCCTACCAGTAAAGTGGGAAAACAGAAATCTATGCCTCACGAGGTCTTTGAGGGACCGGATAGCAATGCAACCTGTTAGTCCAGCCCCAGTAAGGTGGGCAAGAAGTCCCAGATTTCTGAACCCAGGTTTAGCCTTCTTGGGCATAATGATGGCCTCTCGGGCCAAAAAGAGCAGCTTCAAGAGCCAGCAAGATGAGGTCGGAGAAATGTCCTGCACCTGTGAGTCCTGTGCTGCTGCTGACAGCTGCCATCCTGTCCAGGAGCCCCACTCAAAGTGGTGCGGACATCAAAATGCTGACCCAAAACCTGTGATGCTCTGACACACTCTCCCCTTTGGAAACCCACAGCCACAGAGTCTCTGAAGTAGTGTCCACCTGCCACCCTATTCTTTCTGTTACAGCTCCTTTCAGCCCTCTGTTAGCCCTGCCACTTCCACAGTCTAGGGGTAGCGATGAAGACTCCCTTCAATGGGTCTCTAAGCTGTCCTACTTCCTATTGCCACTCTGCCAATGACACTGAGACCTGAGACCTTGTCACTGAAGCACTGATACAGCAAAGCCAACAAAGCCCCAAATAGATCCTATCAAGGTCTCCTGTCCATTCCAAACTAGTGCCACAGCCAGGATGTGTGATTTCTTCTGTGAAATACGCAATGCATGCAGTGGCGTTATTTCTGTCATGAGGTGGCCAGAGTAAACAAGCCTGCCAAAGGATGGCCTCACGCTCTTGACCCATACTTTCCCTCCATGATTACCAACAAGTTTCCATGAAGTAGAGCCTGAACACCCCTGCACTAAACCAGGACTCAGCAGGGGAGGGTAAGAATCTGCTGGGGGTGACTCAATGTTGTTTGCAGAATCCACACAGCTGTCAATGAAACCGGGGTCACAGAAACCTGTCACCCAAAAAGTATCAAGGCAACCCCATCAGGGGTGCAGCAGCTCTCCATCCCTAGAACACCCAGAGAAAAGATGCTGATAGACTCCAGAGGCTTGGGGACCACAATAACTCCATCATGGGGGAAACAGTCCTCCATCCCCAGAACTTCCAGAGAAAAGATGCTGATAGACTCCGGAGACTTAGGGACATGATTAGAGGCATCTCACCCAGACTCCACAGTTAAGAATATTCTTATCTGGCCCACTACACAGAGCAGAAGTATTTCTGTCATGTGGACAAGGCAGAGCCCAGAGAGCTCAAAGAGAATCTTTCTCATACCAAAATACAACACCCACAAGTTCCCCTGTAGGAATGTAACCCCAATATCTACATACTAGGCTAGTTCATCATTATCTAGCAACCCCGTTCTCCTCAGCTGGCTGCTATGGCTGGCCATGCTGGACACCAGACAGCACTGACGACCCACCAGGGGAGCAGCCCCATGCCCGGCTGCCTTCTAAACACACCCAGCTCTGTTATGGAGTCTAGGGAGCCCAGTGAGAGCCTAGGGACTGGTGGGAAAGTTCATTCTAAATGCACAATGATCATGTTGTATATCTGCCCTAACACTGGACCAGAAAACAGATGTGAGGAACAGCTAACCCGTAAGTTTACGAAGCTTGTGATGCTCCAAGAAGAGAGACAACCAAAAATGTAAGAATGCCTTACAAAAGTACCTGAACAACGTCATTAGAGATAGCTGTAATAACCACAAGGGTGAAATCACTGATTATTATCACACATGCACATGAGTGCACACATGCACACAGACACACGCACACACATGCACATGTGTACACACACACACACGCACATACATGCTGCACACGTACATACACCCCAGAAAGCAGGGCAGTTTCTACTGAGAAAGACACAACCAGCTGGATCTCGAAGGTCAAGGAAGATTCCAGATGCAGATTATGTGGGGGTGCAGTGGAGGGTGGCTTGCACACAGTATGAGGCCAGCCCAAGTCCACGTGCACAGTCTTTGGTGTGAATGTCCTCAGCTCAGGAGGATCAGAAAAAAGCCAGCGACTGCAGAACCAGGGGCAAGTAACAGCAGAAGCTCTAGCCCATTCTGTCTAGTGTTCTCTGCACCTGCTGCCTGCTCCTGCCAGAGGACCAGGGAACTCCACAGCTACCGTAGATGCTGGTGAGGACCAGTGCACAGGATGGACACTACCATGAGGGCTTCAAGTACAAGGCAGAGCACAGCCCCACCACCTGCCACCCCAGGGCCAACAAGCCCAGACTCCAACCTTTCTGATCCAATAGCAAGAGTCCCCACACCACCTGTTAAGAACATGTGTGAGTCATTATGAAACATGAGGAGAGCCAACTGCCTGGCCACTGCTCCCCATCAAGAGGCACACTGCCAGCCAGATGCACCTGCCCTGCATTAAATGCAGAAGTATCTACCCCTCCAAAGGGCAGCGCCCCAAGAGTGAGTGACACGCCATATGACCACACTATGGAAATCAAGACCCTGGAGGTACTGCTTCCAAACCTCAGACAGGAGCAGCAATGCATGCCTTGTTGTCCTCACCCAGGCTTCAGATGATCCTGCTGTGCCTGCAGAGAACAGGGCAGAGGAAAGTGGACAGCCTGGGTTCTCAGGCCTCCATCTTTCCAATTCAAAACCCTTCATGGTTTCAATAAGATCACTTCTGTGGTAACAGACACACCTATCAGGCCATGGGTTGCTTGTGTGTTGGGGGGCGGGAATGCACCCAGCCATCAAAGCACCGAATGATTTCATGCTTTTTTATTCGTTTATTATTTGAAAACTGACAATCCAAGTCTCAGCTGTCTCAGAGTCTAAATGTGTCAAATAAGAAACCAAATATGCCCCAAGCTCTGTGTAAATACAGTCGTAGCATTTTATACACTGCCAGGGGCTGGAGCATGCGTAAGAATGGAAGCTGAAGCAGAGCAATTCTGCTATCGCTTGGATCTTTCTATTTGCGCTCACACTTTAAGGCACTGGCATGAACACAAGAAGTTATTATGGCTGAGATCCTTCGAGTCCCTTACCTAGTAAATAACTCATGAACCCTAAGAAGTAACTCCGCTGGTTTGTCCACATGATGGCCAGAACTATGAAGACATAAACTCCTGACAAACTCTCAAGAGCAAAGCATTCTCCATGTTACCGGCTCCTGGCAGTAGAACGGTGGAGGGAGGAGGGAGAAGCAGAAAACCAAGACACAAGGAAGAGAGTCAAGGACGTGACCATTGCTAACTACGTCCTCTCTCTCCCCCTGTAACGCACCTTCCCAATGCTCACCAATGGGACGGCCAGGCCCACTGACATGCTGGAGTCCAGGACAGCATGACTCATGCCAGAACCTATGGGCTGCAGCATGTCTTCCACAGTCAAGTTCACAGTCACATGGTCTAGGGTCTCAACCACCTGAGGGTGTGCTCACGGGCCATGAGAGAAGACAGGGAAATATGCACAAGGAAAACTCAAAATGGCGACAGTGGCTGTCAATGTTTGGGAAAACTGAGGTTTGAGGTTCCTTCCTGCTTCTGCTTTTAAAGATAATCTTTTTTAAAAAATGTTTTTAAAATGGAGACTAGCCGGGAGGTAGTGATGCACACCTTTAATCCCAGCACTTGGGGAGGCAGAAGCAGGCAGTAATCCCAGCACTTGGGGGAGGCAGAAGCAGGCAGATCTCTGTGAGTTCAAGGTCAGCCTGGTCTACAAAAGCAAGTTCCAGGACAACCAAGGCTACACAGAGAAACCTTGCCTCATGAAAGTCAAAAGAAGACAAGGTGGACGGTTATCTGCTCATTTGACTAATTTAAAGTCTTTGGAGCTAGCAGAGTTGAAGCAGCGCACCCCTTACATTATTCTCCAAGGGATCTCCACACTCAGAGAAATGAAATTATCTTGCCAAGATCCACACTCCCTTCAAAGCTTCACCTAAGATCCCTGTGGATTAAGAGCTGAGACTGTGACACACACACACCCATGCACCATGCAAGAATGAGGGCCCCTGGACCAAGTCAAAGAAAAGCCAAAAGAATTCCAAGGCAACCCAAGAAAAACCACTGGCCTTTTCTCATGAGTTTGTTTCCAGGGTGGCAAAATGCTCCATCCATCCACTTATTCTTTTTATCCAGGCATTTCTGCTACCTTATTAAGAAAAGAAGGATATGGAAGAATCAGGGCTTGAACCTCAGCTCTCCTACCAGCCCAGACCTCATGACCCCTTCCCAAACAGGAGGGAGAAAGGTTCAGAGCTCATATCAGAAATCACACATTTGCTAATGGCGTATGACAAATCTACAACAAGCCTACACTGCAGCTCTGATAAGGCAACCGAGCCGGAAACCTCATCCGGTGTAGCAGCGGGACACACCAAACCACAGCTGGAACCAGAGGCATCTCATCAGGGCGGCCTGCTGGAATGGTTTGGCAGCAACACACAGAGTATTTCCCCATTGCCCAGCAATGCCTCAGAAGGCCGTTTCCTACACCTCTCTTTCTACAAAACTCAGCTCTTACCCCAGCTTGGGGCTAAAATCAAGGGTTCGGCTTCCCAGCCGGAAATAGGAATATATATAGGTTCCAGTGACAGTTTTTCTAAGTGGCAACTTCTTCTGTCATTTCTGCTGCCATGGTATAAGTGACTTCGCCTTTCCGTGCTCAGCTTCCTCATCTGAGTAATGAGGGTGCCAACACCATCAAGGTGCCTGGAAGCATGACCAGAAATGCCTACTGCTAGGTGCCCAGCATGTAGAATGCTCCAGAAATGGTGGTCGTGTTTTAATTGATCCCTGTTTATCCTCTGCTCCGAGCTGATAATGGAGTTTTATAAACATACTGCTGGCTTCCTCTGGATGGATGCTTCCGTGAGGCTCCAGAGATCTTTGAGAAATCAAATCTGGGTGACGGCTGCCTCAGAAAAGCAGCCGCCTATGCCCTGTGAGAAAGTGTAAATAAGGTGCCACTTAAGTAATCCCATTACTCGGCTTAACGTGTGTGATCCGGAGCCGCACGTGCGTGTGATGGATTTTGGATTATCTGTTGGCTGCCACTGCAGTCCATCCAACTGTCTCCAGGCATTCTGGTTGGGAATGGCTACATCAGCTTAGCTCCTGGTGGCCCTGAGCTCCTGATGTCAGTGAGGCCAGGCTCAGGAAGGAGGCAATGCCTTGTAATAAGGAGATAATACAAGCAGCGTCCTTTGCTTGGAGAAGAGCTTCCAGGTTCTAAGTATTCATTATAGGGCCTTTCTTCAGCTCTCGGGGACTTGCAGAACAGTGTGGGCTGCTAGCTCAGTCTCTCTTGTGCCTGTGTAGGAGTGGTACAGCATTCTGCTTGGACACCAAGATACTGCCTGCACCAAAGGAACAAAGCAAGCACAACCACACTCAAGCCTGGCTCCTATAAGAAGGATCCCTGGTTCCTGGAGATCCATTTGACCAGATTCACTTGTGTATTTGTATGGACTTGTGCTTGGAGAGCTGTGGCCCTTCTAGAAGATTCTAGAACCTACCTACAGTCAGCAGTTGTGGATTATTTAGAGGAAGGAGGCTAGAAAACTCCAAGGAAGGACTTAATGCAGTGATGGTCAACCTTATCAGATATCTTGCATGACAGATATTGATGATTTAATAAGAGTAGCAAAATTATAGTTATGAAGTATCATAGTCGGGGTCATCACAACATGAGGAATTATGTTAAAGGGCCCCAGCATTAGGAAGATTAGGAACCACTGATAAGGGCTGAGTTCTTGGTGACAGATCCAAGATCTTGGAGCCACACCAAGGTCTAGACTGTCAGCTTCGGGTGAACTGTGTGGGCCCAACTCTGACTCAAGCAGTGACTCAGAAGAGCTGTGGGTGGAACCCAAGCAGGTCCTGCTCAGAGGAAGCAAGAGCGTGGAAGGACCAAGATGGCTCCCAAGAAGCAGGGGGCTAAGCCCTTGGGGCTGAGATGGGAGCCCAGAGGCTGAGTGGAGAACTGTCTGGGAGAAAAGGGAGGTTGGCCTTGCCCCAGAGTGCTATCAGGAGAAAGCCAGCAAAAGGGAAGGCCCTTGGGAGGTGGTGATCGCATAAGGGGAGAAAACATCTATGCTGTTAGCTGCTGGGGAGGGCTTCAGGGGACCCCTGTCCTCAGGGTTCCGCATGCTTGTGGTACAGCATTCAGCTAGAACAATGGGCACTGTCTTCTCTTTGGGGAAGGGGTGCAGGTTCAAATATGCAACCAACTCTGTGACTTGGGAAACGGGGTGGGGGAAGGGGAACCATGGACTGAGAGCTCAGACTTGGCCACGTCTCATTGTCACACAAGATTTCTGTGTGACCCTGGAGTAGAGCTGGTGCTGAGGGAAAGGACCTCAGAGGAATGTTCCTAATCAGATCAAGCACTGGAGGGTGCCTGAAGAAGGCACAGCAGTCTACGAGGATCTAGCCTTGTCCTGAGAGGGTGCCTCCCCCAGCAGCTGCCCCAGATCTGCCCTGCGCAATGCCCCATCTGGCCACCGGCAGCATGGATGAACACATGCTAGAAAAGCCTGGGGATGAGCCAATGTCGGGGTAAAGACAAATTTACTGTGACTTGCCTTCCAGCTGTCCCCATATTCCTGTGTAACAATTATTCCTGGAAGGCACAACTGGATGACACAGTAAGTGAGCAGTGAACGCACACAGGACCACAGCCACACAGGACCACGGCCACACGGGACCACAGCCACATGGGACCACAGCCGTGCAGACCTTCTGTGCTCATCAGGGCTGCCTTTCTTCTCTTTAGCTCTCCACCGTCTACCTGGAAGCATAAATCTTCCTTACCATGTGAACTAGTCCCATGACAACAGCGGCAATTCATTACCAAGCCATTTTGGGTTATATTTCTCCAAGAAAATAAATAGTCAGTTTAAAGACCCTCAGAAAAATGTTCCACCAGTACTTTACTTAAGCGTGATTATTTATTAGGGATATCAAGAGCCACTCACACCTGTGGGAGTGGGGAGCTCGGTAAAGGCTCAAATGGCCGTCTGCGAGCTTTATACTTACTGAGAAGTGGGAAAATGGCAGGAGACCCAGGACTCCGTGGGTCTCCACTCGGGACTGGGGACTAGAAAGATGGCAGGAGACCCAGGACTCCGTGGGTCTCCACTCAGGACTGGGGACCGATCTCCACGTTAGGCTCACATGGGTCTTAGTGGCTGATCTTGGTGATAGAAACCCTTGTCCCAGATGGCCAGGCAAATAAGACACTGAGCAAAGTTATACGTCTGCTATCAGTGCCCCGTGTCCAGCTGATAGCCACAGAAATCCAGTTCCGCCCTTGCTAGGTGGGGCTACTGGAATTTCCCTGGAAGGGCCAGGGAGCAACTATTTTAAGTTTCTGTGTTATGTCCCAACTGTCTCACATTCTTCTTTTAACAGCTCTGTCCCCACTTCCATCCTCACTCACCTTAATAACATGGAAACCTTGAACCCACGGTCTCAGCTGGATTTGGCCTGTAAGACAGGCCTAAGCATTCTAAACATGGCAATTCTATGTTCAACTACAATCATATTTGGATTATGATATAGGCTGTACTAGGGACCATATATTGCCTTGGCCATAGACTTTGCTCTTTGGGTCCTGGAGTCTCCACAGGGTTAGACTCTCGCTGTCCCAGAGGGCTGGATACCATCTTCTCTCACACAGTAACCAAGCATAAGGAGCAAGGCTTCATCTCCCTGGACGGTTCCTCCTCTTGTTTCTCACTAAGGACCCGTGGTGACTGTAGTAGTGAGCCTCCCAGGAGGCAGAACTAGAGGAAGCAGCCTCCCCAGGAGCCTGGTGCAGGGATGAGGGCCAGGACAGAGTGGGAGGGAAGATGGGCAGAGGAAACCAGAGACAGGAGCCCAGCAACCCAGCTTCAGTCTATCATGGAATGCAAGTTTGCCTTTAGTATATAGACTGCTGGTTGCCTCACACAGATGGGAACAGACAGACAACCAACATTAAACCTGGTGTGAAGGGAGGGAGCAGACATTGCAAAGCAATGCTACACACATCCCACGCAATGGGCTGACTAAGCTCTGACCATTAAGGGCAGTCAAGAGGTTAAGAAATGCCCCCTCCAAAAGCCTGAATTCTATTCTACAGGTGCTATCCTTCACCACAATATGACAGAGCCTTGGGTTTCTTGTGGGCTCCTCTACAGCCTGAATTCTACCACACATAAATAGTTTCTGCCCCCAAAGCTTCCAGACAGAATCCGGTCTCCTGACTAACTGTATATCCTGAGACCTCGCTGCGGCTCAGACTTTCTGTTCTTAACCTGTAAGAGAGAAACTGAGGCAACTGTCATAGTGGCCCCCATTTCTGTGACAGTACCAGGGACAGGTCTTCAGCCTCAAGGAGGCTGTCCCTCCGCCATCCATGCAGTCAGAGAACATCAACTCCACAGACCCCAGCGGTGACGACTGAGTTAAACTGTCAGGACTTAGCTCACAGACGAAAGAAACTGTGTTCATTTTCCTGTTCTCATCTCCAACTCCAGAGATGAGATGAGATTTTTTTCCTCAGCCGCCCCTGAAAGTTCCCGTGATTGTCCCCAGACAGACACTAGTGAGGAGAGAGAGAGAAGATTGCACTCCGCAATTACTACGCTCTGAACTCTCAGTCAGCCCATCTTCACGCTGCCATTGTGTTTGTGTCTACGGATGGCTGCTTCAGGCGGGGCGATCATTCCCGGGGCCCTTCACTACTGCAAAATGCTCAAACAGCAGTGTGGAAAATTACCCAAAAAAACAGCTGTTTATGCTTGAGGCGGTACCTACACGGGGAGAGAAGCAATAGGTGGGCGGAAGCCACCAGGCATAAAATTGAGAAAATACTGTTTTCAAGTCAAAAGTGAAGGGGCATCTCAATGAAAAGGTAATCAATACTTAAAATGGATCATGGAAAGACAGAACACCCTGGCTACAGAAAGAAAGGCTCCCAATAAGTCACCAGCAAATGACAAATAAATACCAAACTGTAACAGTTCAAGGCGGGCTCATCGGCAACCCCCTGATTCTCTACTTCCGTGGTCCCAACTCCCCCAGGTGAACGCAGGCAAAGTGTGGCTCACCACACAGTATCTCACTCATTTGCGTCACTGTTGCAGTGATACAACAATGACCAAAACCAAGTTGGAGAGGGCAGGGTTTATTTGGGCTACCCTTCCAGCCAACCATCCATCACTGAGGGAAGTCAGGGCAGAGACAGGAACCTGGAGGCAGGAACTGAAGGAAAACATGGAGGTAATGCAGCTTCCTGACTTGCTCAGCTTTCTCGTACAGCCGAGGACAGATGACGACCAGCTTGTTGTTAACTATTGAAGTCTATCGTGTTTCACCGAAACCCATAGGTCCTCCTCTACCCCAGGAAGATAAGAAAGGATGCCTTTCTGGGCAACCAGATGACCTTAAAAGGCACCGGGGACATAAGTCAATGTCACCGACACACTTCTGTGATGGAGAACATAAGAACAAGAAGCTTCCCAATTTCTCAGAGTACTGAGCTTTGCATAGCCCAAGGCTCCAAGTGTGGCTTGATTGGCTGGAGCCATGCTGGAAAGCACAGGGACTCATCTTCCCCCAAGGAGAAGGGCTACAGAGTTCTAACCTGGAGCATCCAACAGAACTCCCGAAAGCCTGGGCTCTACAGCCCATTGACTGTGGGATCCAGAGTGTCAGAGACCATCTCTTTCCAACTCGACTCCTAGAGTTCGCAAAGTCCTACCAGTATTCATCCATGTCAACCGTTAACAAAAGGAGTAACCGATCTCAGGCGGGAACGCTGGTTAGTATCCGGCTCTCATCTGGGTTCATTTTGACCTGTCCCTCCTTTTCTTAACAAGGCCAACCCTCTGCTTTAGCATTTCAGAGGAGAAAGGAGAAAGGGGATGTCTGGCCGACCTGGCCCTTTCCTTCAAACCAGAGCCATACTCTGTGTGGTCTGTCGCAGTCTGGGCCCTACTGAATTTCTTTTAGAGAGCAACAACCCTAAACAAGGCAGGGGCAGATGAAGAAAGGCTCTTTTACAAAGAGGCAGAGATTTAGGGCAGAAAACCACACACTTGTCAATAGGAAATGTGTCATTGGCTAAAGCCAGAGAGAGCACTTTACAGCTCAGCAAAGCAGCGAGACCTGGCTCTCCCAGCTGCTTGCCTAAAACACGTAAAGGAGAAGCAAGCATCCTGTCCCGTGTGAAGATCACTGCGAGAAGATGCCTTTCATCAACTAGAACCACAGAGGTGGCTTGCAGACGGAAGGTATCAGACATACACAAAGCCTTAGGACAGACAGACAGTTCAGAATGAGGCACGTGGGAGATGGAGACAAGGCTCAGCAGTGAAGGGCACTTGCTGCTCTTCCAGAGGAGCCAACTTTAGTCCCCAGCACCCACGTTAGGTGACTCACAACTGTCTGTAACTAGCTCCAGGGCATTTGACACCCTCTCCTGGCCTCCACAGACACCACACTCACAAGCACATATACATAATTAAAATAAGTGTTTTTAAAAGAATGGAAAGAAGGTATGAATGATCACACTTCTCAAAAGTAGATGCTCACAGGCCGGATCATACCAGGACGGCTGAAATCTGAACCCTGACCTTAATGGGCAAGAGAAAAACTGACCTGCTGGAACCTGTCCTCACTAACACTTGTGACAGTGTAAAGACACTCATACCCAAGAGCACAACTGCATATCAACACGATGGCACCCCTCAGAAACAAGACGGGACACAAAAGGACAAACACAAGGAGGGCCAGCTACAACATGTTCACATGGCCCTCCCCTGAACAGTCCAGATGTCTTCAGCGTGAAAGGAGCAGACAACAAACTAAGAAACGATCAGCGGCCACACACCAGAGTGGCATCTCCCGACCAGCCCCGGCATTGGGGAAGGCTGGGTACGAAAGAGTGAGGACTGGGGGGGGGGGCTGGTACAAAAGAATGAGCGTCAATATAAAGCCTGTTATTCCATTGAAAGGTTGACAATGGATCATATAACGGTAGGAACCTCCAGAAAGAAGTAGAGAAATAAAATGGGAAAATGGGGGCACTGACTCAGATGTGTGCGTGTGTGTTTGCGTGTGTGCGCATGTGTGTGTGCATGTGTGTGTGCATGTGTGTGCATGTGTGTGTTTGCGTGTGTGCGCATGTGTGTGCGAATGTGTGTGTGCATGTGTGTGCGTTTGTGTGTGCATGTGTGTGCGCGTGTGTGCATGTGTGCGCGCGTGTGTGCATGTGTGCGCATGTGTGTGTGCGTGTGTGCATGTGTGTTTGCGTGTGTGCACATGTGTGTGTGCATGTGTGTGCAATGCAGAAAGGAGGGAATAAGAGAAACAGTGTTTCCTTTGATATATGTAATCAAGCTCAGATTTACTGGGAAATAAAGGATTACACTCAGACATGGACAGCGCCATTGAGCCAGGGAAATCTCCACATGACAAAATGGACACATTTGCCCAGAGCCTGATGAACCCCTGGAAAGGTACACTCAGAGCCAGCCAGGGTCAGAGCCATTGCCCAATATCAGCATGAAAAGATTGGGATGCCCGAAAGGCAAACCGTAAACTGCCACAGACTGTGACTTATGCACGGTGGCTTCCTAACTGCTGGTGTGGGGTAGCACCACGGGATCTGTTTACATCCTTCACTCTCCTCCCACAGATGCCCGGGCTGCCCGGGCACTGAGGCTTGCCTGAGGTCACACATTCAGCCCCTGTGGTCGTGCTCCAGAAGTCACATTCGTAACCACAAGCCCCTTTACTGTAGCACTACTCTGCCTCCTAGCCATGGAGGAAAACCAGGAAGTTGAGAACTGTGGGGACCTCACATGCCCAGCAACAGATGGGTCCAGGCAAGACTCGAGTCCAGACCACTTCACCAGAAATGCCAGTGACATCTCCCAGGCCCCACAAGCCGGGATGGATGCTGACAGGATTAAGCCTCTGTAGAAGCGGCAAGGAAGCTGTCATCACGTGTGTGGTGTGGAGAGGAGTTCCTGTGTGTGGTGTGGAGAGGAGTCCCCATCTGTGTGGTCTCTTCACTCCAAAGCCAGCATACAAACAAATGGAGCACTTCCAAGCACAGAGAAACCGAGTTCCTGAGTTCTGAAGATCTCTACACATAGCTGGGGCGGGGTGGGGGGGAGGGTCTGGGGTTGGGGATGCCTTTCCCTGACCCCGCAGCCACCCTCTCTGTGACACAGACACAAAGCTCACCTGTCTCACAGGTGCCCTCTCTCTTCTAATGGGAACCACTGCCTAGAGTTCAGTCAGGGCTGATTAACCCCCAGCCCTGCCAACCCAGGCCACTCAGACTTTGCCAGCATCACCTTCTTTAGTACAGGATCCATCCATCCAGGAATGAATACGGAACCTCACAGAAAGCAAGGGTGGGCACACTGGGTCTGCAGAAGCCACAGAAAGAGCAGCTTTCTCCCCACAGACCCTAACAAGAAAGGGCTAAGTTGGAACAGCCAGTGACCTTCCTGCTACTGGAGAAGGACATGTTTAAGAATGAAGCCTAAGGCTGGCGAGGCAGGCAGCTGCAGACACGATGTAAGGGACAGTGACACAGGCCCTGATGCAGCCGGGCCTCAGGTCCAATGCAAGGTTCACGCTGCTGGGAGCGTTAATGTGACTTTGTGTTAAAGCTATGGCCCAAATCCAGTGTTGATGACCTGGACGCCGGAGGTCTCTGAGCAAGGGATGACGGAGGAACATTTACCCACAGGAATGGCTGTTCAGTGGATGGGGTGAGCAGCCCCAACCGCTGCAGAAAAGCAAGCCCCTAGCAGCTCACTGGCCTTCTAGGCAGGGAAGCACAGAAGTCATGCTATTCACACTCACTAGGGCAGTTGCTGAAATGGCATCTCACGTTCCCCTAAGGTTGCAGTGATAAACTGAGAAAGGATTCTACACTAGCTCGCTCTGGGGAACCAATGAGTTTCTTGGGCTTTCTTACAGAGCATGAATGAGTGGTTTCTGGCAAGGGCGTGGATGCTCCCACCCCAAAGTCTTTATCAGCAGAGATGAGAGATTTTCCACCACAGCGCTAATGGAGCCCCATCCCTCTAGGCTTCCCCACCTGTTACTCTAGTCTCTCTCAGGGGGCCACCTGCATTAAGACAGAATTGCCTTACACGGGGAGCATAGCGTGACTACATACTCAGATGACCCTCTTTTTGTGTTTAGATGTCAACAGTCCAGTGGTGGTCATTTGGCTCGGAGGACAGTCATGTGCAACACGTAACGATAAAAAGCAAAGAGGTAGAGGGGTGGCCCGCAGTGCCAGGAAGGTTCTGAGGATGGAAACGTGGCACTCACTCACCGGTCCCTCAGCATGCAGATGTTGGGAGGAATCCCTGCCCACGGCAGAGCTAACTGCAGCCAGTTCCGTCTTCAGCACATGAATCTCCACTGCATAATGAACTGACGCGTCTTTAACAAGATTCTCCTGCTCTTTTAATTCCACGGAGGATTCGGCCGCGAGAAAGAACAAAATGGCATTTTACTACCTGTAGATACACGCCCCTAACTTCTAAATTCATATCTTTGAGATCGGAAAAGAGTCAGCAATAAGAGGAAATTAAATACATAAATCCTGTGATTTATCACTGGACACACATGCACAGGCCCTGTGACAGTAAACTCCAGGCTGCGTTTCCCCAGGAGTCACTGCTGCAAACACAGCGGAAAATCCTGATTTGGTATGAGAAATAATTCTGTTTTAATCTTGTTTATCTTCTCCGTCTAGTAACCCCCTGTGGCCAGAGCCCATCTGGCACTCTCTCTCAAGAAAACTGTGGCCACTGTATTTAATCCAATCTTGTGGTTGGGCTGTGGAGTCTTTTTCAGTGTCTACTGTACGCCAATGGGTATTGAGTCCATTCGCTTGAACCTAATAACCCAACACAGAGTACCATTTATTTCAAGACTGTTTTGAAGGTATACACAACGCGTTAGCAGTTTTCAGCGGAGCACACGAAATGCTATCTGCGGGGGAGGTGGCTGAGCCCAGCAAATGAGTTTAATCTCAGATGGACTGCCATGAAGTGACCTGCCAAAGCAATGTGCAGTTAGCAATAGCAGTCTGCAGGTTTGTATCTCGCAGTAGCTGAACATCTTAGGGAAAGCCGCATGCCCTAGTTAACTCTGCCATTGTCCTTTAGATCTCCAAATCTCTAATGTTAGCCTGCACCACAGCCCCAGAGGGAGTTAAGGGAGGCAGGCCCCTCAGCCTCACGATGGAGAATCTGAATCAGGAAATGTGTCCCAGGCTCAGAAAAGACATCCCATTATTGATGAGACAATACTGTGAAATGCCACCATTAACGAAGGAAGGTACTGCGCTCTCTTCCAGCATGGACCAGAGCTTGGAACAAACTGTGTTACCAGCTCTACAACATTGTCTCCCAAAGGAACACTGCTAGGTGACAGAAATGTCCTACTTCCTTGCCTACACAACAGAGCCCTATGCTGGCTTCTCTTCAGTGCCAATGTGACTGCCAAGTGAAGTGGCTACCCCCGTATGCCTCTGGGAAGCATCTATGAGGACATCATCACAGACAGTTGGCCCTGAAGGCTTTGAGAAGAAGAATGGGTCTTGAGCGTGATGATGTTGCCAAGAGGTGGGAAACGTGTGTGTGTGTGTGTGTGTGTGTGTGTGTGTGTGTGTGTGTTGGGGGGTCATGAGCAGATGTACATCATTGGAGGTGTGTCATTATGCTCTATCTCCCCCTGGCTCTTTCTGTATCCCCCCTTTCTCTGCTTTCCAGAAAATACCGTGTCTACATCTTCTGCCACGATACATCTGCTGCCATGATCTTCTACCTCAGTCTGGGCTTGTACACAGAGAGCTGAGCAAGCACAGACTGACCCCTCCTCCCTCAATGTCTCCTTCCGAGTATTTGTTGCATCCTAGGAGACAGTGAACAGCACACGGAGCCACGTGGAACTGCCATGCAGCTGACTTGGGAGTCAGTGCCTAATGTGTATTTAACCTCCACTCACTTGATTTAAATGGCCATAAGCATGTTGGCTTCTTTGTGGAACCACATAACTAGATATGGCCAGAAGCCACTAGAGAAAAAGAACAGGAAGTTAACAGACTAAACTGTATTTCTTTCCATCGTGACAAGACTAACGATTTCTCCCATTAGTACATACGGGCAGGAGAGTGTAGCTGGAGTCTCTGTTGCTCTGTGATAGACCTCGGAAAGTCTCTCAGGTTAACTTACAGGTGAGGAAACGGACCCAGGGGAGCTAACTCTAAGGTGAGCAAGCACGGAGAAGCAGTGCTTTTTAATAGGAAAAAAAAATGTGTGTTCTCTGAGCCCTGGCAATCTGCAGCCAGTGGAGCCATAGCACCTGTAAAATGGAAATGCGCAAGGTCTATCTTGTCACCGCTTCGCAAACTGCTGTCCCTCCTGTGCCACTTCACTGGCTCCAAAATGACCCAATAAGGAAGACTCACTGTTCCGATCATGAAGAAGCCACTGTGTAGGGGCTGGAGAGGTTCAGTGGTTAATAGCACTCACTAATCCTGTAGAGGTTCCGGGTTTGATTCCCAGCACCCACATTAGGCAGCTCACAAGTGCCTGTAACTCCAGCTCCAGGGGCTCTAGCACCCTCTTCTGGGCTTCACTGGCACCTGCATGCATGGTGTATATTCAGATACATGCATGGTGTCTATACAGAGAAGCAGGCACACAAATGTACACATGAATAATAAAAACAAATGTCTTTTTTAAAAAAATAATAAGCTGTGTGACCTATGTGTGTGTATACCCTGCACCCACCTCAAGTCATGAGCCAAATCCTAGTCTCCAGCATAAGGGTGTGAGGACAGACAGGGTCTCTGGAGATAGCTTGGCCCAGAGCGTGCCCTTACACAAGAAGTCCAAGAGAATCCTCCAAGTCCATGGCCACACATAGACACAATAAGAAACTCTATTAGGAGGAAACTGTTCCTTGCCAGACACAGAATTTACTAGGACCTGAGTTTTGGAGCTTTTGGCCAGCAGAGCTGTGAGAATATATTTCTGCTCGTTATAAGCCATTGGTTTTATGGCAGTTTGGGAAGTAATAGCTAAAACTGAGAAGCTCAGAGAGACAATATGACTCTCTAGGTACCTCAGGTCACATAGGCACACAGAGCTAGTGCCCAGGTTCCAAACCTATACCTGTTTTGAGTTAAAAGATTCAATATCCACTTATCAGAGCTGAGCAGACTCTCAAGGAAAGGTCCCCAGTGAGAGAGAAGCCACAACGGTCCCCACAGAGCATGCGCAAAAAGAATGACCCCCACTGTGCTATGAACCACGCTTCTGGTTCTGCATGTTGGTGTTATTAGCTGACAAAGGTTTCCTGGTGATTTGGGAGGCAGGGGGCTCCCCACTGACCTCACAAGTAAATACCCACACCGGTGACAAGCCCAGATAAATCAGTTTAGAGCTGTCCCCTGGAAGGGTCAGTGAAGGTGTCACCACACCACAGCAGTATAATTTATCATCCAAAGAAGACAAGCTGAAATGCATGCATGCATTATGCAGGCTCCAGCAGCAGGCTCACGCCAGCGACGAGGCTGGATCCGAAGCAATACGTGCACTGAGGATCAGACACTTCCACAGCAGGCTTCCTGGAGCAAGGATAGCCAAGCTGTCCAGCAGAAGGGGCATGGCACAGCTGGTACATAGAGAAGTGCCTTTGGACAAAAGACAACTGCCTGACTGTGGAGAATCTTCATACACTTTTGGGAGATAGGGGCTAATCCAGCCACTGCGTATGAGGGCAACTCAGGAACTAGAAAGGAACTATCCCATGACCCAACTACACACCACTCCCTGGTGAATATCTGAAGCAATCAGTACAAGGAGATGCCCACATATACATGTTTAACTGTGGCACTTTGCACAAGAACCAAGCTATAAAAACCATTAAGTTGCCCATTAGCAGGGGGATGGATAAGGACAATCTGGAAACTGTACACGATTGTTACTCAGCCACATAAAGAACAAAACCACGTCATTTGCAGGAAAGTTGAGTGGGAGATCATGCTAATCATAAGCCAGACTCAGCAAGGCACTTTCTGTGGCTGTGATGAGACACCATGACCAAAATGAATGGATGGACAAGAGAAGGTATTTGGGCTTGTGGTTCCAGAGAGTCCACAGTAGCAGGAGAGACTCTGTGATGGGCAGCCGGAGCAGGAAGCAGAGAGAACACACCTTCAGCTTCAAGCACAAGAGGAAAGAGTGAACAGGAAGTGGACTGAGACTACAGCCCAAACCCCGCCCCCAGCGACATACTTCCTCCAGCGAGGAAATACTCCTCCTAAAGGTCCCATAACCTCCCCCAAATAGCACCACCAACTGTGGGCCAAGTGTTCACATACCTGAGCCTTTGAGGGACATTGCTCATTCAAACCATTCAGTCAAATATCCCATTTTCCCTCCTATGTGGAATCTAGATAGTTTTCAAAGGCAGGAATGCAAGCGTGAGATCACATAAGAAGAGGAAAAGGGTGGAGTAGGGGACGAGAGAGAGCAGACATGTGTGTCTACTCTCGCCCCTTTAATGGGGGTTGATCCCTAAGAACCTCTGTCCTCTGTAATAACTGAGTAAAATGATCCATTTATTCCATGGTACATCACACACCCATTTAAAAAGTGCTTCCAAAGAGACTGAGATAATGAGAAGGCTTTATGAAATTATAAGTTAGAAGAAACGGGACATTTATGATGTATAATAGAAAACAGAGGAACCAAATTTGAAACAAACAAAACCTCAGAGCTGAGAGCCAATTCTTCCTGTAAGAATTGTGTTGATAAAGAAGAGGAGCTTTCCCTCCAGCCTGGGGCAGTGTGTGGCACACAGTGGGCACTCAAGTCCTTTGGGAACAGGGCACGGAGAAGGAAGAGCGCAGGGACAAGGTTCTTGAGAGTCTAGCACAGCAGTTCAGGCATAGCCAGGTCGGGTATCATCTCACCCCGCCCACCCCGGTGGGTCTGTGAATGTCTTCATTGGGGGTGTGAGCAAGGCACTTCATGAACAGTTAGTCTTAATAGAGACAGAGCTGCTCTACTAAATAGGAAAGCTATGGCCAGAAAGAGAATAGAGGCCTTGTCATCAGAGATCAAGATTCTGGCATATCCACAGCATTTCTTCAGGAAAGGAAATGCCATTTATGCAAATGCAGTTAAAGGTGTGTGACTTGGGTGCCCTGAGAAGGCCTGTGTCTGGGCTCAAAGAGACCTGACCCCACCTCGTCTCTATTCCAAGGTGGGAAACTCTGGGCAAAGGACGTCAGCTTGCCAAGCCTCAACAGACCGTTCTCCCGAACTGAGATAACCAAGTATTACATGATCCTCTGTATCCCAGGGAACTTTCAGTGGCACTGTGTGCGTGTATGTGTGTATGTGCATCTCAGCCACTTCCACCCTGAGCCACCCACCACCCCGAGCACACACCTGCTCTGGACACCAGAATGAGGCTGTTTCAGAGCTCCCACGGGTCTGTGGACACACTGTGATTTCATTTCCACTCATTTGGAGTTTTGTTTCTATTATACTGATAATGATTTCTAATTAAATACAAGTGTGGACCAAGACAAAAGTAAGATTCCAAACCTTTATCATGCCAGCTTTATTTTCCTAGGAGGGCTATCAATTGCTGAGACCAGAGCACTGAAGTCTCCAGGCACAGCTGGGAAGGTATCTTCCTTTGATTAGCCTGTTCTTTATATCACATACCCATCATGGTCTTATGGATTAAGATGCCCCCCACCCCTGGCTCTAGGTTAACACTCTTGGACTTACAGAACTAACATTATACCCCAGTTTACTTATTCTGCTATCTTACATGGAATCTCTTTCTCTGCCAACTGGCAGCCTCCTCACCGCCCTGTATTTCAAGTGAACCTCCTGTAGATGACATTTAGGGTCATCTGTTTCTACAGATGACAGCCTCTGAATTTACATTCATCTTCAATATAACCATGGATACAGTGAGACTTGGATCTAGCATGTTCATATTTATTGTTTTGAAGATGGGGGTCTCTGTGTCACCTAGGCTGACTTCATACTCCTTAGTTCAAGCAATCCCCCACCTCACCCTCCAAGTAGCTAGAAATATAGGTGTGTACCATCACACCTAGTACTGTGTGTGTTTCATCTTCTCTTTAGTTTGCTTTCTCTTCCATTTTCTAGGTAAACTAAACTTTCAGCATGCCTTGTATATCTTTCTGTTTTCTGTTTGAGCTATGTACATCTTTGCTCTATCACTTTTGGTGAGGGATTGATACAGATATGTGGCCTTAACTTACAACAACCCAGTCACTTTACATTGTACTATCTAATGTAAGAAGCAAAATTAGTCCATTGACTTCTGCTACCCTATTCCTTTGGGCCACAGCCACTGTTCATATGTAAGAATAAACAAGCATGCATTTTATGTCATATAATCTACATATATAGTAAACCCAATAATGCTTTACTATTTTTGTGTTTGCCTCCTTTTCTTTTTTATGTATTTTTTGATAATTTCATAATTTATACAATGTAGTTAGATCATATATAACCCTACTCCCTTCTTCTAATTCCTCTTGCCCCCAAAGTCACTATTAAGTAAATCAAATTAAAAGAAAATTTATACATATATTATATGGAAAATGGTATATAATTTATATGTAAATTTGTAGATATATGAATATATATTTTATATGTAAAAGTACACATTTTTTATTTTATGTGCATGAGTGTGTCTGTGTTTGAGTATATGCAAATGTATGCAGTGCCTGGGGAAGCCAGAAGAGGGCATCAGATCCCCTAAAGCTGGAGTTAGGTGGCTGTGAATAGCCCTGCATGGGTGCTAGGAACTGAAGCTCCTCTGTAAGAGCAGCAAGCCCTCTGACCACTCAGCATCTCTCCAAGCCCCCAAATCTTATATATAAAGTCATGGGTCTGAAAAGCTTCCTCTACTGTACATTGCTGCATGGTTTTCTAGCAACAAACCACATTGACTTATCTGAAAAATACCTATTTCATCTTTTTGCTTAATAGATGTTTTGTTTGCTGCAGAGTTAAGAGTCGACAGATTTGTAATGCTCCTATACTATTTAAAACACACCATTGCGTTCCTGTGTTGCGTCATTGTTCCTTAAAGAGCTGGGCTTTCTAAAGTGTCATCATTTTCACTATAAATACTTTGGAGTGCATGCCCCATCTGCTTTCAGAATTCCTCTTTGTTTTCAGCACTTTGACTACACTGTAGTTGGAACAGCTATTTTTGCAGAAAGCCTACTTTGGAGCATTGTGTTTCTGTATCTTTCCACAAGGGTTTCAGGAACTGTTTTGGTATTTGTTTTTTCCCAAAGTTTTCTGTCAAATCCCCTCCCTCCTTCTAGAAGACCTGTCTGTCCTGGTTGTTTTTCATTTGTCCACATGACCAGCTAGAGTTATGTGAGAAGACAATCTCAGTTGAGAAAATGCCTCAGTCGGATTGGCCTATAGGCCAATACACAACAAGGAGACTCACTAGATTAGAAAGGTTCTCAGTGCAGAGCCCCTCCACAAGCAAGTACTCCTGCAACACTGACTGTGGCCACTGGTAACACTGACAAGCTTGGCATAGCCACTATCGTCATTTCCTGAATTCCAGCCTGCTGTCCACAGCCTATGACCACTCGGGGTGTCCTCCAGCATGTTCACCTGACCAGTGTCACTGCCCTCATCGCTGACTCAAACCAAGTGTCCCATGTATGTCTCCCTTGGAACCTCTCCAGTTGAGGCAGTCTAGGGTATCCGAAGGGTCCATGAACTTCAGAGAAGCTTAAAAGCAGGCCTTACGCATGCTCCCCAGGACCCCAGAAGAGGCCCTAGTAATATGCTTGGTTGTCACATGCATTATCATACAAACCACACAAGGTGAGACGTTATCCTAACCACAATTGTCTGAGGCCTACATCTCCTTCCATCCTGTATTTGTTCTGCATCCTTCTACCTTGTTCCTCAAAACACTGGAACCTAGGAAAGAGGTACCCAGTGAGCATATAACCACAATGGCAGTCATTTCTGTGCTAGCTAAAGTCATCTGAGGAACATCACTAGAGGTCACATGATAAGAGGAACATTGATGTAGGAGAGTTTTCTATCTATCTGTTGCTTTCATTGGTTAATTAATAAAACCGCTTGGCCTGATAGGTCAAAACACAGGTAGGAGGGGAAGACAAAACAGAATTGTGGGGAAAAAAAAGCAGAGTCAGACAGACGCCATAAAGCTCCGGCCCAAGATGGACATAGGTTAGAATCTTCCCGGTAAGTCACCATTTCATGGTGCTACACAGATTATTAGAAATGGGTTAATCAAGATGTGAGAGTTAGCCAATAAGAGGCTAAAAATAATGGGTCAAGCAGTGTTTAAATGAATACAGTTCCCGTGTTATTATTTCTGGGGCTAAGCTAGCCGTGCGGGAGCTGGGAGGGACAAAAAGCACCTCTGCTCACCTCATCACTACAGAACATGCCCAGCCCTGGAAGTCCATATGCACGGAAAAGAAGAAACTAGTTTGAAAGCCTGCCAAACTAGAATCTAGGCTGTTGGTCCAGACGTTTGGACTCTTCCAGCAAACAAAGCTGAAGTGAAGACGTGGAGCTGCTCTCATGACAGGAGAGCTTCCCTCCCAGCAAGCATCCTGACAGTGCAGCACATGCCACTACTGATGCTAAGGCTGTGGGAGTCACGTGACCTAGAAATAATTCAAATCCCTGTGCTCGAGGGGTGGAACACCGCAAACAAGCAGAGCACATCTGCGTTGGAAGTCGTATGCTTTGTGCATCCAATTATCAAATATAAAAACAAATTTGCTCAGCCACTAGAGGAAGGCTGAATTATCTTTCTAATCTCTCTGTAGAGAATATTACAAAATTGATGTCACATAAAAAGACGATCAAAGCGCAGGCTGCAAAAACATGCGGGGTGAAATTTATTGCAGAGGTGTGGTGGGCAGTTAATTTCCCAAATATATCATGTTTGTAATGCGTGTGTGTGTGCTTTTGGAGACATATAATTTTGTGATTATTTTTCTCAGGCCAAATAAATAATTTTACACATCAGTGAATAAACAGTTATGAATAACTTCTATGAAGAACATCTACGTGAGGCTTAAGCTTCAGGCCCCACTACACATGGATCTATGCAGGCGTGAGTGATCATGGATCTTGGCATTCACTGTCCTCTCTGGGAAAGCCAGCAGTTTCCTGATACACTGCACACACAGACACCTCAGACGGGTCATCTCATCGTCCAGACAGACCCACCCTTCTCCCCCACATCCACAGTTGCTTATCCAGGCTCTCTGAGCCTCAGTTTCCTACTATAGCCTACTATAAAATAAGGGTGATATTTTTATTCCCTCCAGGCTGGATGTGGAAGTCTGTAGTGATCGCTATAGTAGCTCTCTTGAGACCCTGGAACTTCATCCTCAGTAAACACAAAAAATAAATGTGACCACATATTTTGTCTTAAATAAGAATTGCTCCATTGCTAAACATGATGCTAAAAGCATCAGAGAGTCTTAAGTAGAACCAGACGTGAAGACAGCCCTGTTCTCATGGATCTTGAGGTCAGCTGGGGAAGAAGCCCCAAGGTCATGAGAGACCCCCTGCTTAAAATGACAAAATCTTTACCTAGCAACCAAGAATGTACCAAATAAACCATAACAGCACAATTAAACATTCAGCTGTTTTCCCAGGTATATGTACACCCCATCCAGCAAGAACAGGACCGGCCCCCCATTGATGGGAGGGAGCTCCATGGCTTTCCCTTGACAGACTCTGTTCTGCGAAGTCCATTTACTCAGCAGGCTCTATTCTCTCGCTATTCGCTTTGCTTTTGCTCACTACACTTTTCCTGTTGAGGTATCCACACACACACAGTGGATTATGGGGTTTGTACGGCAAAGAAAAAGGGGGCAAGTGATGCTGAAGTCTTCATTTTCAGAGGGAAACTTCTAGGACCCAGGAAACAAAGGCCAGGCAACCTTTAGGGAGTAGTGACAGCCCCTGAATCAAGAGCAGAGGCGCACACAACTGTCACCAGGGAGGAGTGGGAGAAGCACAGATAGATCTGTCGCACAGCCTTGGGGAATGTGCTGGGAAAGGTGGCAGCCAGCGACTGAAGTTGAAGACCCAGGTGTCATGCCTGCAGAGGGCTGAGTCAGCAGGCGCATTCATTTCCAGGAACACTGGCTGCACAGAATGGGAGCTGCGTTCACATAAGGAGGAAAGGGGGCCATGGTTATATAGAAATGGGGCAGGGTGCTGTGGACCATGGAGACTAAAATGCTGATCTACACAAAGTACCTAGCATAAGTCTGGCAGTTAGTGCACACTTGATAGACAGTCGCTGTCAGAATAATGTGCCCGCTGAACTATGCCACAGAGCGCAGGGCATGTCTGGCAGGCACTCCAGCTGGACTTAATCCAGCACAAGGTACTACAAGGCATTTTGAAATCGCACCCCTCCACGTGACCTTCCAGGTTGTTTCAAACATACAGAAACCTCATTACTACCTGCCTACTCCCATCAGTGCCAATCACTTCGGGTGAGGTGCAGGGCAAAGCCCTGTTCTTCCTGTGTCTGGGTCAGAGCAAGACGATGCCCAGACTCCTCTGACTTTTGCTATCTCAAGGCAGGTTTTTTTTCTTTTGCGCAGGAAATGAGGAGAGAGCTGAAGGGGAAGCTGGCATGGCTTCGCCTGCCCATTGTGAGTGGCATCTCCACAGTAAGCAGGTCCTTCCCATTTCTCACTCCCTGTCTTGGCTAGGAAGAACTGCTTCCCACTAGAAATCCCCCACACCTGACCTCAGACATTCTCTCCTGCCTGATCCAGCAGGAAAGGAGCCAATTGCTGTCATGCTCCCCTCGGGCCCTCTAGAGTTGGTCACACCCCCTCCACAGTCCACAGATCTGCTCCTCCAACCAGGCCCTATATCCCAATAGCCAATTCAGCTCTAGGCTCATCAATCCCCAATCCATCAGTGATGAAGATGGATCCTTTCTAATCCAATCACTTTACAAAGTTGCCACCAGCTAGGGACTAAGTCTTCAGCATAAGGTGCTTTGAGACTTTTATACCCAGATCAGAAGGCCTCTCAGAGCTTCCCATGGCCCACAGCTAGTCTACGAGTGAGACTGTGTGCTCACTCGTTACCCCTTGAGCAACCCGCGTGGTTTTCAGACACACAGATCCAGGGCTGAGCCCGCTATGCCTCAACTCTCACTTCTTATTAGTATTTGATTATAATAAGCTCAAAAATGAGTAGAAACCCTGGTCTGCTCACATCAGGTCTGAGTGATCTTGAATACACAACTTATCTTGACTTAGTGATGAGCTCAGACTGACTGTAAGCCTCACATACAAATATCACAAAAGTTAAGTTAGGAAAGCAGCACCAAGAATCTTGCATCATGCCTACCAGGCCCTCAGACACTGTGTCTTCCCACAGCGGACAGGTCCTACCTCACACAACAGATAAGCTACAGACTGCCCCTGCGCCCACATTTTCTGCAAAACTCTAGTCTCCAAGGAGCCCTCACATGATGCCCACCTCTCTCTATGATACGCCCCCAAACAAAAACTAAACACAGCATACGTCTGGAAGTCAGGATCCTGTATGAGATTGGCTAGTGCTATTTATTAGCTATGTGTCTCTCAAACAATGTACTGGACCTCCCTCAGTGAGGCCTGTAAAACAAAAATGGCACTGCCTGCCTGAAAGGATTCTTAAAAGAACTAAGTGGGGGAAAGCATAAAGAGCTTAACACGGCTCCTGGGACAAGAGGATGCCACAGATATCTGCCTTCACTCAGGGCAAGTCAAAAAAAAAACCCTTCACTGTAATTTTTGCTACCACAGCATACTGGCATCTAGGTGGAACTATACTACCATCATCTTCATTTAAGAATTCTACATCATTTGATGATTTATTAACCATAAGGAGCAATTCCCTGAGGGGGAGTACAGTTAAAATAATCATTCTGGAGAAAGCAGGGTAGACCAGTATGCTACAGTCATTAATCACCAACACAATGTGCATCTGATGCCCTGGCTTCCGCAAAGCTTGCTTCTGCAACAAAGAAGAATTCTCGCAAAAATCTATAGCCACTTCAGCCCGCAGCTCATGGCATTTTCCAGCTGAGACTGGCAGCTGGGCAGAGGAGGGACCCTAGCCATTAGTCACCGCAAACCAGCCAGAGCTTAATGGGCTTATTAATGAATTAATAACTTAGGGAATATTTAGTGGCTGTTTTCTACTGAATAATGTCCATGAAATACTGCAAAAGTGGTCCAGGAAATGAGAGGCTGTGATGCTGAACATGAGGAAGAAACTCCCTCCCACAGAGGTGGGCGAGACATGCTTTCAAATCCATTTGGCTGGTACTACAATACAGCAGGAGGGTCACTCTGGTCCCAAACACAGGAACCTCAGCTGGCAGATATGCCTTTGGAAACCCTCCTCCTCTCCTTCAAGAGCAAAGGCCACATAGGCCAGTCTAGAAAGCTATGCTGTTTTCATCTTGAAAGCACACACTTCAACGCGGATACTAATCTCTCAGACCACAAGCTCAGAGCTACCAGTGTTGGTTTAACAAACACAGCTCACCCAAGAGGGATGAATTCAGAACGGCTTCTTTGCTGTTTGCCATGGAGAGTTGTGGTTTTACTATAAGTAGACTTAGCACACTGCTGTGCAGGGGAGGGGCGGGTGTGAGCTACTAACTGTTGATTTGGAGATGAGAAACTGGTAATTCCAGATTCATGTCTATTCCCATGGTCAATGTCCTTCTTGTTTAATGGTTAGTTTGGAACTCGTTATATATTTAAAATAATGCTATTTTAGGCTCTTTACAGAAGATCTTGTTTCATAAGCTCCTGAGAAACAGGCAAAGCTATTCTCAGCCCAGTTTCTTCACCTGAAACTGTTTAGCATAATTCTAAACAATTCTAAAGTATTTACTCCTGATTTTCTTGAATCTGATCTTCACACACACACACACACACACACACACACACACACACACACACAAAAGCATACACACACTCACACACACATGCATGCATACACACATGCACACACATGCACACTGACTTTTCTCCTTTGGTCTAAAAATTATAGCTTTTGCATAAAGTTAGCATGAACATATAAAAGCAAGAAAAAAAAGGAAATCACGCACTAGCTGAATTTCCAGGAAGCCATTGTTAAAAATGTGATGTCTGCCTTGTCAGCCTGGGTCTGTCTGTATCTGCTTTTAAATCATAAGCAAATACAGTAATTCTGCACCCACTCCTTTGTAACCTGCTTTTTATAGTAAAGAAAGCATGAGCTCTTCTCCGTGCCATTGCGTATTCTCCAGCATCATTTAGGGGCTGTCTAGCAGCGTTCTGCCCTCATTTACTTAGCGTGTCTGAATTCATTAGACGTCACTGTCTGACAAAGTCTTCTCCTTCTAGCCCCAAACTTCAATAGTCAGGCAGCTGAGTACTGATTCGCTGCCCTCAAATGTCAATTCTTTAGGGCAGTTCTTCACAAAATGGTCCTAGACACATGCCATTTCAAAACCTACCTGAAAATCCCCCATGAGATGGCTCAGTATGCAAACACAGCTCCCTCTTATCTTTAGCAGTCGACTAAGACCAGGAGTTGTGAAGCCACACCAGCTCCAGGTGCCACCATGCAGAGTCTAGAGTCTATGACTAAGCTAAGGACTTTAGGAGGTCTCGTCCCAAACCCTCAGGAAACCCACACCCATACACGTTTTTGTTCAAAGCCTTCGTTACCCTACTGGCAACTAAAGAGCAAGATCTGAGTTTTTGAGTTTCCCTCCTTTTCTCTTAAACTAAGTTCAGAAACAAGTTAAAATCTAGACTGTCCCCCCAAAATGTTGAAAGAACCCAGTGCCACCTCATTCCCTCTGCTGGGCTTGCTTCATTTAAGGCAGCTAGTCTCTAATGCTCATCACTAGTCTCTAGTGTTCATCACTAGTGTCCACTGCTCATCACTAGTCTCTGGAGCTCATCACTAGTGTCCACTGCTCATCACTAGTCTCTAG
>NC_022018.1:58587751-58592853 GCF_000317375.1 Microtus ochrogaster
GCTCATCACTAGTCTCTAGAGCTCATCACTAGTCTCTAGTGCTCATCACTAGTCTCTCGTGCTCATCACTAGTGTCCAGTGCTCATCACTAATCTCTAGTGTTCATCACTAGTCTCTAGTGCTCATCACTAGTCTCTAGTGTTCATCACTAGTCTCTAGAGCTCATCACTAGTCTCTAGAGCTCATCACTAGTCTCTAGAGCTCATCACTAGTCTCTAGAGCTCATTAGTCTCTAGAGCTCATCACTAGTCTCTAGTGCATCACTAGTCTTTCCACGGCTCATCAACACCAGAGTAACCCTGAGGCCTACAAAACCCAAAGTCACAGACCCTTTGGTCCTAGAGTGGTCTGGCCAGCTTCCCCAGGCCTGGCTTTAACTGTAGCACGCGGTTCAGTCAAAAGAAGCCGGGCTCAGCGTTTGACAAGGCTGGCATCTCAGCTCGGCCAGGAACGAGCTTTCTGAGGCTCTTTCCTCGCATGTACAAAACAGATAATAGAACCTGCTTTGGGGATCTTTTTAAAATTAATTAGAAATGTCACCGATAAAGCAGCCAGCACGGGGTCGGAAACACGCTCCATTCTCTAGGAAAAGTAGTTAGTATTGCCGGTCACATGTCTGGTGTTTATCCTGGGCTGGGATCTCTCGGGGCTGATTTACAGTCTGCCTCTGCTGAAAAGGACAAACAAGATCCTGCCATATTTAAGGGCCTGCCTGGACCACATTTTCCATTGTTTCTTCACTCCCCTGTGCACCTCACCCTGCGCTCAGCACTCAACAGTTGCTCCATAAATTAAGCTCCCAGGGCAGCCTCAGCCAGCGCTATGCCTTTAATTGGCTCTAGTGAGATCAGCTGCATTTAAAGCTCTCTGTCCACCACTGTGAGGGACTGGGTCTTCACACCCAGCAGAGACTAACTGTCTTTGGGAATATTTGAAACTGTTGTATGTCCCAGATGTGACTACTTCTGCAATCTTCCAGCAGCAGCATCCTTCGGACAAAAGCCTCCCCCTGCATATCCCACCAAACCCCTGGAGCCCCATTCTCTGCTGCATGTGTTGAGCTTTGGCCACTGCAGCTCAGGCAGGAAGGAGGAATTGACAGCTAAAACAGGCACTACGCTAGTGAGGAGCTGTATCATCTCAGCTATGTCCACCTCCTTCTACACAAATGCCTTCCACGAGTCAGCCCGCACCGAAGCAAAGCTAGCCTCTGTGCTCTGCAATTCAGATTCCACCGGGTGGGCTGTACCTCCCTCCTCCTATCTCTCTCATCCCAGGAGGCTGTGAGCGCAGGGACCTGACTATCTCTGCAGCAGGGGTGGTGATGAGTATATAGGGTGGGTTCAGTGTTCATTTAGCAAACAGGCTGCCAGCCCTGGGAAAATGGCCTTCCCAATGTCTTCTGTCTTGAGGAGACCACAGCTGGGAGAGGCTGAGGGTCTCGACTTCTCTCCACTCTGCTTTGCCGATGATAGAAAGGAGACCTGCATACCAAAGCCAACCTCACACAGGGCTTCTGCTCACCGGTGTCCTGGTAGCTGGAGACCCTCCCTGTTTGTGACTGTTACGCATATTGTTTCCCTAGACAGTGAGCTGCCCTAGATTTATTGAAATTACCCATGCCTCTTAGCTGCCCCTCATTGCAGCTCAGGCTTCCTTATACATATGAATCCTCCCGAGACGGCTGCAGGAAAACAGAATGTAACTAGCTAGTGCAAAAGGGGCCCGAGCGCCAACATATCTTCTGCTCTCAGTGGTCCCAGACTTCTGAAAATGCGGAGGCACCAACCCTTAGGAGCCAGCTCCAGCTGAGGGATGGCTGGCTGGCTGCAGCCAGTCCTCTGCTTCTCAGAAAGGAGCTTCCAGCTTCCGTTTCTGGGTGCCTAGTGCGGTCATTCCTTCCACTGTGACTATTGCCACGAGGGGCTAGATGACATTGAGTGAGGGAACCTAGAGCAAAGGGCTAAGGCCTGAAGAACCTTCCAGATTAAACCCTCTATGCTACATTCCAGGCTAACTGCCAGACTCACAGCTTACATAGCTCGTCACTTAACAACCTGGACCCGGCAGCAGAGGCCTGGGCAGAAGCCTGTACTTTTAAATCCCTGGAATTTTAAGACCTTATTCCAAACCAAACTTTTCCCCTGCAGGTTTCCTCTCTAGCTCCTCTGCTCTCTGAATATTTCATTTCTGCCCAGGATAGAATCTTAAATTGCAGGAAACCAGAATTCTGCAGCTCAATTACCCTAATTTACAACCTGTCGCTTTTTGCACTTAACAATTAAAATAATACCATTTCTGAGTTCAGCGTGGGCCCCGGGGGCCCAGTGGAGAGCAAGTCTACCTGCTCTGTAGATTCCGGGTCATGCCTTCTAATGGGGGTGACGACACACGGCCTTCTGAGGCCTAGACCATTTTCCACACTGATAAGATCCTTACACGGAAACATGGACAAAATCAAAGTGCCCATCCTTCTGCAGGCTCCTCCAGTTCACTGTTGACAGAACTGGGAAAAGAATGAGGTGAAAGTAACTCTGCAAGGCAATTTCCCTTCTCCAAACGAATGTGCCAGTACTCAAATCGGGCTCGAAAGTATACTCAGCCAAGATGGCCTCTGTCTTTCACTCCTGATACAAGTGATAATTGTTTATCATCCCATTTGTGGGAGTTCAGCTTCATAATCTGTCACACTTGGCTGATCAGCACAAAGGGCAAGGGGAGGTCCAGGAAACTGGGCCTTTCAAGAGATGACTACCTCTGATTGAAGAAAAAAACATCCCTCAAAGGGTCTCGTGGGAGGCAAGCCCCAGCTCACAACCACAGCTCAGCTCTTTCCCTCCTGCAGCTACAGCTAGACAAACACCCAGGACTCTGGAGAGCATGTGGACTCATGAAGCATGAAGTCCCTTTGCTCCCAGCTTCTGGTAGCCATGAAGCTGCTGGGACCTTGTGTCTCCTGTCTCTCTGTTTGCATAGCCACAGTATGAGAGTAGAGAAAACTGGTGGTCCCCCTTTAGGTTTGTTGTCAATCTATATTACTGTTGCTTTAGTTCAGTGCAAGACACTGGCAAACGCTGGCATCAGGAGACCAGCGTAAGACACTAGCCAGCACTGGCATTAATAGACCAGCGTAAGATACTGGCGAGCGCTGGCGTTAGCGGACCAGGCATGGGTGTGGCTCAAGAACAGGTAGAGTGGCTTGTCGAAAGTGAGGAAGAATGTCGGAAAAAGACAAACCTCATGGTATGGCTGCAACTAAACAGAGTCCAACTGTCCTTGTCAATAAAAACCTCTCAGAAAGATTATTTGTTCAAAAATCTTCAGGCAGCCCATGTCGCCAGGTCTGGAAACCAATCTGATCCTAGATCAGAGAAAAGTCTAACTGCTACAGAAATCACACATCACTGCAAAACTGCCTCCGTCCCTCAATGGATGCATTTGTGACAACAAAAAAAAAAATCATCTGCGAACGACAGCGTACAAGGGGACTGGGTTACAATGGCCGTCCCTGCTCTTACTCAGCTCTATCAGCCGAAAGCCGGCATAGCCATAACTCCCTGTCTCTGTTCATATTTTTCTTTCTAGTTTTGGAGGGGAATTTTGAAGCTCAGCAGAACCTGGACTGAAAAGGCACTTTTAATTTGATTATTTTTAAAGTCTCATTAATGTCTTGAGCACACACCACATGTGGGCACCAGTATACGTGCCAAACATTTGCAAAGCAGGGAAGGTTAAGAATCATTTGATGTCGCTGCATATGTTACAAGCCATCTTGCTGTCCCCCTGCATTTTCAAAGACTACATAAATATGTAATCTATTCCTCTTTTCCCATCACAACGTTCCACTGGGGCGACTCTGATGAGCTGTGTCCCCGCTGTCTCCGCGGTAAAGTGGCACACGGATGCTGATGGACAGATACTGGTTTCGAGAGGAGAGGATTTCTGCAGCCATACATAAACCTGGCTCACTTAAACTGCTAGCTGTCGACTACCTGAGAGGAAAGAAAAAACTGTACTTAAATAATAATAATAATAATAAATAATAATAATAATAATAAAGTGCGGCTTTATTGTCTAGAATGGCAAGTGGAATTCCTATTTCCAGGGAGCAGGCCTGAAGGACCCCCTGACCATGGTGAGGGCTAGGTCTGTCTGCTCAGCCCCTCCACCCCCAGGAACCTGCCTCTAAGAGAGGCAGGAATGTCAACGTTCTCCCTGCTGTGGATCTCTGGTGAACGGTGAAGCAGATAATAGTTTAGCTGCCCAGCTGTATCTGAAACAGAAACACAGATTCCGGGGTGTCCAGAAACTTGCCCCTTGGTGGAATGAGAATCGAAGGTCAATCCATCATTGCTCATTGTTTAATCGCTCTTCTTTAACAAGTAGGGTATCCGTGAGGAGAGCTAGGACTCCAAACCTAGAGCATGCGTGACAGAACACAGCAAGGCCCGCCTTCTACCTGCTTGATAAAAAAATTTTCTTAGCCTTTAAACATCCTGCCAAGCGCAGCAGAATCCTGTGATGGAGACTTGCTGACAGTTCTCCTGCTTCTCTGTGTGGAGTAGAACTTCATTCATTGATAGGCTTGCCCAGTTACAGAGAATGTTTTGAAGATGTCATTCTTCCTCAGGCATACACACCTCACACGTTAGCGCCCAAGATCTTCCAATTGATGCAGCTGTGGGCTAAATCCTGAAACAACCCGTGTCCTCCCTCTCAGCAGAAATGTGCCCAATTTATGTCTCAGAGGAAGGAGGGGGCACACACAGACGCGTCCCAAGGCCGTATATCATGAAGGTTATTAAGCCTGCGCAAGACATCACAAAACCGCCCAGCTGAATTCTAAGTCATCTCTCCTGTGAGTAAAAGTTCACAGGAACAAGAAAAACTGTATCTATCAAAACATCTGAGAGAACTCGGTGACAGAGATTCTCCGGCCCTTTAATTGACTCGGGAGTAACGTTCCACAACTACTTTCGAATGAAGCACCCATTAATTCCTTGGTCTTTCTAATACAAGGGAAATATTGATAAAGAGCTGACTGAGAGTGCAGCAGGGGATGCTGGGATAGACATTGTGAAAAACCATGAGGTCTGAGCAAC
>NC_022018.1:58593488-58624251 GCF_000317375.1 Microtus ochrogaster
GAGGAGTGCTTCTTATGAGCTTGCTCTCAATGGCTTGTTTGGCCTGCTTGGAAATCTACAGAGTGAAGTCAGCAAAGCTTGCTGAAGCCAGAAACAAGCTCTGCAGATACGGCTCATCTGCTGAGGTGGAAGGTGAACATGACATCCACTCTCTCAGAGGTCCGCTGAGCTAAGGGTGCCACTGACAGCTCCAGCCGGAGAACAGGAGAGAATTCAGACACAAGCTAACTCAGAGACTCATTTGACAGACCCCACTATTCTGGAAATCCCAGTACATATCTATAGAAAACACCCAGAAAATGTTTAAGGCACCCCAGAATCGTTAGCTGGGCACAGGAGAAGGTCTGATGAGGGTGGGGGTACGGAGACTAAGAGGCCATTGTTTTTCAAATGTGTGGGTGCAAAGGCCCACAAAGGAACCCAGAAACTAAACCCCAGGGACTGCTCTTGAAGAGAGAGAAGTACATGAATTTCCCGGAAACGAGCTTAAAGGACCATTATGAAGATAATCAATACAGAAAAAATGAGACAAACAAAACAAGAAAATTAATAATAACTGGGAAATTTTTAAAAAGACCAAGAGCTTCAGAGTTCTAGAAGATACTAGTGGATTTCACTAAAGCTGGTTCAACAGCAGAATCAGACAATAGAAATATCAAGCATGCCCACAAGACAGACCATCTGAAATTCTACAGTCATAGGAGGAAAAAATAATTTAAAAGAATAAAGAAAATCTTTCTAAAGGATACACTGTGTGTGTCTCTGTGTCTTATGAAAATTATAGATGAGAACAAATTCTAACGAATGGCCAAAACCATCCAAGGCATGAAAACAAGCAATAGTTAATCTCTAGCTTGAAGAACTCCAACACATCTCAGCTAGCACATGCAAATTTCACCTGTGACAATTACACTGTCATAATCAGAGAAGAATTCCTAAGCCAAAAAAAAAAGGAAGAGAGATTTGTTGTGTATAAGGGAGGCCACTAGCTGCTGCTGTGTTTCTCAGCCTTAGCCTGGTGGCCCAGAAGACAGGAGATTCAGAGAACTGAAATAAAACCAGCCAGAAATACATTGCAAAATTGAGAGTGAAGTAAAGACTTCTTTAGATAAACAGAAGTCAAGAGTGAGGTCACTGCAAGAAAAGTCACAGGACATCCTTCAAGTCGAAAAGACATGGCACTGGACCACAGCACAAAGCACATAAAGAACAGAGTGGAAAGCCGCACAGCCAGATCCAGAACTCTGCAACACTCCTCCGGAAAACAGCCCTTAATTCTGCCGTGATCTCGAAAGTGGAAGTGAAAAAAAAAAAAAAGAAAAAAGAACCTGCAAAATATTTCAATGGATGCAAAACTAAGAGGATAGAATTTGTGGACTAATAACAAAAATGAAGGGGAAATCAAGAATAAAATTTGTGTTTGACTCAAGTTATTAGCTTAAAATGAATTATAGGAAATATAGACTATTTCACATAAGCCTCTATGGTAACGCCTCCTCCACTCTCCACCCACGCGCACTGTAACGACTTTCCTAACAGCAGTTATTTTAGAGGTACAAGGATTAATTGTTCAAACAAAAGACAGAGTGGCTAAATGGATAAAGAATAAAAATAAGAGTCAGCTAGACACTGAACGTCATCCCCAATAATGCAAATTGTCCTCTAAGAGAATCTTTTTATTGAAAATAGATTCTCTTCTCATACAATACATCCTGACCACAGTTTCCCCTCCCTCCCTCACCTTCTCCCAGCTTCTCTCTACCTCCCCTCTCCCCAGAACCACTCCCGCTCCAGAAAAGAACAGGCTTCCAAGAGTCAACCCCCAATCACACCAAAAGAAGATACAGTGTCAAGCCTGGGCAAGGCAACCCAACAGGAGGAAAAGAGTCCCAAGAGCAGGCAAATGAGTCAGAGACGTCCTCACTGCCACTGTTAGGAGACCCACAGAAACACCAAGCTAACAGCCACAGCACATACTGGGAAGACCCAGTGCAGACCCGTGCAGGTCCTGTGCTTGCTGTGTCAGTCTCTGTGAGCCGTACAAGCCCTGCTTAGTTGATTCAGAGGCTCCTGCTTTCCTCATGTCCCCCATTCCCTCTGACCTACAATCTTTCTCTCCTCCCACTCTTCTGCAGGATTCCCTGATCTCTGAGCGGAGGGAACCCTGTGGAGAGCTCTGATTTAGACGCTCTCTATGCATAATGCCAGGCTGTGTGCTTCTGTACCTGCTCCCGTCTGCTGCTGAAGGGAGCCTCTCTAATGTCAGCTGGATAAGGCACAGGGCTGTGAGTATAGCTGAATATCACTTCATTAAATAGGGGTGGTAGTGGCTGGGGTATGCGGTAGGTCGTGTTTGCTTCTATTCTAGGTTTCTCGGCCATCCAGTCTCCAATTCTTGAATACCTATGCATTTATATGATTAAGATCAGATTCACCACGGAAAGGGTCATGCACAGCAGAGAAAAGATTATATTCACTTAAAAGTTGCCAATCAAAATGGAGATACCCATGGTGTACCTTAGCCACCTGACTCTTCCTCTTCTTGAATCCCATAAACCAGTGTTTTCAACCTTCCTAATACTGTAACCCTGTAGCAGAGTTTCTCATGTTGTGGTTGCCCTCAACCTTAAAATTACTTCCATTGCTACTTCGTAACTGTAATTTTGCTACTATTATGAATCATAATGTAAATAACTGTGTTTCCCAGTGGTCTTAGGCAACTCCTGTGAAAGGATCATTTGACACCCAGGGGGGGGGGTCATGGCCCATAGGTTGAGAACCACTGCTGTACACAGTCGGCCCAAATAATAACCAGGGCCCTTGAGTGTATTCTCGCCCCTGTGACCTGTTGTCCCTTTTGGCAGTATATTCCTTTCTGACCTGTACTATTATTTTGCTTTTACTTCACAGTCTGTGTGTGCCTTTCTCTCAAAACTTGGAACAAGAGGCCCGAAGCCTGGAAACACCTGGCCCAGATCCCAGCAGTCATTAAAAACATAGCTGGCCTTTCAGCTTCCTTATGAAGATGACAAATAATGAAAAAGCCTGCGGCAACATTGTAGCCTTCAATGAGACCATGTGGTCTGAAAGAAAATGGCCCTCAGAGGGAGTGGCACTACTGAGATGTGCGGCCTTGTTGGAGGAAGTGTGACACTGTGGAGGGGCTTTGAGGTCTCCCATAAGCTCAAGTCACACTCAGTGAGACGGCTCACTTCCTGTTGCCTGTAAGACATAGGACTCTCAGCTTCTTCCCCAGCACCATGTCTGCCTTCCCGCCACCATGTCCCACCATGATGATAATGGACTGGACCTCTTCACTGTAAACCATCCAATTAAATGTTTTTTTTTTCTTTATAAGAGTTGGCATGGTCATGGTGTCTCTTCACGGAGCTAGAAACCCTAACTAAGAGAGGGACTAAGTGTGGAGCTGGCAGCAAGGGGCACAGACATCCTGATGGGTACCTAAGGTGTGTGGGACTAAAAGTCCTAAGCATAGCTAGCCACATCTTAGGTACAAATGACATCAACAAGAATGCCAGGCCATCCTCAGCCAAATTCCAGGGACATCCTGGCAGCATCAGCCCAGGACTCATAAGGACAAGTTTTCGCCCTGATCTATGGATCACTGCCAACCAGAGATGGCACCATCTGGTACAGGAAGAAGCCTGCTATGTTGAAAAGGAAGTGTAGCACCTCACTGGTTGCTTCTGAGCTTCCAAAGCAGTAGATGTCACTGACTTTTGAAACAAAAAAATTCAGCAATGTGGAAAAAGTAAAACTTGATTTAAAGCAAAGAGATAGGGCAAGTCAGCTGTCCTGCAGACACCTCCAGTGCACAGATAGAAAAACAAACCTCACTTATCACAGCATCAAAAACAATACTTTAGAGTGAGCTTAACTACAGGAGGATGGATGTGTGTACTGACATTGCTGAAAAAAAGCAAGACATAAATAAATTGGGAGATGCGAGTCAGTTATAGACAAAAAGACTTAAAACTGTTAAGATGTCTACCCTGTCCCCCCAAAAAATACAGAAATCCAGGACAAACTCTAAAATAAGCACTAAACCCCCAGTGTTATCTTTTACAGAAATAAGCAAACAAAACTCTAACATTTAAACAGAACCACCTTGACAGCAAAATCATCTCGAGAAAGGACAAGCCTGGAGACATCTTGTTTTCTGACTTCAAAACATACTGCAAAGGAACAGTACACCAGTGTGGCAGGGCTGTAGAACAGGCGTGTGCTGATAGAGCCAGATGAGAAGCTCAGAAATAGAGCTTTTTAGCCACGGCACCCAAGACTACACAATGTAGCAATCACAGTCTCTTTAACCAGCAGTGACGGAAAAGTGAACTCATGGGCAACAGGGTAAAATTCACCTTTATTATGTGAATCCTGCAAAAATCAAGCTCAAAAATGTCCTGGAAGAAACCATGGGAACAAACGACACAGACTGTTGGGCACAGAAGACACTATTGAAGACAGACAAGTGGGTCTCCATCAAAGAAGCGAGTCAATATGGCAAAAGCACAGCCTATAATGTGGGAAGATGTGTTTGTGAGCCATCGTTGGACCAGGGCTACTCTGTGAAACATAGCAGAAATATATCTCTGATGCAATAATAGGAAAACAAACAACCTACATGGAAAACGTACAAAAGACCTGAACAGTCTGTGAAGAAGCCGTGCTAACAACACACAGGGACACGAAAGCGGTTCGGTATCTCTAATCACCAGCAGAAGACAATTAAAACTAGGATATAGCCTCCCACTGGCTAGGATGGTCAGTCCCAAACAATATTGTTTGCAAAGAAATAGAGAACAGAGCAGAAGTGCATTGTGGGTGAGAATACAAAACAGAACAGCCACTAAGGGAAGCAGTATACAGGATCCTCAGAGCCGTCAACTCAAGCTCTCATGTCATCAAGAATTTGTGCAAAATAATTGAGATCGTGATCCCAGCGGGGCTTTGTTCCATGCAGGGATAGGATGGGAGTTCCTATCCAGTGGGTTGGAGTTTTAGTCACGTAAGATGAAAAGCCCAAGTACCAGTCCCGTGAAGACGCTCATAGCTTGCTGTACCACTCACTCACCAGCCCAACGCTGACAACTGCTGCACCTCCTGCACACAAAGGAAGTCTCCGAAGAATGTGAGCACAGCCGGTTTCACAGCCACGTCTCCCCATCCCAAACTTAGCCCCCAAAGGGACAGAAGGCAGAGTGCCAGGAGCATTGAGCTGTGGGAGCAAATCTGGTGACTTGACTCCCAAACAAGATGAGAATGTGCACATCGGTCCAGTGTCAGGCTTGCACATGTGCGTGTAAACAGTGTATCTGTAACTACAGACAACAAGCTGATATAAATATGTTATTATGGGAAGAAAAATCGAGAGATGGTAGGGGCAGAGTGCAGGGCCTGTGGGAGTTTGTAAAAAATAATTTAATATTTTGATTGATACAAGATTTTAAAAGAAAAATGTGTTGAGTTAATAATAGCATTTGAAATAATGGGGGTGAAATTTGTTGGTTAATAGAAACCTAGTTACTCACTATGGAACTATCTTTTTTTCAAGACAGGGAGACAGGCTTTCTCTGAGTAGCCCTAGCTGTCCTGGAACTCACTCTGTAGACCAGGCTACTGTAGGGTTAAGCCAGCCCCTTTAGGAGGCGGGTTTGCCTTGGGCGAATGCATACCGATAATGGTTGCACGGGAGGCGGCTCCACCTTTTTTCTTTCCTACCTCCTGGGCTACGCGGGAACCTAGGTTCTGTAAGTTTATCATTAAAGTTGTAAATATTCCTTTATATCTGCATTGCTTTTATTTACGCCAATACAGGCTAGCCTTGAACTCAGAGATTCACCTGCCTCTGCCTCCCAAGCGCTGGGATCAATTCCTCCCTTCCCTGGCACGCCTTCAAACTAGAAAGATGTCACCTTTCTGTGATGAGGACATGGGTTCTGCCCATCTGCTTTTGGTCCTTTGGGCAGCAGGGCCAGGGTGGAATGCCTCATCCGCCCCTGGTCAGGGAAGCCAGCTCTGCATGCAGACATTTCTCTCTGTCAGAGCACTCATGGTCATGGTCAGTAACATCTGCCTATGTGTTCCCAAGAGTCCAGTTCTCCACTTGTCCACCAAACCGGAAGATCTTCAAGCAGCTTGTAATGTAGTATCCAACAATTATTCCACACCCCTTCCATATAAGATGGCGCTCTGCTGTGGGTATAGCGGGGTTTAGGAAAATTCCGTTCCCTTCTACAAGACGCATTCATGGTGGACATGGGCACACAGACTCACCTATGTTTAGCTATGCTCAAGAGTACCAGAGTTGTGCAGAAAACAAAGCCGGATCAACGGCCCACAGAGTGATGGCTGCTGATATTGTATGCAGAACACTTAGCTATGGCCTCTGAGAAAATTACTTTAGAGGCAAAGGTGGAAAATAATGAGAACACTGGGAGTATGCAGCTCCATGGTAAAGAGCTTTCCTGCCTAGCGTAGGAGATCACATGGGCACACGGGAGGTAAAGCAGAGGCGGGAGAAAGCACACCTACCAAGGTCCCAGAGCCTCTCAGTTTACACCATTCTCAACAAGGTGATCTCGAAAGGGGCTGTGCCAAGTCACACTGAACCAACCACAGCTGGAATGCCTCCCTGCTTCTCAACCCACTCCCTTCCACCTCAACTATCCATGCTGCCTTCATTTTCTGTTTAAAAAAAAAAATCACCATTCGGCGGTGGTAACTCCTCTTCGTGGAAATGAGAACTGCAAGAGAGGAAATGGAAGGCAAGCATTTCCCATAGACACGCACCATGTCTCACACACACACACACACACACACACACACACCATCTAACAGATGTTTCAATTCATCTTCATCAACATACTGAGGGAAGCATTAGCAAGAAAAGAAAATCCATGAAGCCAAGAGACAGTAAGAAATGAGAGCAGGAGCCCTCAGCTCTTGTGATAGGACTGTACTTCACCTCAGAGAAGCCTGAATTGAGAGCCAACACTCTTTCACATGCCAGGCTGTGTCCTCATCCTGGGGATGATCACATGTCTGAGGACCCTAGCCTGAGCAGAGATGTGGCCCTGGGTAAAGTCTGGCATCGGCATTTGATTTCCTTCCACTGGATCTCTTAACAGCAGAAGCCCATATCTCCCGATGTGCCAGGAATTTGTCTGAAGCTGAGGTAAGTTACTGTCGGAAAGATGTGGATATGAATAATTAAGCCCCTATTAAACATGCACACATCTTGTAATAAATCTCAAATTAGAATGTGCCAAGATCTTGTTAAACCTGCCAACACATATTCTTAAATAAGGCGGGAATACAATTTGAGGCTTATCAGGAGATTCAACCTTTCATGAAAGATGCCATTTCTCTGCTCAGAATTTTAATCCGAAGATTACCCGACTTCGCCCGGCTATCCTCCCTTTGTGTTTATGCCCATTGTAAAAATCAACCATGTAATTTCTCTTGGGATGTCCTCAAATGGGGTGTATTTCAATACATGTTGCATTAAACCTCATTATCTCTGATGAGCTGGTGTCCAAAAGAGCCTTGCTCTGAATCCACTTCACTTAAATCCTAAAAAATAGTAATTTCCATTCATCATTGACTTAAATGGGACTTTTTAATACCCAAGTGTTGTGTTGTCTAGCACAGGGGAGGTACGAGCACTGTGGCTGAGCCGACTCCCTGGAACAACACCAATTTTCCAGCCTAGCTCCACACTGAGGCAGAGCAGACTCATAGGGCCCCGGTGCTGCTGGCTCTGCACCAAGTACAGTCAGTAATGATTAATACTGTTTTCTGTATCCCAATCATGGGACTGACATTATCAATAACATAGAAGTTCATCATGATGCTTTAATTTGGTGGTAGGAAACAAGATGTACTTTCACAATCTTACAAACAACTGCAAGATTAAAAGGAGAATAAATAGCTAGTTAGCATAAAGTACCAGAGAGTTACATATTGGTGACAATGGTAGGAGCCAGCACAGTTTATCCCTCTCAGTCAGGGGAAGGGGGACATCAGTGGCTAAAGCATTTGCTCTTAACCCCCAGAAAAGAAACTGAGAACATTCCCAGCCTATCACAATTATTTAAATCATGTCTCGTGGTTTCTCATCCCAATCAGCCACTACATTCTTTAAATATGTCTTAAATTCTATACACAAGCTATATAGCCTTAGACAAAGCAAATAGTCAGGCTTTGATTTCTTCCTCTGTTAGGTGTACAATAATAGACAGGCTCCAGCACTGATGTAAAGAAAATGAACTCACATGGCAGACAAGTCCTACAGACACAGTGAGTACTTGCGGGCATTAGTGCAAGCCCAGAGCAGGGAAGGCACCTCCAGCTGCCTTTTCTATAGTGGGTTTTCATCATGTGCAAAATCCTGTGCACTCTCGAGCCACAGAATCAACAGGGGGAAATCTCATCGAGAATAAAAAGAACATAACTGTATTGTTCTCATGGACACTTACAGTCACACATTGGAACTAACCATCCATTATCTACAGTAGCCGTGACCCCATTTAAGGAGCATCAGCCCGTCACAGCCTCTGCGGCTCCCAACACCCAGCTGATTGCTGAATTGCCCTTTGCTGGTAAGTGGGAGCAAATTCTGAGACATGATTGTACTCACCGGGGGTTTCCACTGGTCTAGTCTGACTACCTACCTACCTACCATCTATCTGTCTATCATGTATCTATCTAGTTGATCTATCTACCTGCCTCTAACTAGTTTTGTTTCTCTGGGGGGAAAAAAGCTGATGAATACAGATGCCAGTCACCACAGAAATCCAACTGACACACCCCAACCTGACATGCAAATGCTAAGCAATCCTGCAGTTTTAAAGAGGGATGGGCGAGGTGTGCTGTCTTCGGCCAGCCTAAAGGTCTGGCAGAGCCTGAACACGTGCTGAAGAGAAAACTACCGCCCTAGAATTCATCTCTATTTGCTGCACTGTGTCAGTTCCCATCCCTCACCATGTCCAGTCTCCCCCGGCTCTCACACTGAACTCTGTGGCTATTCCTCATTGCGTGGCTAGAGCTTCCCCGGCCTCTATGGCATGCTGCACGGGCAGCCGAGCTGGGACCTCACCGCTAGTCTCCCAGGCCTTTCACTGGGCACTGCTTCTGAAAATTAGCTCTCTCGTCGTGATGAGTTGCCCAGAGCACAGGAGCTAAGAGATGACCTGTGGGCCCAATTCGTATTATTTATGTCCCTGCCATGTACCCACCTTCTCTCTCTGCTCAGCACCCCTGGCTAACTCAAAGAAGCCCAGACGCTGTGGAGAAAGTCATTTGGTGGAGGGCAACTCAAGGGGAGGGCTCAGACCCTGGAATTTTTCTGCTCTTCCTTCTCCTTACAACAGCTTCAGCCACAGTGTAAACAGGCGCTGATCTCCAGTCAGGTTAGCAGAAGCCAGTTCAGCTCGCTCCTTAAATCGATCAGCACTTGTTTTAAAGCCATATCTCTCTCCGATCTTAAGACATGACAATGCTCTAAGTTTGCTATCTTCCGGAGAGCAAAAATCACAAGTGAATGTACACGGTGGGCTCAGGTTTGTAACCTGTCTTCAGCCCCAATAGTAAGCACACACACACACCCCACCCCTGTGCAACCCATCAATAAGGACACGGTGAGGAGCTATGGGACAGCAGAGGCAGTGGAGAGATGAGGCCACGCTCACAACAGCCCACGATTCCTCCAGAGCCCTCAAAGCCTTTCAGTTTAGTTTGTCAAGGAAAGCCATGTGACTCTCCCCATCCCTACATTCACCTGGTAATTAAGGCTTTTATCTTAAGAGTCACGTGCCAAGTGTCACTTAACTATGGTGATTTTCATCGTTTGGTTTCTTGATCCAGCTACATGACACATACTATACCGTGTAATCCACCTGACATCACAAGGTAGGGAGATGTTCAGATTGCCTATTTTACAAATGAGAGCCAGAGTCGGGCAGTGGTGGCGCACGCCTTTAATCCCAGCACTTGAAAGGCAGAGGCAGGCAGATCTCTGTGAGTTCAAGGCCAGCCTGGTCTACAAGAGCTAGTTCCAGGGCAGGCTCTAAAACTACAGCAAAACCCTGTCTTGAAAAACCAAACCAACCAACCAACCAAACAAACAAACAAAACAAAACAAAAGAGAGCCAGAAAGATCCAAGGACGTGCCCAAAGTCTTGCAATCATCAAATGGCAGTGGACTGGGACTGGAAGGCCCCGGTGTCCCATGGCAAAGCTCTGCTCATTCCCAGCATCTGCTGTGGTTCCCAGTGCTTTCCAGGAGGCCTGCTTTTCACTTGGTTATTAAAAAAACAAAACAAAACAAAACACTCAGACTACTCTAGCTGAGTCCAAAAGTCTGAGTAAAAGGGACAGTGGGGTGACTGCTGACCCCAAGGCCAGCTCTTCCACATCTCTGCAGGTGGAGGGCCTGCCTGGTGTAGCCAGCAAGCCCTAGCTCATTTCCTAGGCATAAAACACCACAACCAGACCCTGCCTCTGTCACATCCCAGACAGGCGCTCATCCTGCCTCCTACCCCTCCCATTTCATCTGTGTATGGATTAGCATTCTCTGTAACTCGGATTATGTCACTCTTCTAGGTTAAAGTCACATGCCCCTCCATCTCACTACCGCTGCCTCGCCAGTTCCACACATTCTTCCCAGCACCCCAAGCCTTAGCCCCTCCCTGTCTGTGACGTGCCATGTCCTTCCTCTCAAGCCTCCCCCTTCCTTGGACTAGTCTGCCCTCTCTCCTTCCCACGCTCTCTTTATTCAGTAGTTCATCTCTAGTTCGTGCCCTACATCAGTATCAGAACTGGCAGCTCCTCTATCTGGGCTCACTGCTCATCTCTGCTTGTCCCTGGCCACGCAGAACATGACACAATGTCAAGCATGAGATGAAGACAGCAGCATTCATTCCACACCCCACAGCGTAAACACTGCCCCGGCACAGCGGGTCCCCCTGGGCTTCTGCTGAGACTAAGATGACATCCAAATCAGAGCACGCTACATGCAGGAACCACGTTACACAACTCAGGTGGCAGAGCATCAGACCACGCTACATGCAGGAACCACGTTACACAACTCAGGTGGCAGAGCATCAGACCACGCTACATGCAGGAACCACGTTACACAACTCAGGTGGCAGAGCATCAGACCACGCTACATGCAGGAACCACGTTACACAACTCAGGTGGCAAAGCACCAGAGGGAGTCAGGAAGGCTGCAGAGGAGGAGGGAGTTCAGTTGCACAGGTCTGCAGGTGGCAATTGCTAGTGCACTTGACCATGCAACGCCCTGATGGAGAGCACGTGACTGAGGGAGGCTGTACTTTTAGCACACGGTCTGGGCACTCTGATGCCTGTGAAACCCACCAAAGGGGTTGGGTGCACACAGCGATGCCTGAGGACCGGCACCCGGGAGAGCATGGAGTCACGAGGGAAGGCACACATTTGAACTTTAATGCTAACGTTGAGGCTAATGGCACATTTGAATGCCAGATTTAAGAACTAGGTGCAGATATTTGACAATGCCCATAACGTAACATGGACAAACCAGGTTTTTGCAGAAAAGCAAGCTCTTGGCACCAGATTACAGCCCCTGTGCCTTTGTTTCCAGAGACTAGGGTGTCTGACTTACCGCATGCCTCCCTGCCAACTACCCGTGCCTGAGCACTTGAGCGCTGATGGATCTCTCACTTGGCCCATGAATAAGATATTTCTCCCTTGTGCCTGGAACCCCTCTGTGTTCTTTGTTTCGGCAGCCCCAGGCCTGGAGTTCTCAGGCAGGCCAGAGCAGATGCTTCTGAAGGCACTTGGCAGTAATGTATGCAACACATCAGATACTCCAGCCCCTAGAAACACAGAGGCAGCCACTCAAATCTGGTCAGAGCCGAGAAGCATCTCTTCCGAAAACAACAGCCACGCATGTAGCGCATCCTCAAATACACAAGCTCTTCTGTGAACACTGTATGTGGGGAGATGGATCCAAAGGGCTTCTGCTCCTCCATGGAAAAGAAAGAAAAAACTTAACAGCGGCAAGATGTAGTAGCATAGTGTCCAAAGCACCGTTATTAAAATCAAGCATATTAAATAGAGGAATTTAAACGATGCTTCACTGGGGACCAGTGTGTCCCCTCCCTGGGGTCTCTGCCAGAAGTCATACCTCCTCCCTCTGTTCATGTGACATTTAACCATGAGTTCCACAGCATTCACTGTCTTCCCCAGAACGGATTCTAGTAGACAAGCTTGCCTCAAAACAGTGCAGGCCCGGAACGTGGACTCACAACAAGAGAGTGTAGAGGCATCCAAGTGAGATTCTTTTCTGCTGAGATAAAGAGGAGACTTTCTAAAAAGTGTTCTTTGAAATGTCTGAGCAGTGTTCCCGCCAACAGGAGCAGCATCCTTCCCTCCTGTCCCCAGGCAGCCAAGCTGGAAACGCTGCAGTAAGGTTTGTTTGAGGGTGGTTTGTGGAGGGGGGCAGGGTCCTCTAGGCATTGAGTACAGATTTGAATGGTCTGAGGAAAGTTTATTAACCAAGTATAAAGGAGAGCAAGGGAATGTCATGGAATCGGGCCCCATGCTTCTTGCCCTGTTCTTTCACAGATCAGACAATGTTTTTCCTGGTCCTCTGGTTTCAGAGATAACCTTCATAAGAAAAATCAATCAATAGAAGATAGTCTTTGCTTCCGAATGAAACAGTAGCCCAGACTCTGAGAGGTGTTCCCTGCAGAGGTCAAGGAGATGCCCACATAAGACGCCTCAATTTCCAGCTGGCCATGGTGACATTTGCAATCTCTGCCCTCTGGATGCTCAGATCTGATCACATCCTGCCCATAGACACCTACATGGCCCTGCCTTTTCGTGGAGAGAAAGCTGCACATGGCAGCTAGATGTGACGCCCAGGGCCTTGCAGGAGTGCATCTCCTGTAACATTTGAACTAGCCACTGCTGGGAAGCCAGCATGTCAGTGTTGTCCCCCAGGGGACCCCCATCATGGCTGGGGCTGATACATGCATACAATCTTGTGGGCTATATTTAGAGAGGCCCAACCCAGCACAGCAGTTGCCGGGGGGCGGGGGGTGAGAAATGGGGACTTGGATTTCTGGGGATTGATGGAAATGTTCCCCAATTAGAATGTGTGATGGTTGTACAACCTGGAAATTTGACTGAATCCTACCGAATTGCACATTTTAAACAGACTAATGCTGAAATATTAAATTAGGCCTCCATAAAACTGTAAAAGAAATGCATTCATTGAGTAGCTAATGATATGGGGGAAGCAAGTTATGAAACAACACAGCACATAAGGCGCCACATCATTTGCTCCTAACTGTTTCAGGTCTGTACTCAGGCACTTGCAGCCCCAGGAGAAACAGAAGAATTAAGCACACCAAAAGGCCTGCGATGTCTTTGCTAACGACGGGACTCCCTGTCTGTATTTCTTCCTCACCTCCCTGTTAAGTCCAAACTCTGCATGGATATGGACTGCTTTCACGACTAAGAACTGAGAACAACTGGCAAAGGGCACTGCAGAGGAACGGATACAGACAGCAGGACAGGAAAACCCAACGGTACTTCAGGAGGCCACACTCCCAGCCACCGCCACGAGCAGGTACTCAGCACCCTGGCTGTTCCTGCAATTCAGGGTCCGTGAGGGGGTGAAGGCCTCTCTCCAGTGAGCACCCCCTCTGCTCGGTGATTAATTGTGCTCCCAGATGGGGGTTGAGCCTGGAATAGGGAGAGAAATGATGAGCCCCACATTGCAGCTGTAAACCAGTTCCTGAAACAGGTAGCCTTTGCCTATGCGTTGATTCTGTACCAACAAGACTCAGAAGAACCTCTTTGTTAAGAGTCTGGAGGACCTGCTCCCAGCTCAGAGAGGCATATGTATGTGTACAAATGCTTTCCACTAGTGGGGAAAAAAAAGTTATTTTCTGGAAATACACAGAATTGCATATGAGAGGATGTATTACCCAGCCAACGATGGGATTAATACGGCACCCTGTCCTTTAGCCAGCACAGCGCCCAAGGGTTCTCAAAGACAATAGCTACTGCACTAGCGTGACGTTTTCTCTGCCTCTGTTAAGCCTGAGAACAAAGGTCAACCCACCTAGCGGAGTGATGGGTCCTACGGCCTGGCTGACGTCATGAAACCCCTGTCCCTCCAGCCCACAGCTGCTGGGGTTGTGGGCACACCACTGGTCTACTTGCTCTCTCCTACAGTGACCAGAACTAGACTAGAACTAGAACCTGCTCTCCATTGGTCATTTATGAGTCCCGGGCCACACCACGGTCAGCGCCCACCAACGCACCTATAAAGGCACAGTGAGGAGAGGTCAGGCTAAGCAGAGAACACAGGAAAGAGAACACAGGAAAGGTGTCTTGGCCCCCAGCATGTCTCTGGGTCTGAGCAACAGTTCCTGTGAGGACACTTCTTAGGATACACAAACCGCCACTTTAGTCTTCCGATTCTCCATCCTTCTAGCGTGAGTGACTTGTTTGTAATTCTTATCTAGAGTATCCTTGGGTAAGGAACCTATGAATATAGGAAATTCTTCCCCGGGCTCTCTGCCTGGAGACCTTAACAAAAGACGTCCAGGATAAGGAAAGCCGCTCCCTCCCAGGCTGAGAGGCCAAGAGGCTGTGCGTACAATAGACCTGAGAAACAGCACTCGGGCAAGGGCCCAGGGAAGCCTCCAGGGTCAGGGAAACATTCCCTAAGGACAAGGGATGATACCTGCCTCTATACCCACTGGGCCCATGCACCTACAACAGCACTAAATACACAGAGCCAGGACTCACTGAAGGCTTGGTCTATACTCACTGAGAATCAGCGTTTTACAAAAATGAGTTCCAAGCACAGGCTTGTTGTTAGATATACAATAGAAGAGATCAGAAAGAGGAGCGACTTGCCCAAGGAACAGAAAGCAGTCCCGTTTGATGGACAGCTGAGCCTGTTCGCACAACTGTAGGGTGGGACTCCAGGAAAGCAAGCCTTGACTGGGTCAATGAGTCAGTCCTGTCTGCCGCTCAGGCCATCGCCTACCCGATCAGTCTGTATCCAGGAACACACAGCCACTGCAGTTTTGTAGGGCTGTAAACTCATCTGCATCTCCCTAGTGACCCAGACTTTGCATCACACTTACTATACCATGTACCATGAAACGCTAAGTCTCCTTAGCCCCTGGCATTTGATTGCACGGTAGCCTCCACTTCTGTATATTCTAATCATAAGTATCCATGCAACACTGGTTCCAGCCAACAGTCAACTAAAGCCAAAATTGAATAGCAATCCGTGGTATGACCAGAGTCTCCCACTCTTAGAATGGTACGTCTACAAACTAAAGACACACACACAATTCATTGGGTAACAGCATTATGTTCAGATGTCCCTATATGAATAAGCTTCACTGTTTTCTTCTTGTCTGTCAAGAACTATTAATAAATACCAACTGGATAGGGGTAGTGATTTGGTAGTAGGAATATCAGCCATGAGACCAGACTTCTTAACAATGTAGTCTCACCACTAAGAACGCGATCCCCTCCAGAGTGTTGCTCCACCTTTAAGCTGGACTAGTGCCGGCCTCTGTTGGTAGGACTCAGAGGCAAGCCTGAGGACATACATCAAAGTGTCGAGCAGTAAATACCACGTGGCAGGAACTGAAGCGATGGCTGTAGCCATATGACTGCTTTTACTAAGTATATGCTGTCAGGCCAGCATAAGCACAAGGCCAGGGCACAAACACCTATCTGCTTCAGAAATACAGAGATGAACATGCATAAGGGATCGCCATCAACTGAAGCCAAAAGCAGGTCTGAGAAAGCCAACATGGCCGTCAGCGTCCACTTCTCGTTCTGTGGGTTTCTTTAGGAAACCCTTTCTCTACTGCATTTAGTCCTAGTTTGTGCTAGATGCCACCCAGCTCCAGGGTGGAGTGTTGATTCACACCTATGCCAACCAAAGAATCATATGTTCCTGGATACCGTGATTACATAATCCAATTAAAGCCAAGGAAAATTTTTAAATGGTTTCATAACTAAAAGACATCGCCTACTAAATGTAATATATAGGCTGTTTCAGTGAAGCTGCTGTGGGTGAGACACCTTTGAGAACAACATGCCCCAAATAGGCCCAAACTGAGGTTAAAAAGCAGGGCTTAGAATCTGGTTCTGATGGTATCTGAGCCCCTGTACTGAGTTAACATTGAAGCTGAAGCATCCTATTGAATTCTCAATTGCATTTTAAAATCTCCTGGTGTGGGAGGTGCTTCTGTCTATGTCTTGCTTTTATTGGTTAATAAAGAAGCTGCTTTCAGCCAATGGCTTAAGAGAGCAAAGCCAGGCTGAAAGTGATATATAGAGAGAGTAGGCAGAGTCAGGCAGAAGCCATGGAGCCGCCAGAGAAGAAAGATGCAAGCCACCAGCTAGAAACTTTGCTGGTAGGACACAACCTCATGATGATACACAGATTAATGGATATGGGTTAATTTAAGATACAAGAGTTAGCCAGAAATACACTTAAGCTATTTGACAAACAGTATTGCAAATAATATGGTTTCTGAGTGATTATTTCAGGTCTGAGCTGCCAGGAACAAATAAGCAGCCTCCGCCAACAATCTCCCATCCCTGACTTTCTTTGCTCATCTGGTCTCTGGATTGAGATGTTTGGAACTGGTTGGAAGGGGGTAGTGTGAGCGTGCTTATATTGAGCTTTGAATGAGCCGTAATTCTGATTTGAAGCCACAGCCCTATTTCATACTGGTGTGTGGAGCAGATGCCCTGAAGAAGAGGCTTGGCTGACAGATGGCCAACCTGAACCCCTGGGACTTGTGCTCCTAATAGGAAGATGCCAGTCTCCAAGCCTGAGAGCACCGGCCTGCCCTGGGAGACCCGTCCAGGTGTGATGCGCAGTGCGCCCCTCATGTGACAGCTCCCGACTTCCTATTTGTCTCATCCTTCCAGGTGGGCTGGACCATGACATTTACAAGGGACAACACTGGAGCACAGTGGGGAGCTGCTCATAAATTCTACTTTATTGACCACTTCATAGCAAAAAAAAAATTACTTGGTTAAAATACACACAGAAGGTAGACAGCTAAGGGACTTTGTGTCTCAAGATGCTGTCCCTGAAGAGATCTTGATCTTGGATTTTAACAAGAAAGGTGAACTCTCTTTCCCTCCTCCTCTGCCGAGGTTCAGGTCAGCATTACCTGACATTTGCCATCTGCACAGTCCCCTGGCCTCTGTCCACAGCTTGTCCAAGCAGGTCTTCACCATGAGACAGTGTAGGGTAGTGGTCTGTGTCATAATCTTCCCATCTGGCACAACCAGGCTGGCTCTCTGACCTCACCTCTTCCTGAGACCACACCCCAACACAAATCATTTCACCTCTGTGAGCTAAACCCTACACCCTTGAGATCCAATCAGGAATTATATCCAAATAAAGCAGCTGGGGAGACAGCAGACCTCACTGCCATCCCGCAGGTAAGGAGAAGGAAGTGCTGAAGTGCAAAGTGGTTTTCTGATGCTCCCAATTCCTGGGCTGATTGGTCATGGAGACCCAGCTCTCGTGAGGACCCTCGCCTTCCCTCACTCACGCCTGGTCATCAGACACTCCGTAATTCTGCCAGTTAGCATTCAACACCACACCCATGAGCTCTTAACTGGCTCTGCTCACACTTCCGGCACTACCCAGGCTACGGTCTCCTTCAGGGGGAGCAATGTCAAGCTATGTTCTATACATATGCAAGGCAGGTCTCAGAAACAAGACACACATTCTACCTTGTAATGCGTGTGCATGCTCACAGTGCCTGGCAGACACACATGGGTGGAGCTGCGTTCAGGGTCTTTAGTCAATAAGACCCATTTCCAGGACCTTTACTCATCCTAAGGATGGGGAACTGCAGCAGGGGAGCAGGTGTACCCCAAACTAAGGGCATCAAGGTGCTGTTGGGGATGGATGGCTCGGGCATCAGGAGAGTGGATCATGTCTCACGTTTGCAGGGGATGCTGAGTGAAGAAGGAGAAAAATGAAATGCTTCAACTCTTTAGCTTTTGAGATTGTACCTACTAACAAAGAGAGCGTGTGCTAAGGACTGCAGACAATTATCACAAACAGAACTCACCTGCTCTTACCCTCTGTGCCATTCATTTCCACTGAGCCCCTAGGTGCCAGACAGGGTGATAGACAGGAAACTGTATCCTGAAGATGCCGGACCACACAGCCTGGGCCCTCCTGGTGAGAGTGGAGACTCCACCAGGAACCACAGGACCCACAGAAAGTTTGCAAAATCTCCCTGTTCTCCATGACAAGAGAACAGCCAATCCCAGGAGAAAAATCATCCCACAGGCCAACAATTCCACAGACGTGCCACAGAAAGAAAACAAAATGCTTTTCAGACAGACTAGTGGGGGAGTGGGTGGCTTTAAAACCAGTGGCCCAGAGTGCTCACTAAAGCATTCTCTGACTCTTTGCCTTGCGAGCCATCCGAAGTGACTGGTTCACGGATGAGGCACACAGGGCTGCCCCTGCAAGAATGCACATCGCCAAGCAGACTTAACCACAGGGCACTGTGAGGGGCAAGGCTCCACTTTGCAAAAATGCTTCAGTTTGAAGTAATATCCGAAGTAAGCTGACGACAGGCATAGTATGCCCTCACCTCTGCAAACCTAGGAGCGCTCTCCTCCCTGCCTGATAATAGACAGCTTTATAACAATCATTTCTTTGCGTGGGAGAAAAAATCAAATGAAGAAATCTAAGCGGCATTTTCTACCTCCATTGCTACAATATACGCCTTGCCTGGTGCTTCTTTCAGCTCACCCTGTGGAACTGATCACCATGAATAATTCAAAATACAAATAAAACATGTATTTGATATCCCAGCCAATCTCTAGCCTGTCCAATGAAGGAAGTAGTTAGTGTAACCCCGAGGGGTATTTCCTGACCTCCTTCTTACACACTCGGGACCAATCAGATACATTTCCAAAAGAAGATTGGCAGACGGAAGCACTGGTCTTGAACAGTGAGAGGCGGTAGCCTTCTGGAAGGGAATGGGGTCTTCACAGAGCCCTTAGACTGAGGAAATGTGGTTAGAGTTCCAGGATCCAATAGGAGAGCAGGGTGGGATGGAAAATGCTGGTAACACACAGAAAACGACCTGTGGCTGAGGAAAGAGGCAGCCAAGGGACGGGGCACTTTGTAGGACTGGACTGCTTCATCAACTCTGGTCTCCACTTTCTGAGCCCTTTGCTTCTGCTGACATTTTGTTCCTACCCCTCCCTCTCAGGAATTTACATATAGGTAGATATCATGCTTATGCTTGCCTGGCAGCATATACTTAGTAAAAGCAGTCATATGGCTACAGCCATCACTTCAGTTCCTGTCATGTGGTATTTACTGTTTGACACTTTGATGTATGTCCTCAGGCTTGCCTCTGAGTATCACCAACAGAGGCCACCACTAGTCCAGCTTAAAGGTGGAGCAACACTCTGGAGGGGATCGCGTTCTTAGTGGTGAGACTACATTGTTAAGAAGTCTGGTTTTATGGCTAATAGATAGTTAAACGGGTGGGCAGATTAGATAGATAGATAGATAGATAGATAGATAGATAGATAGATAGATAGATAGATAGATAGACAGACAGATAGATGATAGATAGTTCCTTCTCTCCATGCAAAATTTGATTTCAGGAAATGAGCTGAGCTTGATGACTAATACTAGCTACACCTGCAAAGGGCTGGTGGGTGACTCTGAGCAGGTCTCCTACCAATGCAAAGAATCCCCCATTGCCTACCCAGCCCTGTGGATCTCCCAGAAAGTTTCAGGGCACTGGTCACCGAGGGGAGAGGATGTCTATACCCTGACTATTATTGTCCATGATGATACAGCTGCGGGGTTTTAGAAGGCAAGGTGGGCGAGAAGGAAAAACGAGCTGCTCAAAAGCTCTAAAACATTTCCTCCGTCTCTGCTCTGCACCTTCTTGCCCACATCTCACCCAGAGCAGAAGTAGAAAATTCACCAATGGTTGCTGTAAACTCCCACATTATACAGGAAGCACGGAAAACAGGACTTTGTTGGGGCCAGCCTCAGTCCCCTGCTTTACAAAGCAAGAGTGATCCCCTGGGGGCTGGAGAGGTAGCTCAGCAGTCAGGAATACAGTCTGCTTTTGCGGAAGATCCAAGTTCAGTTCCCAGCACCCAAGTCAAGCGGTGCATACCTCCTGTGAGTCCAGTTTCAAGGAGATCCAGCCCCTCTAGCCTCCACAGGCACCCACACTCACATCACACACCCACACACGGACACAAACACATATACTTAATAAAAAATAAACCTTAAAAAACAATTCCCTGCTATAATATTTATTTACCCTCAGTCGGGTTCTCCAGCTCCTGGGTCTCCCAGTGAGAACCCTTGTCCCAGCATAAGATTAGAAGGCAGGCATCAAAAGACAGTGCTAGGGGATTGCTGAGGGGTCAAACTAGTTAACTGCCTTAGTGGAAGTTAAACATGAGAGCAGGATGCTCCTTGTCTTCCCAGGACACATTCCAAGGCCCCTGGGAAATAGCAGAAACCATGGACTGTCTAGATTGTTTCTTTTCTCCGTACATACATACCTATAATAAAGTTTCATTTCAAGGCTATGTACAACAGGAGATTATCAGTGTAATTAACAGTAAAACAGATGATTATGACAATGTAGTGCCATGAAAGGTGCAGGAACGTGGGCTGCTCTGCTTCCTTCTCTCATTCCGTACCTCTCTAAGAGTACCTGGCTGTACTATACTCGCCCTTCACCGTATGTGGTCATGTGGGATCGTATAATGGCCACAAGGTGTCCTAAGCAAGATGTCTACATGAATAACTAACAGGCAGGTAGTGTATACAGCATGGAAACACTGGGCAAAGAGAAGACTTCCACCCCAAGAGCAGCAATGAGATAGTGCATCACAGTACTAAAAATGCACACATTAAAAACTATGAACTCTTTAAAGAATTGTTTCCATTTCATGTCTGCCAGCCATGGACGACTGAAGCTAACTGCAGCTGGGGGAAGGGAAGCTGTGGATACGGTAGGACAGTGGCAGTCACCATGGCTGACCCTGTCTCACACAGGAGACTTCTGTTCTGCCTTCTACAACAGACTCCGCAATACTCATGCAGTCAGGCCGGAAAACACACAAGATTGCCCAGAGACCTTTCTTCCACAGCAAGTCTTAGCCCAGCCTCTTTGGAGTATGTATTTTCTATATGGAAGCACATTTCACACAATTAACAGCCCTTTTCCCAAACTACAAAAGCTAACGGGATTTGCCCAGCTTGAAGAGTTTCTAAGAGAAAAGCCATTGCATACCCCCTCACTCCCTGCCACACACTCTGAGGCTCCTGCAGTCCAGCATGCCACAGCTGTCTCGTCTACCCAAAGAAAGTCCATGGCAGAGCCGTGAATGCCAGTCCATCCGTTACAGCTTCCTCTAGACTTTTGAAACATCAAAACCACGTAGCTAAAACCTGAACGCCTCAGTCTACTTCCAAATCAGAGGTCGCTCCACCGTTGCCTCAAATAACCTTCTGGAAAGAGAGTTGTCACATCTTCGCTCTCGGTGACCCTGTGTCACACGCAGTCACTGAATTGGGCTGGAGGTTCACAATGCCCTCTAGCCACAGCGGTCCTACAGGGACGGTTTTGCCTTCCAGGGGATGCTGGCAATGTCTGGAGATATTCTGGTCATCACAGATGAGGTGAGAGAAGAGTGCTGACATCAAGTGTGGCAGGTCACGTGATGCAGCATACAGCGCCCACACAGGGACCGTCCAGAGCATCCACAGTGCTAAGGCTGAGGTCCCGCCTCGGAAGAGTGGTTTCAAACAACACTGGTTGGCATAAACGTTTTAAAATACAAGCCATAAATCCTACCCAAAGAGGTTCTGCTTCCGTGTCTCGGGTGTTTGGAGACTCCTTGACACATGCACACGCGCACGCACACGCACACGCGCACACACACACACACACATCTTCCCTTCCCTCAGGCCATGGCACAGCAAATGTTTGTAATTTCCTCAAACTACATTGGTTTACAGTTCTAAAAGCTGCCACCAGACAGCAGTGCTGCTGACTCGGGTCACAAAAGCTTTCTAGAAAGTTCTCAAGAGAAGTCTGGAAGAAACACATATGCTTCCCATTCCCTCAAAAACAAAGGAAATGAATGCAGGGTTTGTTTGGGTACAAACCTGAATAAACACAAGCGCAAACAGGATTTAACAGGAATGCAAATGCCAGACAGGGGATTGCCCACTCACAAAAAGTCCCCTCCACCTCCTCGAATTCATAGTGGATACTCCAGCGTCAAGCACCTTAAGAGTTAAGAACGGAAGTCACACAGTTCTAGAGCCTCGGTTCAACAAAGGAAGTGACCGTCCAGGGACACAGCTGTGTCCACTCCCAGCTGCCTCCATGCACCTGAGGTAGAATGCGCATCTGCCTTTGTGTGTGGTCCTCGATGCCTTTGTACCCATGGCTCAAACAGAGAGGGACATGGCCTAGATTGCACAATCTAGTATGCCCAATTGGTTTTATCCCAAGATCACCTGGGGCTTGCCAAAAACACAGGCCCTGTGTCTAGACAAATGGCTCAGCAGTTATAAGCCCTGATGGCTCTTCCAGGGGACCAGGGTTTGATTCCCAGCACCTATGTGGCAGTTCACAACTGTCTGTGACTCCAGTCCCAAGGGATCTGATACCCTCTTCTGGCTTCTGCAGACACTACGTGTATGTGCTGCACAGACAGACAAACAGGTAAAACACCTATATACATGAGATAAAAAATAAATTGTCCAAATAAAATTTATATGCAGTGCAGAGTCTGGAAAGTCCCTACAATAATCCACCTAGGACGGGAACGCTTCTGCCATACTCACTAGCCTTTAACTCTGGTCTCTCTAACTCCGGCCTCTCCCGAAATGTAGACCCTGAAAGAATCAACGTGGCCTCATTCCAGACCAGTCCAAATCTGGGGCAGGGGAGCTGAACCCAGAAATAGTAAATGAATCCCTGGTTAAGGTTGCTATGCATGACAACTGAGAAGCGCTCTGTGAGCAGATTCCATACAGCGCCACCGCCTCCCAGATGGCGTCTGACCTCTGACAAGATGGCCACAGACTGTTCTGGAATAGACACAATCTCACCAGCACTGATGTCACAGATGCCCCTGGGAGTGCGCCTCACTAACCAGCTTCTATCTGCACCGTCTGGCCCTTGGGGTCCATATGACATAGACTTTGAGGTAGCAGAGTGGGGGTTCGAACTCTCCTCTGTGCCCCACACATCCCAGGTTTTCCTTGCTGCACGATACCTCTTCCGGCAACTTCAAGGAAGCTCAACCTCCCCCCTCCCTAAGCACTCTCTCCTAGACCAGAGTGGAATGGTTGGGAAGAGTGAGCTCCGGAGGTGGGAAGTGTGCTAATCTGGGTTTTCCCAGCCCAGGGAGCCAGTGACATAGAGTCAGAGCCGCAGTGCCATCAGAAGTGGGCTCACCTGTGCTACTAGAACCTTCCTGGCTCTTGAGTGGCACACCTCCAGGGAGAGTGTACATTTGACTCGTCTGCATGACTCCTACCCTGCTTCCAGCTCCAAGTCCCCAGCCAAGGGCAGGAAACAAGAGTGGAAGGAGACAAGGATGCAGATAACCAGCCTGGGGTTAACACTGAGCTGGGGATGGGAATGCACAGCCTTTTCCGAAGCCACACACTTTTGCGGCGGCTGCAAGGAGTACACGCGACATGCCAGGTATGAAAAGTCTGCCTGGACTGCAAAGCACGGTGCAGAGATTATCACTCAGTGAGAATCGAACGGGGAAACATGGCTCTTCCAGCACATTCTCCCAGGCTCACCTTTCCAGTCAGAGAGTCAACGTCTCCTGTAAAGGAGGGTTCCAGGGAGCACGGTGTGCCCGGCTGTTGGTTTGACTCCGTACACAGCCCCAGATCTGTCCTTAAGAAGGCAGTCAGGTACAGAGGTGAACTGAGAAACATCCACACCCCCCAGACTAGGGTTGCAGGTTCAGTCTCGGTTGCAAGACTCTTCCGAGCATCCGCCAAAGGATCTTCTAGTGGGCCTTTCCATCCATTCACCCTCCCTTCCTCTACTCCCACATCCTTTGGGTTTTCCTGTAGAGCAGGTCGCAAATACACCTGTGGACCTTCCTAATGTCATTACTTTTACCCAGATCTGTCACCGAAGCCACACTGCCCTCCTCTATTGTCTACGGTCCAGTTATATTCTCAAACCAAATCTAGTTTGAAGTCCTCAACAGCTCCAGTGACCTTCTGGGGAAAGCCCAAACTTCCTGCGTGAGAACTGGAAACCTCACTCAGACTCCCATGTCACTGCCCAGCGTGACAAGTCACCATCTAAAGCTCCTCCAACAGGCTCAGCCTGAGTTTGAGCGCACATCCTTGCCTGGAACCTAATACCTCATGGGACCGCCGGGTCTCTGCCTTCTTCCTCCTGTTTGAGTATACTTTTGGTCTCAGCTGAAACGGTCCCACCCTTGCTAGGCCTTCTCTGAGCCCTTCCCATCCTTGTGTGTATGTGAACTGCTCTTGTCCCTCCAGGTGCCACACTTGAGCATTAAGTTACCTCCTGCCTAGGGGTGGGAGCCGCTTGATGAGCCTGATAAACTCCAGGTGATTCAGGAGCTCTGCAGAGGGGACTATGCTGCCGCATCTCTAACCAGCTCTTGGGTAGAGCAGAAGCCGCAGGGCTCTGGACCACATCCCACGGACACAGAGCAGAGCTTGGTGTGTCAAGTCTGCGCTTGTGCTGGTCTGTAGGTACCTCTAAAGCCAAGTCTACACCTAGAAGGTAGCGGTCCAGTATGGAATGAATAAATGAGAAATGGAGAAAGGACAAAGAGACACGCTAGGGAACTGGAGGTTCAGATAGGTCTCATCAGGACCATAGTGTGTAATAACAGCATCCATAGAACCAACTTTGTCTCTTAAAACTCAAGCCTTCCTGACACACACAAGTACTCATTTACAAAACTGGGTGTTTGCCTAAATGAAGTCAGTATAGCAAGTGCAAGGCCAGAGCAGAACTCTGTGCCCTCTACCAAAGCTAAACAAATTGTCACCTGCGGCAGGGGGCCAGTGCCAGCACTCAACTGTGCATTTTTAATGTGATCCATTTGCACGGGCTTTTCCTGAGTACAGCAGAATTGGTGTGGTTGTGCCCTGCTTAGGGTTTCTATCACAACTAGAATTCCTTTGCCTACCTATTTTTTTTTAAATTATTGCCTGCCCAAATTATTTTTTAAAACATTATGAATAGGCCAAGCATAGGAAATGTATTAAAGTTGTTTCAATACAAGACAAAATTTCAACAATTATATTGTTCCTCTGTTGCCAAGGGTAATCCAAGCGCAAAGGATGGAGTACGGGGACGTGCTCAAATCTCCATCAAGAGAAAACAGCCCAACAGCCCTTTGGAAGCCTGACTCTTAATTCTGCAGACCAGTGATCAGTGAATGGGGAAGATGGAGGCAAGCATTTGCAACAACTTCAATAACCTGCTTCAGATCAATACAACTCTGAAGCAGCCCTCCTCGCCCTCAGCCTCGCAAAGGCTTCCGCCAAACCTGCAAGACGCTTCACAAAGCCTACATTGTACCCCTCCACACACTGGTGCGGCTCACTCACAATGAGAAGAAACCAGTGAAAAGAGAACTTGCAGGTAACGCTCCGGAATCAGAATCAATAGTTCTCAGAAGAATAGAAACGCGGGCAAGCTGCCGAGTCCTTATTTCCATACATGTGACTCTCGATGTACGCCTGGCCCATGGCTGAAAGGGGGAATCAATAGTTCCCCTGGGGAAGCCTCGAGTGCAGAGGGACGGGGTGGGTACAAAAGATGTCTGGGTCTGCATCTCATTTTAATTCCAGCTCTGCACATTCTCAAACAAATACCTGTAATGGCCAAAAGGCCCCCAGTGCCTGGGAAGCTCTATCAAATGGTCACTGCTCTGCACGCCTAACGTCGAGCCTGCCCCGTTCTCGGAGCCTAGAATCCAGGCTTCAGGCTTAGCCATGGGAGCAATCACAGAGCAATAGGCTGGGGGCAGGAGTGTGGAGAGGGAAGTCTGCCACACAGATGGTAGAGGGAAACATATTCATTCCTGGGGGCTGCTTACCAAAGTAGCCATAAGGCAGGTGAGACGACAGAAATGTATCGTCTCTAAGTTCTTGATGCTCCAGTCTAACTTTAGGGCTCTTCTGAGAGCTGTGAGGGCGGAATCCATTCATGCCTCTGTCCTAGCCTCTCCATGGCTACCTGACAACACTTCTTACCCCATGACTTACAGGCACATCACTCCATCTTGACATCATCTTCACACTGTTGCATCTCTTTATAGTTTTCCATCAGTGCACGTCTGCCTCTGAGTCCAGATATTTCTCTACATGAAGAACAAACTAATGATACGAGGTTACAAGTCCTACCTTAACCATCTCGGCTTGACTGCACTGCCATTCTAAAGATCTTGTTTCACAGAGGGCCCTATTGTGAAATGCAGGGGACTGGGTTTCCATCCTATGGCTTTAGTGGGGTGCAGACACGGAGGTACGGGAGGATGCTTCATCCCGTGAGGCACTAAGCAGGGCGAAGATCGGCTGCCTGTGAATTCTTGAGTCCTGAGATCAGACGGAACTATGACGGGAGACAGAGAGTTGAGATTTGCCTTCATTTACCAGTTTGCACAGAACAGGCTGCCTGAGGGCAGGGTCTTGAGATCATATATGAAGACACAGACTCAGGAGCAAAGGAAATCAAGAAAGAAACAGCTCAGAACCTTGGCACGCCAGGGATAGGCAGAGAGGAGCAGCTGCCAGAAAGATTGGGAGAAAACCGAAGCTAAGGTCAAGGGGTGAGCGTGGTGTGAAGGAAAGAACTGCTACTTCAGCGATGGCATCCCAGATATACAATGCCACGTCAGATTTCAGTGTCTTTAAACTGTCCCTCTCATAGTTTTGTCTATCAGGAAGACACGAGCATGATTAGAGAGTGTTCCTACACCAGTGTGGCCTCACCTGAGATCACCCAGAGGACTCCCCCAGAAGACAGGCTGCGATAGAAGGGTCAATCCTGTTTCACTCACCTGCTGGCTTGGGGTGTGTTCAAGACTTTATTACTAGAAGGCTGGACTCAGCTGCTATTGTCTAACCAAACGCCTAAGACCACTTCTCCACAAGAAGACCCCTCGGGCATGGGGCTAGGGACTGAACCCACTCTGGCTTACAAGTTTCCTTCCACCTCCTCCCAGCAGAGGCCACCTTTATCTGCAAAACGATTTGTGGAGCTGGGAGCAACACAGACCTGTGGGAGCTTTCATTTGAACAGCAGAAAACTCATCATAAAACAAAGGGCTGGAGAGATGGCTCAGCTGTCAGAGCACTGGCTACCCTTCCACAGGACCTGGGTTCAATTCCCAGCACCCATGTGGTGGCTCACAACTGTAACTCCGGTCCTATGGGATCTAATGCCCTATTTGGGTCTCCAGAAGAAGCCACATAGCATACAGACATACATACTGGCAAAATCCCCACACATAAAAATAAAATAGCAATAAAATACTAAATGAAAATATAAAGTACAACACATACACACACACACACACACGCACACACACACACTTTCGTAAAAGTGAGTGTAAAAGTACCACTATACTAACCATTGCACCTGTCTCTATGCCCCAATTTCCAAATATCTGGTTATTCTTCAAGGGACATGAACTTCCAGTGATTGGAACATGCAGGGCACATTCATTCATAATTCTTTCCTGACACGTTTGAGTGTGGGCGGTGCCCATGCTGTCCCCACCATGTGGACTCTAACCCTGGGCATTTCACCGTCTAGCTGATCCACACAGCACAAGGTTTAAGTGAGGTAGCCTCGGTGTCAGCACAGACATGAGAGACTTTTCTGTGAACAGATTGATTTTGGTTTGCCCACAATAACATAATATTCCTAAAGACAGACACCATCTTCTTGCTTCCTGCTGAATCTTAGCATCTAGGAGAGAGACCAACCTCTACACTGTACTCAATCGATACTGTATCAACTAAATAGCTTTCTTTCAAGTCTTATTTGATACATCGTCTCTGGCGGGTAGCTTACTCAGGGAATTTTAGTTAGAAGTTTGGTAAATGAGAGAACAGAACAAAACTACCTCTAAGAGCCAGCCCGGAGGAGGGCCTCCCGTGGAGCTGGCCATGGCCCTGATTTCTGGAGCAGGGCTGGAACTGCCCACTGTACGCTCATCTATTTTGTCCCTGGAATGCTTTAAAGACCAGCTGTCCATTGTACCTATAAGGACTGGAGACGGTCCCCAGGCCCCACGAAGCTTCATCTGAGCACTTCTACTGTCCTCAGCACCCCCCACCACTCTTTTTCTTCCCTGTCTCAGGTCAGAGCCTACACAGGAAGGTCCTTCCCACTTCCCTTGTGGAGTCAAGATCGGCCCCTAAAACCTAAGACAGCAGCTGAATATAGTGGACAGAGCCGTAGGGACTTACTTACCTGGTCCACAGCCAACTGACTAGGTCATGTGACCCTCAGGCACCCTTTCTCTGCACAGCCTGTCTTAAGTCTCTTATTCTATAAGGAGAGACGACTGCATGACTCTGTTTTCTATCACTGTGACAAACACCATGATCAAAAGTAACTTGGAGAGGAAGGGTCTATGTCATCTCACACTTTAATAGTTCATCACCGATGGGGGTCAGAGCAGGAACTCGAGAGGAACCTGGAGGCAGGAACTGAAGCAGAAGCCATGGAGGAGTGCTGCCTACTTTTGTTTTTAATGGCTTGCTCAGCTTGCTTTTTCTTTCTTTCTTTCTTTTTTCTTTTTGTGTTTTTTCAAGACAGGATTTCTCTGTAGCTTTGGAGCCTGTCCTGGAACTAGCTCTTGTAGACCAGGCTGGCCCTGAACTCAGAGATCCGCCTGCCTCTGCCTCCCAAGTGCTGGGATTAAAGGCGTACAGCAGCACCACCTGGCTTTCAGCTTGCTTTCTTAGACAGTCCAGAACCACCAGCACAGGGGTGGCACTACCCACAGTGGGTTGGGCCCTCCCACATCAATAAAGAAAACCAAGCTTTACAGACTTGCCTACAGGCCAATACGATGGAGGCATTTTCTCAATTGAGATTGCCTCCTTCCCAATGACCCTGGCCAGTGTTGAGTTGACAAAAACAAACAAAACAAGACACACCTGACACAATTGATCCTTTGTCACCCTGACTCATAAGATTGTCGCTATTAATGATTGTGGATTCCTTTGCGCCCCCATTGGCCTAGACACCAACTGCCTCTGGTGCTCATCTCCCCCAGGTACTCTTCCCTGAACAGGGAAGACATCGGAGATAATCATTCAGTAGTAGCTTGTATTGGGAGCCTATTTCTGTGTCCCCAGCAAGCCAGCAGGATGATAATTATAGACGTTTGGTTGTGATAAACCGAATGGATAGGTTCATCAAAGCAACCTCAGGGTGTATTTTCTTTGGGTGACAGATGCAGTGAACAGTACCCTTGTTCCCACACTGAGTTTATCCTCTGTACAGGGGAGCTTCTATCTGGGTGATTGAGCTGGGTAAGTAGAGATAAATAAGTTCTTGAATGGATGTCTGTGAAGAGAGACGGAGACAGTGGCAGAGAAAGAGAGATGATGAATAGACAGAGAGACAGACAGACAGACAGAGTAGGAGCATGGGGAGAGGTGTCTCTGCTAGGTGCCGGGTAGGTCAGCAGTAGGCGACGCTTTGCGATCTTGGCAGACATTCTGGGCTCCTGTGGTTGGTGTGGAGGATGGCTGCTGTAAATGTGGATGTCAGTCTGAGACGGGATCTGGGGCAAAGACAGGCAATGGGAAGATGGTCCCCACCCAACTCTAGAGTGTTTTCAGTTGGAAATGCGTGAGATCCATCTGCCGGGATTCATAGCCAAAACGATGGCAGCAACAAGAGAAGTGGTGCTCCTTGCCGCTGGAGATCCTGGGCAGACATCCATCCATTCCCTTTTAAATTTCCCACCAAGTTCCATAAATGTCCAGATGGCAATTTGCGGGTGAATAATTTATAACAATATCTTATGAATTATGCAGTGGAGGTTTAAATTATAAATTGACCTCGCTTGGCATTTTACCTTAGTTAATAAGTGGACTTTGTGGTGTTTGCCTTGATCTGCTAAATGAGTGTTGAGTTAGGGTTCGTCAAAGAGAAATAGAATGGTTGGCCTCATGCCACCTACAGAGGGGATGCACACAGGGAATCCCAAACCTTGGGGGTGACTTGAAACCGTTTTCTGAAGGTGTCCCAGGACAAGGTCAGTGCAGACAGCCTGGGCACTACCTGCGGTCCCCAGGAAGGGTTAAAAGAGGTTAGAGACTTCAGAAGATCTGAGTCTTCCCTCCTGTCTGTGGTTCTCCAAGTTGCTTTTGATTGTGGTGTTTATCACAGCAATAGAAAGCAAGTCATACAATCGTCTCTCCTTGTAGAATAAGAGACAGTCTGCACAGACTATAGAAGCAAGTCATACAATCGTCTCTCCTTGTAGAATAATAAGACAGTCTGCACAGAGAAGGGTGCTCGAGGGTCATGGAAGAAGAACAGGGATCTGCTGGGAAGAAAGGGGTAAAAAGAATGAAGATGTCCATAGGGCCTAGGCATGGAAAACACGCACACGGGAG
>NC_022018.1:58624628-58626571 GCF_000317375.1 Microtus ochrogaster
CACACGGGAGCCATGGAAAACACACACATGGGAGCCGTGTAAAATACACACATGGGAGGCATGGAAAACACACACACGGGAGCCATGTAAAACATGTGCACAGGACACAACACAAATCTAAGGGCATGAGGCAGCTCAGCATATACGGCTGGGACACATAGTTTCCTTTAAGGAGGTCAGTGTGGCTCTACTTCACCCTTGACTAATGTAGGTCACACAATCTTGGTGAAGCTAGAAGGAAATGGAATTTTTCTTATTCTCTCCTAATGGGATAATTGGAACCCTTACAACATCCTCTCCTTTCTCTGCTAATAAGCCAACTTCCAATAGAAGATAGCATCAATACCCTGAGGTACCACTCTATTTAAACCTTATAGATCTTCCTGGGAACCAGGAAATCGCTGCTGGGTTCACTTCATATGAAGGTGCAAATACCAACTAAAAATAGAAAAGAACTATCGCCTCTGATGTGGACACCCGAAATACTGTCTCCTTCCCAAAGACCGTACCTGTCACCTCAGACTCTCAGAGTATCACTGCAGATGCCACAAACCAGAAGGTGATCCAACTCAGTTCACATGTTAAGGAAGAGAAACAAACTGTACAGCTGGGTGATGCCCTTGAGAGAGATCCCTGGTCAATGGCTGGGGAAGCCAGTCACTTTCCCATGGACAAAAACAGCTCTTTATTGTCCCTCAGACTTACCGTATGAACGAAAGTGACACGGCACCAACACAGGACAGCACGCTCAACTGCACAATTTATTTAACTCTCATTACTTTCACACCACAAATATAGCCAGATAGACCAGCTTGTCCTCAATAATCTCCCGGAAAACATTAACATTCCACCAGCCATGATCGGAAATTAAGCCATCCAAGGGATATTCAGTTGCTTCTTGCAAAACGTGGATGTTCCCGGGGGTTGTGTGTTTAAGGAGCGTCCTCTGTTGGTTTTCTGATGAACCATTTATCTGAGAGTCTGATATTCCTTGGCTAAACCTTTTCTGAGACTCCTGTTCAAACAGATGAAACACTAGAAACTTTGAAGGGTTTCTTTCTGTGCCTCCTGGACAAACTTTCAAAACTTACAAGATCAAATAAAAAAAAATCTTGTACCCTGAACTCTAATAGCTGCTTTTGGATAGCTTAGGAAGCATAAGCTCATCACAAAGGCTTCAGTATAGAACGGGGACAGGTTCTTAAGGCATCGTTTCTGGGATGAAGGCTAAAAATTGTCTCTCACAGCCAGTTAGCCTCAAAGGATGTCTAAATAAACCAAGCCCACCAGGGACTCTATGGTGTAAGACCTACATTGGTAGCAATCTTTTGAGCATCCTGTCTACTTGAAATAAGAACTCTCCCTCTAACTGGGGCAAAGGACCCTCTGAAGAATAAAACTTTGAGTCACTTTACAGCAATGCCCCTCTAGGGATTAGAATGGAGGATGCTCTCATCCAGTTATAAAGCCCTGCTCCAACTGTTCCACGGAGACGATACCTCCCCACACTAGATAATGAACAAGACACAAACATGCATTCTCATCAACAACTCCACCACTGATTAAAGACCAAACTACCAAAGTCCAGAGCATGTAAAATCAATTAAGTGAGTTAATACATGCAAAGCACTTTGAACCCTGAATCAAAATTAGCTATTATATCAATAAAAATAATAGCTTCCATTTATTGAGTGCCTACTACATAGCAGGCGGTAGGTTAAGGACATGTGCTCGCTAATTTAATCCTAACAGCAGCCCCTACAGGGTAGCGATGATTCCCACACTTCACAGAGGAAGGTGCAGAGATGCAAACATTATTAGTTGCTGCCTTGCTTGCAAGGCTTCTGCTAATGAAAAACCATTTTTGTTTTTTTTTTCAATAAAGCACTGTAGTCTATACTGAAGAGCAAATGCCGTTGGTGCTTTTTTTTTTTTTTTTTTTT
>NC_022018.1:58626686-58627222 GCF_000317375.1 Microtus ochrogaster
GCCACCATCGCCCAGCTTCGTTGGTGCTTTGATATGCGTACTCAACTTAGATAAAGATAAAAATTCAAGAAGCAATACATACATAGACGCATTCATTTTCTGAATCAGATATTTTTCTCTGCTGTGTGCATGACATGACGCTGGGCTTTCTCGAGGTCACATAATTTTGCAGCTGTCTGTCCTCTGCTGGAAGGAGGTTGTGACCCACAGATTTGTCCCCCAGCAATTTCAGACACATGTATTTCTGAGTCCCCAGAAATCTGTCCCTACATAATTCTGTCTTCGTGGGCATTCGGTGAACAAAAGGGGCCTACTTCCAAACCAGTCACTGACATCCTGTGAGCTAATTGGACCCAGAACCTGCAGAGACGCATTGCTGTCACCCATAAACACGCAAGACTCCCTGTATGATCACTCCGTTGGAGTGTCTGTCCTCCATAACACTGTTTCTTGGCAGGGTACATAGAGGAAGCCACAGGTGACCATGAAAGACAGGTGATAGCAGCATCTGGGTGATCAGATGATGGGAGAGAGGC
>NC_022018.1:58627616-58631381 GCF_000317375.1 Microtus ochrogaster
CACCTCACAATGCGCTCACTAGCATGTCGTGTTGTAGCACCTCACAAGGCGTGCGAGCCTTTCCACCTCCGTTCAGCAGCCTTCTGACTGCACGTGGCTGGGAAACACTCTCACAATAGCACGGAACCTCCAGAATGAGAGCGTCTCGGCCACACCTCTCCTCGAATGAGTCTTTGTCTAGGGAAGGGCTCTCCACAGAGACAGCTCCCTCCTCTTTCAAAACTACACCCACCATTGCCCATCTCATCAGCCCACTTTCATCTCTACAGCGCATGGCTCTGTTTCTGAGGAGCCTCGCACTAGGAAGATGGGGAGATGATGGCACCCCGCAACAACACCTGTGGCTCTGTAGCTGACGGTAGCTACTGATTCCCCTCCTGTGGTGGGCTGAATGGGAAGTGTCCCCCACAGGCACCTGTACTTCAATACCTGGTCTCCAGTAGGTGGCACTGTTTGGGGGAAGGAAGAAGAACTTCAGAAGATGCAGCCTTACTAGAGGAAGTATGTCTTTGGGGTGTGCCTTAAAGGTTTGTAAAACTCCCCTCTTCCTGTTCTCTCTCTGTCCAATTCCTGTGTACCACCCAGCTTCCTGCTCCTGCCAGGAGGCTGTGCCTTTCCCGCCCTTATAGGCTCACGCTCTGGAAGAGCTACCTAAAATAAACTCACTTCTTCCTTAGGTTGGTTTTGGTTACAGTATTGTATCACAGCAATAAAAAAGTAGCTAATACTCTCTTATTCTATTTTGTGGCTCAGATGTTCTGCCATTCCAAAAAGAGCTAGCCAGTCAGGGTTCCTCAAACTTCCACCCAAGAGGAGACCTCAGAGAGGCACTGGCTCCCTCTGGAAAACCATCCTAGCTTCACCACTTCAGGAGCAGGGATGAGGCTCCGCCCACAGAGCTTCTCTTCCCCCCACATTAAAGCAAGTATACATGATGCTTGCTGTGGACTGAACATCTATGTCTCCCTTCTTCCTCATATCGTTACGTGGAAGCAGCCTGACCCTCGAGGGATGGGATTTGGAGAAGTCTTTGAAAGGGAACTGGGTTGAGATGAGGTCCTGAGAGTAGAATGTTATACTGACTAAATTTTAGGAAGAAGAAGAAATATTGGTGTCCTTTCTCTACCCTGTGGACACAACCAGACGGTAGCCATCTGTGGGTCAGGAAGAGAGCCTTGCTGGAGAGCTGGATCTTCCAGGACCTTGACGCCCCGCCTGAAAAGCAGAAATGTCTTTGTAAGCCAAGTCTGTGGCACTTTGCTAAAGAAGTCTGAGCCAAGGAAGACTGTGTTGTCCTGGTTATCTCCCATAAAGCTCTGGCACACTGTGGACTCTGTGAAGGGATGGATGACATCATCTCCCCTAAAGCCAGGCCAGACTGTGGACTCTGTGAAGGGATGATGACACCAGTGGGCTCACGCCTGTACGCCTGGCACCCAGCACAGGGTTTGGAATGCAAGGAGCACTGAAAAGTAGGGTGAATCTATACAGGCATAGACAAAAATTAAGGTTTTGAAGAATGGTCAAGGCTGGAGGGAATGGTTGGGATATAATAAGCAATAATGTGGGGCATAAGCTTACACAAACAACGCGATTTCAATTATATGAGCATTTGCACTGCTTAGGGATCTGGAAGGAAGTGCCTGGGATTGCTAACAGTGACCCCGTTGGTGCTGAGATTTAGATTAATTGTTGTGGTTTTCTTCCTCTTCCACGTTTCCACAAATTGTATTTATTACATTTGTAATCCAAAAAGAAGGTTACTTTTTTGTAAAGAAAATTATTTCAGAAAGGTACATCTTTTCTAAACCTTCCAAAGCAGAGCAGAGAGAATCAGGGAAGCAGCCAGGACGATGAGGAGTCCGTGGACCCTGAACTCAGAAACTCCTACCTCATGCTCCCCACAAGCAAGAAGAAAACTCACAGAGTTTGCTCTTTAGCTGGACGGCATTAAAGCAAGCGCTACCTTCAGCCCTGGCTTGTCAGATGTGGAGGAGAGGCAAGTCCCATCTTAAAAGGCAGAGCTCAGACCTGGAGCCTTTCTTCCCTCTAGCATTTGGTCAAGGCAACGAGAGTCACTCATACACCAGACGCTGAAAAAGTGCCTCCCAAGACTCAATGCTCAGAAGGTGCTGGCTTTAGAGCTGACTTATTTATGAAGTGGAAGGGTGGAAGCCACAGTAATGACAATAATTGTGGTGACAACCATACTTGCTGTTTGCTTGGGGCTTACCACAGCAGGTGGCAACCTTTGCTGTAAAAGGACAGGAAGTGAATATCCGTGGCTTCATGAGCCATATGGTCTCTGCCATAACTAAAGTGTGCCGTTAGAGTACAAACACAACCCTGGCAAGGGAAAAGAAGGGGCTACTACACAAATAAATGCAGCCAGTGGGTTAGATTGGGCCCAAGGCCACAGTTTGCCAGCCTCTGGCTTAACATGAGCCGTGATCTGCATAATCTCTCATTCTGGCAACTCTTGAGTCTGGCTATGGAGACTCAGGGAGCCAGCCACATGCCCAGGACCCTTTGAAAGTGGCAGAGTTCGATTCAAGTCCACGTCAGTTTGACTCCAAAGCAGCCACAGTCTACCCTAGGCTTATTCAGCTTTAGGGGCCACAGCGGGAAAGAGACTCCTTTCCCACCAGGTGAATACATACTGAGCATGTCCATGCACTGGCATGGGGCTGAGGCTAACCTCAATGAAAAGCAGCCATGCCTTGCCCTCTAGAGCTCACCGTGTGACACGGGCATATGCCCCAAGGTAGCCAGCATCCTCTCCTCGGTGGGAGCCCACAGCCCACAGCCCAGACACACACTGAGTGCAAAGATTTCTTTGCCGAGGGATTGAGTGCTCTACACAAGGATATTGCTAGGAACCGAGCTTACTCAGAATCTCTGTAAATATTGATTTACACATTCTCCGTCCTGAGTACAGAAGCCAAGGGATAAACTGTGGCATGAAAAGCCCCTACTAGAAACGTGGTGTTCTAAGCACCAGTTTAGGGACACCTGGGGAGAAACGCCAGCTCTGCCAGGCCCTGAGGAACTGGTCAACTTTCTCCAGGCCCCACCCACACTTATAGACTAAGGTTAGGAAGAACTGTTTCCCCAGGGCTGGAAGACAACACTGCAGGCAGAGGCAGGGATGTAGTTATTAAACTCACCCTTATATCTAAAGCAGTGGACAGCATAGGCACCAAGAAATGGGCAGAGAGGTAACTACAAATGGAGATGTTCTGAAATTGCCCAAGACAGCAGAAAAATGGGACTTCTATTACAACCAGCAATTGCTGGAAGTACAGTACGGCTGTCTTACAGAGACAGGCTGGGCAGGACCAGCACAGAGGAGAGCCTGGAGGGACAGACACGCATCTTCAGAGACGAGGGCCTGGTTCTGAGAGCGGCAGAACAGATGGCAGCACAGACAACCTAGGATGCCCGGGCCCCTGCAACCTCCAGCCTTGAGTCGCAAACCCCGGAGGCCATTTATTTCCCCGAGCAACTTCCCTTCAGTGTCTGGCTGTAAATAAACTTTGATCATATTTACTCCAGCAGAGGGATGAGTACCCAGCCCACCTTCCACCTGTTCCCCCCTCCCCCCCACACACACAGGCCTTTTGGGGGCACAGATGACTAATTGGAGGAGCATAGTAATTAAACAACAGGATTCACGGGCAGTTTTCCCTAAGGTCTGAGTAACCCCTGCACACCTGTGGCTGTCGTGTGTGTGTGTGTGTGTGTGTGTGTGTGTGTGTGTGTGTG
>NC_022018.1:58631486-58633686 GCF_000317375.1 Microtus ochrogaster
CTTTATGCAGCAGGTCCCTGGGCTCAGCATCCCTCTCCTCTTTATGCAGCAGGTCCCTGGGCTCAGCATCCCTCTCCTCTCAAGCTGTGGTTCTCAGGCCAAGTCTGTGAGAACCCTTCCGAGGCCAGTGTGATGCAGCTGGGCAGACAGGAAGGCTAAGTCATCTCCTTTGTCGATGTCAGAGGCTTTGGGCCTCTTGACTTCATTCTGGTTTCATCCAGCCCTTTGCCGAGGCCCAGGATATGAGGCACAGCCACATATCCACCTACACAAGAAGATGTCTGACCCCTCAGACGTTTCCAAGGGAGACAGGCTTGGGAAGCCATCTACAACACACTGGGGAACTGACGCGAGTGGGTTGTCCTCTTCTCAGAAAGGTTCCTCCTTAAATAAAAGACCCCGAGATGTCACCTTAGAACAAACAACAATAGGATGGGGGAGAAAAAACCTTTTAAGGGTCTCAGTAAATCAAAATCCCCCTGTGAAGGAGACTGATGGCTGAGAACCCTACCTCCTAATCCATCCATAAATCAGACCAAGTCTGAGCGTCTGGCCCGTGATTCACGCTGACATTCCGCGCATGTAGGACGAATCAGCTGTTTAATGAAAACTTCCACCACGACCGGCAAGAGCTACCGGATCTTGCTTTAAAACTCTCTCCAGAGCTCAGAAGGTTTTCTAGTATTGACAGAAAAGTTGCTGCATTTTAAGCAGCCACTTTAAATATTACTCATGCAATCAAAGCTGTTTTCCTAACTCAATTTATACAGTTTTCAAACATGTATTATAGCTGACCTTATTAAAAATTCTGTACCATCTTTTACACATGTTGGCACACAAAAGCACAACCCCAGACTTCTGGTAGGACTGGAAGAAGCACAGCCTCAGGGACTGTTCCTGAGGGAACAGATGAGACCTTGGGTCAACCCGTGCCACAGGAGGCTAGGGCCGGGATCTCACAAGAACTCTGAGCTGAAGTGTGCGAGCAGGCATGCAGAACCGGAGATAAGGACGCTCCGAACACCAATCAGGACATCCACAGAAACCCTCTAGGAATCTCATCCGGGCTCTAGGGACAAGAGAGTATTTCTCAACCTTATGAATGCCCAAGGTATCATCGAGAAAACAAGACAATTTAGACATTTTCAAATAAAACCTTAAAATCTGTAAGCTGGAAAATAATGCCTCCGATGGCTCCAACCATCGAGCTCACACCACCAGGCAATGTGCCAGCCCCTGGATACTTGAGTCTTGTTCCACCTTCAACACGCTCCTGAGGAAGATGCTACCATCTTCCGGTTTCAGGTAAGACAGAAATACAAGCAAGCTTATCAATGACCAGGACAGAACCAGATAGGAGCAGGACCTGTTTTAGCCAAAACCTGTCCCCTAAATCCTTCCCTCAACTGTCCTAGGAGGTCAGAGCTTGAGTTTTCCCTGTCCTCCATTCCTTCTCCTGTGTCTCATTCAGTTCCAGTACACCACTGGACACCAAGCCATTGCTCATCCAAAGAGTTTAGCTCCTCTGAATGCAGTGCTGTGGAGAGACACAAATGCCTAGCTGGAAACAGATGGGCAGGGAAGTCCGTCTCAGATGCTGCGGGGAAAGTCAGATTCGGGGCGAAGAGAGCATAGATCTGAGGAAAGATGAGAGGGAAGAGGACAGGTGCTGTGGACAGCCAGGTGGCAACTGTCGGCCAAACCATATGGCAGCTGTAGGATAATGCTCTTGTACACTGTAAAAGATCTGTCACTCATTGGATTGATAAAATGCTGATTGGCCAGTAGCCAGGCAGGACATATAGGCAGGGTGACCAGACTAGGAGAATTCTGGGAAGAGGAAAGGCAGAGACACAGTTGTCAGCCAGAAGCAGAGGAAGCAAGATGAGAATGCCTCACTGAGAAAAGGGACCAAGTCACATGGCTAAAGATAGGTAAGAATTAATTTAAGTTGTAAGAGCTAGTTAGTAGTCAGCCTGAGCAATGGTCTAAACAGTTTATAATTGATATAAGCCTCTGTGTGTTTATTTGAGACTGAATGGCTACAGGACATGGTGGGACAGAAACTTCCATCTACATATGATTGCAACTTTCAAACACCAGACCTTATTCTGGATACCTCAATGAATAAGGGAGAGGAGTGGTGGTGTATAAGGAGGGAGGGAAGGGAGGGAGAGAGAATGAGAGAGAGAGAGAGAGA
>NC_022018.1:58633942-58651804 GCF_000317375.1 Microtus ochrogaster
GGGGGAGAGAAAGAGAGCCAAGATCTGATTACCTTGTTGAACAAGGGAGAGGGTGGCATGCATCAGGAAGGGGCAGAGGCAGAGACCTGGGAAAGCACGAGCGCACATAGTCTCTGGGTCTGATGGTTCCTATGCTTCCACCCTTCTCTCTCTGGACACCTGTCCACATGAGTTAAAGCAGGGAGCTGCAATTGCCTGGATGACACTCCCATTGTCCCATCTATGGCAGAGGGGAGGGCACCTGCTTAGCCACCATAGACAGCTGTCCACTGAGTGAGCCCTCTACCTCCCATGCTACACATAGTAAAATACTGCCAGTCACCAGGTGTCAACCGGTACAAAATGCATGAGCCCCAGGGAAAGCCATGGCCTCTCAGACCTCCTTCAGCCTGAGCATCCTAAACAGTCAACATTCAGAAAGAGGAAGCTGCCCCAGTCAGCAAGAAGAGCATGGAAGAAAATAAAGCTGAGGTTTGGCGAAATTGCACCCCCGGATGTTTCTAGGGCAGCTCCCAGAGGACAGCTGACCCAAGATAAGATAAATAGGTGTCACAGTCTCATATAAAAAGTTAACAGCTTAATTGGAAAAGAATAAATGACCACACAGGAGACACATGCCCCAGGAAGTCAAAAAGCTGACAGCCCACAGTTGGGTGCCAGCCATGTGACAACACCCCGAGACCCATCCCACATGACTCTGGCCCCCTACGGCTTCTATTCTATAGGTCCACAGTTCTTCATGAGGACACGGTTTACCCCAATAGCGCTTCTCGGCCCAGACTCTTTCCTGCCTTCAGTGCTGCCTCAACAAACCACCAACAGCTGTGTCGAGCCTTCTCATAAGGACCCTGCAAGCCCAGGCTCCTGCCCCATCAAGCCTCCCCCAAATAGATGTCAGACACATTGTCATCGGTGTGCCCTCTTCTGACGACACACTCTACTTGAGAGCAATACTTGACCCTGAAGAAAGAACCCAGTCAAATTCCTGCTCAGACATCCAACCAGGGCTGGAAAGATGCCTCGGAGATGAAGAACATTGAAAGCTTTTGCAGAAGGCCCTTGTTTAATTCTCAGCACCCCCCATGGTGACTCCCAATCACCACCAGTCAGCACCAGTTCCAGGGAATCAATGCCCTCTTCTGGCCTTGGCAGGCACTGCATGCACGTGGCGCATAAACATACATGCAGGCAAACACGTACACACACAAGATATAAATAAATACAGATAAAAACAGAAAGCAACCTGCCCATGCTATACAGTCCCAGAGGTAGTAGTCCGCTAAGAATGAGTTTAGAACAATCCAGGTGAGCAAATAAGGAAGGGAATCACACTACCATTTATGAATTTATGCTAAAACTAGCAAGTAGCACAGAAAGGCCCAAGGGGTCCTCAGAGTGGACAGAGGTCACATATTACCTCATATGGGGGTCGTGGAAGGTTTCAAGAGACATGACAGAAGAAAGGAGCTAGCTACACAGAGACAAGAGGATGAATCAGACAGGAGAGAACATACCAAGTCTCCACGTATCTCCAAGCAGAGCCAGCTAGGCTACCAAGCAGAACATACTGCACACATGTCAAGATATCGCTAGAGAAAGCTTGGAAGCCCCTGGGCCCCGGGGGATCCTGCCATAATGCTGCTCTTCCCCACACAGACAGTTCCTTCAGTCACTGTCCCTGCTACTTCTCGACCCCACTGACCTTGCTCCTCTCTCTCCTTGACCCCACTGTCCCTGCTTCCTCTCCATGACCCCACTGTCCCTGCTTCCTCTCCTTGACCCCACTGTCTCTTCAGCTCCCTACATCCCTAGGCACAGGACTGAGTGGTGCAGAGGGCTGTGTGGTCGGCTCGCCGATTCATCTCGCTGTATCTTATTAAAATGGCCTGCTGCCTGCCTGGTGGCAGCTGGGTACTCTGGACCTCATTTCTTTGTGCTGGGGGAATGACCTAGATGCTGCTCTCTACAAAAGACTGTCACTCCAAGCTTTAACTCTGTCTTCGCCATCCAGGCTGGCTCCCGGAGAGCAGACAGGTGCTGACTGGGCACATGAGGGAGGGGCAGAACAATCCAGCTCCTCCCTGCCGTGGGCTGTTCCAGATGAGACTAAGGCCTTGCCCCTGTATGGATGGGTGCCTTCAGAATGGCCAGCTTCAGCAGAGCTTTGTCTGGGACTCCCTTTTCAGACAGATTCACTCACAAGGTACATGACAGGGAACAGATAAATGTGGCCTCCCCCATCCTCCTCCATCCCTCCTTTCTCTCCCAGACGGTCACCCTCAGCCTAAAATGTCCATTCACAGTCTAATTTAAATATGTCCTTGTGAGGAATCCATAGAGAAGGGGCAAGACCATGAGCTTTCTTTGGAGAACACGAGCAAGCAGGAACCCGCAGGCACAGTCCACTGCAGGTAAAAGAAGCTGGGGAGAGAACAAAGCAATTGGCATTCCCAAACAGGCTGGGAATGTGACTAACTTAACTAGTCAGCTTCCCCAAATTGTAGACCATTGATGTAGACAGCGCGGGTTTTCATAACTAAAATCTTATAGATTGTTACAGATGGCTGACGCAACGGGAATGCCTGCCTCACAGTTTGAGACTGCAAATCTGTGCTTGTGGTGCTGGACAATTTGGATGGTCCTCTTGATAGCTTGAATATGGTTCCCTTCTTCCTGCTATGCCATCACATGGACAGAAAAGAAGCAGGGAAAACTCTTCAATATCTCTTTTGATGAGGACAGCAATCCCATCAAGATGGATGCACCCTGATCACTTCATCTAACAGGAACCACTTCCCCAAAGCCCACCCAAATCCCCTCACACTGGGGGTTAGGAATTCCACATATGCATTTAAGGGCAGAGACGTAACCCTCAACTATCAACCCTCCGGTATGCTGCTAAGTCCTATGCCCTGTTATGGAAATGTCTTGCCATCCTGCTTACTCTTGTGGGTGCCTCCAGGATAAATGGCTGGCAGAGTTTACCTCTTAGAACAGACATAATATTTAATTCTATCCTTCCTCTCCCCTCCTCCCCCACCTCCTCCTGCACAGCAGGGGTGTGACTCAGCCCCGCTAGGGCTATGCAATGAAAGCACAGATAGAGAGATTAAATGCTGACCTGGTCATCATGCCATGATCCGGCAGTCTGATGCTGACCGAGTCTGTTGATGTCCCACCTCCTAATCACATCCCTCCCTGCCAGACTTGAAATGCGGCCAACATCGTGAGAACAAACAGTAACAAGACTCTGACAGCCATCGGAGGTCAGGGGTGAGGAATACACCTTGCATGTTTTGACTGAAAGGGGGCCAAAGAGGAAATAACTGGGACACTAAATAGAGATCTTTTATTCAACAGCATCAACACCCCTGAAAGGCTCCCGCACCTGTCAGTGGCACACACCCATTAAAGAAGGTGCTGTGCGGTGTCCTGCGGCAACAGAAATACCCAGCCTTATGACATGTATCTTTCCTGGCATTCAGCCAGCGTGGCAAAGTCACAAGCAAATTTTCATCAGGTCTGAATGGAAGAGAATGTCCATTACTCACACATGTCATCATTATACTTCCGTGGCCTTGAGATGTCTCCAGGTAAATGCCAGGGATTTAGAAATCTTGTCTCAGGTGCCTCCTAGAAGCTGCACTGGGTACGTTCATGCATTTATCAAGAGTCTTAACAGCACTGGAACTGAAGGACACCCTTCTAATGGCAAGACTTAGGTTCAAGGGGACAATCCTATCTGGTCTTCCTGGCTGAGGCCTAGAGGAGCCTAGGACTAAACCTAGACCAATCCATAGCTAGACTTGTAACATGGCCTCTGTGTTCTTCACTCTGGACCTGAGGATTCTCAGCCATTTTGGGGGCTCCTTGTACCTTCAGATGCTGCCCACCACACATTGGAAAATACTCATTTTGTCTTGTGTGAGTTTCCTAAATAAAAGAGGCTTGTTTGGGGCCCTAATGAAGCACAATAGATCATGTAGTAACTACAGGCTCTGACAGCCCTGGATGCAAGGTGATATTCCCTCGTCTTAGACACATGGCATGTGCAAATGCTCGCTCTACTCCAGTATGGACTGTGGAAGCCAGTGCTTCCCCCTGGAGGGATATCATGGACATGAGATAATACACAGAAAGTGCTCAGCATGGTGTATTGGCAAATGTGATACACTCAACCTGTTTATAACTGGTTTCATTATAACAGTCAAAACAGCTGGCCAAACCAAGTGTCGGGGAGTCTACAGAGCAATTTGCAGGAAGCAGATGTCCCTTTGGGCAACAGTATTTACCCTAAACTATGCCAACAACCTCCCATTATAAACACAGACAGGATTACTTGTGATACCAGACCCCCCCCCCAGACACACACACAATCATATTCATCCTCTCAGAGGAAGGGCATCTCTCCCCCTCAAGCCACAACCAAACCATGACCACCACAGTTTTTATCTCCTTAGATTACATCACCACCTTCAATAGGAATCTGAGGAGGACAGGCTAAAGCCACCTGCGACCCACCAAAGTTGTATTAGACATCATTCATCCATTGGCTTCATGCAGTTTCACAATGTATGATAACATAGAGAGGGGAGTGTCTGAGCCCAGGGACTCTTGCTAACCTCTGCGGAGGCCAGCACGATTCATAAGAAATATACGTCACTTATAACATGACCAATGGTGTGCTCTGTAGGATGTAATTAAATTCCTTACCCATCACACTAAAAAGTGAAGACAAATGGGAATTCCAACGTTTTATTTAAGACAACGTACTCAAAGTGTATTTCACCATGCCATCAATATTTTTAAATATAATGATCTTTCATTCCGAGACTTCAAAACCGGGAGAGTTGGGCTCTTGGCATATTCCAGACAGTTTCCTTTTAAGGGTTCAGCAGCCACATGTGGCTGATTATTGCTGAATCAGGAATCAGATTGAGGTTTGAAGAAAAAAAAGTGGCTTGGCCCACACACTCAGCAGAGCCAACTCTCTCCAACCCCCCTCCCCAATGTCTGATTCGCTGCATTAACCATGCACCCTGCAGGCTGCCATCTTCTGCAAGCAATGGGAGCGTCTCCCTCTTTACAGGAACTGCATGCATACCCACCCCACACACTAAGAAGGCATAAAGACATATCTGCTGTTTAACTTTAAAAATGTGATCCTGAGAAGACACCATCAGTAAAACCTGCTGGGAGGGACCCTGGAGTGATAACAGGGAAGAGGAGAAGATGGACGGGTTTTCAACAGCACCCAGCTGATGTCAGAAGATAGTTCTGTCACACACACAAAAGTCCAATTCTGTCAAAAATTTCAGAAAGAGAGTGAATGTTTCACAGATTAGTTATTATTGGAGAAGGATTCCATTATAAAATACAGAAAATGGAAAGTTGAGCCCTGGGAGAAATGGATAGCAGGTCCTCTAATGGGAACGGGTAAATGCATATTTATTCAGAGACAGAGCAATGACTTGGGAAGCACTGGGCAGAGGGCCTGGAGAGGAGCAGCCTCAAAGAGAGTCCAGGTCTCACGTCATTGGCTTGCATTGTCTCTTCAGAGGCAATCGAGTGACCGGGAATGGATTCATTGCACCCACGGTCTGCCTCATGAGAGATGGTGGTGATTTCTTGTTGCCAGTTTTACCTTAAGTAAAGGAAGACCCAAGAACCAAGACAGGTTGGAAAGCCGTTGTGAGATTAACACAATCCACAGTGTGGGAATAAAGCAGCCAGAGTTTAACCATAAAGAATACAAAGTCCCTGAGCAAGGACAGTCCTTGGTCTCTCTGCAGAATTAATCCACAGCCCTGTGAGCCAGGAAGGCTCTCCTCCTACCCAGCTAACATCCTTGCAGCAGCCCCATCAGAGTCTGGGGAAGAAATAGGGCCCAATTCCAACAGACCCGTGGGGAATCCAGACCAAGAGACAAGGCACGTCTTGTGCACCACCAGGCCACCTGAGGATAGTTGAGGCCCGAGCTCAGACCTGCGTTCACCTGGATAGCAAGTCCTGCAACATGCCAGTCTCATCACCACAGTTCCATGCAAATGATGAGCTAAGGGGACAGTCCCAGTTCTTGTAAAGTGGGGCACGGACCTCAGTACCCACTAGACCTGGCTCTGCTTGTGAACATGGTATGGCCCTGGGAGGGTCATTTGACCACTTGGGGCCCAAATGTTCTCTTCCTAGAGCCCTCCAGTCATGCTACCCCTGGTGATTGTGCCCATCATTCTCTAGCTACTTATAATGACAGAAGAAAAAAACAGATATGTCCTGCCCGGAAGGAGGACATGCCAGCACACGGGTTATCACATACAAGCAAATATAGCAGCCATGCCCTCTCCACAAAGCTGTCGTGAAGATTAAACGGCACATCCAGGGAGGACAGAATGCACTAAATCAACGTTATCTGCTGTTGTTATGAGCAGCAGCAATGCCGATGCCTAATCTATCCAGCTACACAAGAGCCTGGGCCTAGTTCCAAAGGCTAATTTGGCAGGAAGCTAGAGCAGAATAAAAGCCCAAAGGGGCCACCATTCTTCATATCCTAATGTCTTCCTAGATTTTCAGGATCCATGCCACAGAAGCATCCTACGTACGGATGGACCTTAGGTGGTCTTGATTCGGCAAACAACAGTCCACTTAACCCAGGAACTCAGTGAAAGGCAAGCCCTGGAAAGAGCTCTGGGGACACACAGTTCTCCCAGCCAGGAGAGGATCAGCTTGGTTTCAGGTCATGACAAGTGACCTACCTGCCTTCAGAGCTCACGTACTAGCAAGGAGAAGCTGGGGACATACCAGCAGACAGACTGTGTCCTCTCAGATCCTCACAGGGACTGGAGAGACAGAAGGGAAAAAGTCCTGTCACCAGCATGAATTAATGCCCTCCAGCCGTGCTCCAGGGAGTACCTGGTCTGCAGAGACAGGAGCCCTACCAGCTGTGAGCCTGTGAGCGGCTGCCACATTGTTCACCCATGTCTGCTGGACGTGAACACTAGGGGCAGCAGAGCTCTCCGTCCTCCATGTTTCTACAACCCGAAAGGGAATATAAGCACTCTGGGCTCTGTTTTAGAGGCAAGGAAAGTGAGGGTGAAGAATTTGACTGGAAGTCCAGGCCTGAACCCGCGTGCCAAAGTGCCTCACCAAGGTCCACCCTTGCTGGGGGCGGGGGGGGGAGTCTTCCATGGGACCCCCTAAGCTGTAACGGCTCCTAATGGATCTAATTTCCACGAATGATTTCCATAGGAAATTTCCCATTAACCTTTCAAAAATCATTGCAATAAATGATGACCAATACCAAAAGACAGCTCATATGCCAAGCTCTGAAGCAAAAATGTCACAACGAAGCAAAATACTTCTTGACAGTACAACTGAGAAATCGTGGCAATCAATCCACCTAAGAGGATACAAGAGGGCCAGGTAGTCCCTTGTTAGTGCTGCTTAACACTAGAACTGAGCAGACTGGTTCTTGGCGAGAGGGCTGCTTGGGACGGGGGAGGCAGGAGAAGCCCTGGGAGCTGGGAGATGCTGCCCTGGCTAAGGTTACAGGGGCTGATGTAGAGGTCGACATTCACTGAGCTGTATATGAATGATGTATATGAATGGATATTGATTCTCAATCAAAATGAAAAATAATACCTGAAAACAATTCCTCTATATCTTATTTGATCCAGGACCCTACTTTTAGGGAAGAAAGCCAGATTCTTGTTTGGTTTCTTAAGATGTCTTACTTAAGTGTATATGTGCATGTGTCTCTGTGTGTGGTCTAGGAAGATTGTACGCCTAAGGTGTGTGCGGGTACCCATGGAGGCGAGAACAGGGTTCGGATATCTAGGAGCTGGAGTTGACGATGTTTGGGAGCCACTCCACAAAGCCGCTGGCGTATGAACTCAGGTCTCATGATTGATCAGTAGGCGCTCTTAACCACTCAGCCATCTCTCTAAGCCCCTCAGAATCAACTAATAAAGAAATCAGTGTTTGATATAGAGATATTCCATATCTCCATGCAGAGATGAAATATTTGAAAATACAAATAATTTTTCCATGATGGAAAACTTATTGTGTACTTAATAAAGAAAGGGCGGTGGCTATTAAAACACCCAACCAGAAAACTCAGTAGCTACAGTAAACACGCAGGCAGTAGAATCAGCTGCATGATGGAGGTGCGCACAGCTACCCAGGAGCTCCCGCCGGCTCAGCCCACCCTTCTGGGAGATTCACAGAAAAGTATTGTCTACAAAGAACAAAGCGAGGCCACCCCTGCCACTCAAGAGGGGCTCAGAAGAACATTCCTTTCTCTGCGCTTAGGAGCATCGGGCCTTTTGAGACGATACCACAAGAAACTCGGAGAAGAAATCTCGAAGGCACAGAGTGAGATAAAACCGTCCGCTATCTCGATGACCGAGGGCATGAGTAAAGTGGGCGTCAATGACGAGAACCCGACAGCCCGCCGGTCTGTCCACACCGTGTACCATTGTGTATGCCCTTGCCTCCAATTATTCCCAGGCGTGGAAGCAAACTGTACTTAGTGGGGAAAAAGCCTAGGGACCCACCCAGTTACAGCCCCAGTGAGCAACCCGAAGTCCTGCAGAAAGGATTGCAAGTGACCTTGGGCCACTGTCATCCACTGGGGGCCGGTGCTGGCGGCCTCTCCCGTCTGCGCTTCCCACCTAACGAAAGTGAACCTTGCCTGGCAAGCAGCACAGGCAGGGGCAGAGCTTGGCTCACTGGCAGGGTTCCATGCAAGGGGCACAGGAGCAATGAGTGCTTGGCTGGACCACAGTCACACTCTGGTCTGAATGACGGTTGAGCCATTACAAAGTCCTCAGCCAGCAGAACTTCCAGGGGTTGGAAGGTGGACTTTTAAAGAAGAAATTGGACCCCCATGCAAACAGGCTTCTCTCTCCTACGCCTTTGAAAGAGCCCTTTTTCCCAACCTCTCTTCAAGAGCCAAGGAAAGAAAAATCACAACTTAAAGGCCATGTAATCCCAGAGCCACCCCATCTTGAGACCCCTCTCCCCACAGGTGTCAGTTTCTTTCCTGCCTCCTTCAGCACCCTGAATCTCTTTGAGCTGACCTACCTGTCAGGTGCACCCTGCCAACAAGGTATGGGCAGCTGCATGTGGCAGGGCTGTGCATTCTTTCTGTGAACCTGCAGCTGAGAGGGCCACCGAGGTCTTCCTGGAGCCTCTCTGCACTTTCTTTTGCTACAGAGTCATAGTAAGATGTCACTGTCCTCCTCCTATGTTGGGGACCAGCTTTGAGCTTCTGAGGGTCGGGCTCTCTTTACACCATACAAGACTAACTAGGGGAGGATTGGCTGACAACAGATAAGCCTGACTCCAATGCCTTGGTCCAACAAGAAAATTTAACCAGAGCAGAGAGGTGAGGGGTCTAGAGGAGTAGTCAAGAAATGGCCTCAGCCACATTCATGTGGGGGTTGTGCAGGAGTGAGCTCTGGCCCCTAGAGTGGGAGGAGCCTGGCTCCCATGGAGCTCCGAACCTTCATCCATCCGCCTGAGTCTTTCGGGCCCTCCCCACAGCATGGCCCCTGAAGAACAGCTGAATCTAGGCTTCTCGTCTATGCCAACAAGTTCTGCTTAGAGTTGGGGTGACTTTAGGGAAGTCATTTCAAAGTGTGATGTCTTACTTTCCAAGTACCAAGGAACAATTCGTTCCTGCTATTTTTTTTTTTTTAATTTCCTACAAAGAACGTGTATTACTTGTGGAATGATAAATTAAGTTTTTGGAACGAGACAAGACATAAGCAATTAAATAAGCTGACAAATTAGCCGTGGGAGGAGGGCAGCTACTTATGCTTCTGCATGGCCACCAGCTGGAGCAGAATTCAGGATTCTCCCACAGTGCGTTCACGCAAAGCCCCTGACATCTCGTCATGGACAGATTCCAACATCAACGCCGTGGCCAAAAATCAGAACAGAAAGTGGGGCTGGATCCTACAGAGAAGTTAGTCAGGGTTGAAAGGAATAAGGCAAGACCTAATGCAAACCAGGAAACCAAGCTGGAAGAAGAAGCACAGGACCCTGCCCCCACCCCGCCCCTCAGCCCATTGCTGCCTGAAGGAGGCACAGCCTGTGATGGCCACAGACACTGGGGCTCTTGTGGTGGAGGAAGAGAGACGTGGGCCTACTGAACTGTGGATACAGATGGGATCACAGGGCACAAGTGGGGAGCAGAGTGCAGGCCAAAGGTAAGTTAGGTGGCAACACTCTGCCCTGCGTGCAGATGGGCACCTTCTGTCCCTGCGGGGGAATCACTTGGGAACACAAAAGCTTCTCAGAAAATGAAGTCAGAGTCCCCATGTGAGCCAGAGGGGAACCGCGGAAGCTACAAGCAGCCATTGTGACAGCCTTTTCTGAGCAAGTCACCTCAATGGGATTCAGGACCACAGGTCAGGGTATCTGAATTAGGCTGTCCCTCTAAGATTTATTGTGAGGCCAGGGCTCAGGGCCTAAGGGGAAAGCTGTTCTCAGTAGACTAGACAGCAACTCAAGTCCTCAAGGTAACTGGGCAGATATTAAAGGAGCAGGAGATGGACTCAGGAGTTGGTGAGTCAGCAGAGAGAAGTACGGAGAGACAGAAAAGCACCAGGGAGTCAAACGGCTCCCCTCTGAGATGCCCATGGAGATGCCCTGCTGCCCTCTGCTACCCTCTGAGATACTCATGGGCCCTCTGAGATGCCCATGGAGCCATGTCCCTGATGCCCCCTGAGATGCCCATGGAGCCATGTCCCCGATTCCCTCTGAGATGCCCATGGAGCCATGCCCCTGATGCCCACTGAGTTGCCCATGGAGCCATGCCTCGGAATAATCACAGCTGCTCTCAGGCTCAGCTAGGCCAGTGGTAAGGTATGGCTTTCCTACAACTGGTGTTATTTTCCAAGCCTGCTTCTCCCCCATAGGCCTGCAGTGTATCCTGGCTTTCTGCAGGAGCTCAAGCAACCTTCCACATCTAAGAGCCTAAAAGAGACCTGAACATCAGCACCAACCTCAGAGGCATGGATGCAGGACAGGAAGGATGCTGGGTAGATGTGGGTAGCAGAAGCACTCGTCATTCCATCCCTGCCTCAGGACTGATAATGTCAGGATCGTGTTTTGAAGCCACTAGAATGGAAGTTCCTCCTGGCATTCCATCAAGACAGACAGATTCACTGTTTGAACAGTTTCATCATAACTAATCTATTTTAATCTCCTTCAAACACAAGAGAGATCAAACACATACACATTTATCTTTACTGCCAAAAACAATATCCTGAGGAACACACAGAGAAGCATCTGAAGCATCTTGTGGTACTAACAAAAAACGGGAGAGTTTCATGTGGGGTGGCCACTGATTTAGTGACAGGGTCTCGTCAAACCCCACCACCATCGCCCACAACCTCACGACACCTTCTTCTCGGGGCATCTCTGCCCACCAGGAGGATCTGGGTGTCACTTAAAAATCTGGTGAGCCACTATGTGGTGGTGGCACAAACCTTAACCCCGGCACTCAGGAGGCAGAGGTAGGCAGATCTCTGTGACTTCCAGGACAGCCTGGTCTACCCAAAGAGTTCTGGGACAGTCAGAGCTACACTGAGAAACCCTGTCTGGGGGTGTTGGGGGGCAATCAAAGGAGTCAAGCCAATGATTTTTAAACTTCACCACTTTCTTCAGCTTCACAGCCTTAAATTATACAATAAGTCAGCCTCTCATTTGAATATGCAAATCTCTCCGGAGAAGCCAAGCTATGGCTGGCCACGCTGGTACTTATGTCACTAGCCAGGGCTGAGATGACAGCAGAAACCATGGGGCCAGTACAGTTAGGATTGCCTTCTTTTTCTAAAGTTCTAATGAACCAGTCTTTCGGGTAATGCCGAGATCAGCGGTGGATCAATTCACAAGCGCTAGTGGTGGCGATACTAACACCGATTCCCCGCCACAGGCCGAATCATCCAAATAAACACTGCCACTTTCCCACTTAGTGGGGATGAATGAGAACGTCGGGGAAGAGCTTTGCAAGCATTCATCATTCTCATTTTCCTCCTCTATGAGAGTCACTGTGCACACACCTTAGACCCACACTGAGTCAACTCACCGGACCAACAGCCAGGCGGAGTAAATGCCGCATGTTATTCAGGCTCCAGGCAAGAACAATGTGCCCGCAGGCCTTCACTCACAGCAGAGGCAGGGGTAGAGGTGTGAGAGGCAGGGGCAGAGGTGTGAGGAGGCAATTAGACACCCATAGATAAGAACAGTTGTAACTCAACACTTAGTGCTGCTGCACAGCAGCCAGACACCTTCAGTGAGGGGGGCTAGGTTCGTTTCTACTCAATGTAAAGACACTAGGGGATGGGATGATCTGGGGTGTTTAATATGCTACTATGTGTTTATGTGAGCCTCTAAACAAGGCGTTAGAGAGACAGCCTGAGAAGGGGCAGGCAGCACTGCCCAGGGGAGGAAGCAGTTTGAATCCCCTTAAGAGAACACATGAGGGGGCAGAGCTCTTACGTCTGGTTGGCTGAGTCCATGCCAGTTGCTGTTAGAGACTGAGCAACAGGCACCTTCATGGGCAGCCTCCTGCCTTAAGGCACCTTCAGAACACCCTTTCCTTTGTTCCCAGCTGAAGCTTCATGGTTCTAGCTGAGCATGCCCAAGGCATTCCAGACCTTCACTTTCACACACGCTCTGAGTCTTTGAGCTAAACCCCACCCCCCAAAATGTGTCTACTCTTTTTTTTCTTTATCGATTATCACCTTAAACTGAGCATGCTTAGGATGTGAGCAGGTACAGGCCTTGGAGGGAAACCCCCATGCCACCTTTGTGTGGGAGAGCACACTCTGGACAGGAGCCCCGTGCTCTCCTTCCCTGCAGAGGTAACAAAGCTTCCTTGGCTCTTGGCTCTTTCCTGTCTTACCTGGCCATGGTTTGGCTTTGCACTCGCCTAGATAAAATCTCAATGTAATCATCCCTCACAGACAGTGATTTAACATATGGCTTAGACATCAAAAAAGGAAGCTGGAGAGATGGCTTAGCAGTCAAGAGCAATGGCTGCCTTGCATCTGGGTTCAGTCCTTGAAACCCACATTGGGTGGCTCATAACCACCACAGCTCTAGTCCAGGGGAATCTGGTGCCCTCTTCTGGGCTCTCTGGGTACCTACATGCATGTGGTTCACATACATGCAATGAGTGAACACATCCATACACGTGAAATAAATCTTTGTTTTAATCCAAAAGTTCCTGTGTTCTAATCCCAGTGCTGCCTACTTTCTGTGAGTTCTCAGCTCTGACATAAGCCTAACTCCTTTTTCCCATCTGTAAACTGGGAGCACAGTAACTTATCTCAAAGAACTGTAGTGATGCTTAATAAAACCAGGCAAACGTCTTCCCTCAGTTCATTCGTTCATTCGTTCTTGGCTGCTCAGACCCGAAATAATCACACAGAAACTATATTATTTGCAATATTGTTTGGCCAATAACTTAAGCGTATTCCTAGCTAGATCTTATATCCTAAACTAACCCATCTCCATTAATCAGTACATCACTATGAGGTAATGGCCTACTGGCAAAATTTCAGATGGTTCCAGTGAAAGTGTCTGTCCCCTGTGGCAGCTACATGGCTTCTTACTGACTCTGTCTACTTTCTCCCAGCATTCAGTTTAGTTTTCCCACCTAGCTCTATTCTGCCCTATCACAGGCCAAAGCAGTTTCTTTATTCATTAACCAATAAAAGCAACAATATACAGAAGGCCCTCCGATACCACCTCAGTGCCTGGTACATGACAGAACTTCACCAGAGGAAGCTTCTGTCATCTCCACAGCAGGCTCTGGAGCACCTTCTCTGTTTCTTCTAGCCAACCTGACCCTCATCAATCATCAACCATTCATCATCCTTCCGAAAGGGTGGATTCGGGCTCCACAGGAACAGGAGTAGCTCTCAGCAAACACACCTTGTTCACTGATAGAAGGTGAAAGGCAGGCTTTGAAGTTCAGTCCAGTCAGGGAGGCTCCTCCCTTTTCGAGCCTCAGCCCCTAGAGCCTAAAATGCACAACACAGTTTTTCTAGCATTGTCTTCTAAACCAAAACATTCTTCAGGAAGGGGCATTCCTCAAGAGTCTGGGAAGTAAAAAAACCTTACAAGGCTTAATAAGTTTCTGAAACTTGTAAGATTCACCCCACCTACTTCCCTCCCTCCACAACTCAATCCCTACCTCCTACAATGCCCTCCAAGGTTATAGAAGCACTGAGAAGACATTCGACCTATGGAATGACCTAACTGGCAAGTTCCGCAGGATCTGGGGAATGTAGATTTCCCGGGTCTTCACATACTATGGGGTGGCTCTCAGTGATACAGCTGCATATGAACCATCCACACTGCTGTGAGGAACCCTAATGAACCTGCTGGTTCACTAGACTAAGCCTGATGGAGTGATTTCTATGGGCGGTCACTGGTACCCAACTGGGTTGAAGAGATGCTTGTCTCCACAAAGCCACACAATAGTCTAAGAACGAAGAAGGTAGCAGCACAAGCTTGACACAATGTGAGTTGCCACTGACTAGATAGGCATGACATACTGGGGAATCTAAGTCACAGCCAACCGAAGCTCCTGGAGGCCCAGACCAGCTCTCCCTGCACTGAGCATTAGCACACCCATTTTCTTGAACCAGTCTCCAAGGTTTCAGCTGACACAAGCCAAACAGGTTCCATCTGGGGCCCAAGGGTGATGAATAGGGGCTAGAAGCCCAGCAGGGACATGCGTGCAACAATCTCCCTGTGAGGGAATCCACCTGCAAGAGACCCCTCATGGTTAAGGATGACGTCTCTGGGGGAAGCACAAGCATCCACTTAGAACTGACAGTAGAGCCACCCTGGCTCAACCCCAGTGGGATAATAGTTGCACCTACATTGGTTTCTTGCGGCTGATACACTAAACAGGCAGCAGGCAGCACATTCCGCTTTATTTTTATAACCTTCTGGAGGCCAGAAGTCCAAACTCAAGGTATCCAGCAGAGCTACTCCCCATCCAAAGGCCTTAGAGAAGAATTAACATTTAATTCTTCTAGCTTCCGAGAGAACCTTGAGTTCCTCAGTTATGGCGACCTAATTCCAGTCTTAACCTCTTCCTCCATAAGCTACTCATGGGCAGTTCAGGAAATGAACATCCAGCACCAAAGAGAAAACAGCACCTGTTCCCTAAAGAGAATTATGACTCTGGGTGCTACTCAGTGACCGTTTGCTCATTAAATGTCTCATGACCAAACCTAGCAGCACTGCCAACCACTGCTCCTCTTAAACCCATGGAGGCAGTAGGGCATGCTGAGCCATCCACATCCCTCAGACACATGGCTGCATCTGAGTTTACCACATCGCCTCCCCCAAAAGCCAAAGAATGAACATGCTGTGTGCAGGCTGATAAAGCACTTCCATCACCCATTCTTCATGCAGTCACCCAAGGCATATATGCCAGGCACCTACCATGCAAACGGTTCTGTAAAGGGCTATGAAACAACTGGTTTAGGCTTTCTGAACCATATGTCCTCTGCCGAAGTTGCTCAGTTTTTCAGTCACAGTGTTAGGAATCACCACAGAAAACCCATAAACACAAGTGAATATGGCTGTGTTCCAATACAATCTTATTTGGAAAAACAGGTGGTAGTTAATAAGCAATTATAGGAAGTTACAGAATATAAGGATACTATTATATGTAACACAATCATAATCATATATACCAGAGATGGACATATAGAAGTTGAAATTATAAACAACACAAAAGCATTTATATCAGCATCTATGATGATATCAGATACAAAAATCAAAAATTACACAAAAAAATTTTATGAAGAAAACGATACAGCCTCGATGAAAAGTTTAAAGGAAAACTGACAAACCAAGAGACATTCCATGTTCATGGATAGGAAGCAAATACTGTGAAGGGGTGAACTAAGTCTAGCTTGATCTATAGTCACAACAGAATCCCAGGCAAATACAGAATATTTTCACGTATACTGACACCCAAAGTTTTCATGGGGGTGAGTGGGCAAAAGACACATGAGAGCTAATATTTAAACAATATTACAAGAGAGAAACTCTAACAAACAGACATTAACCAGCTACATGACTGTGGTGGTTTCAAGGAAAATGGCCTCATAGACTCAGAGGAAGTGGCACTATTAGGAAGCATGGCCTTGCTGGAGGAAATGTGTCACTGGGTTTTGAGGTTTCAGATGCTTAAGCCAGGACCAGTGTCACTTCCTACGGCCTGCTGATTCACATATAGAACTCTCGGCTTCTTCTCCAGCACCATGCTTGCCTGTATTCTTCCATGCTTCCTACCATGGTGACAATGGACTAAACCTCTGAACCTGTAAGCCAGTCCCAATTAAATTGTTTCCCTTTATAAGAGTTGCCATGGTCATGGTGTCTCTTTATAGGAATAGACCAACTGTGAAACTATGGTCATCAACACAACAGAGAACAGGGAACCCAGAAACAGTTGCACGAGGAGAGTCAAACATATCTAAAAAGAAACAGAGGAAGAAAATGCAGCCCTTTCCAGAAATGGTACTCAGAGAATTAGATGTCTGAGAGAGGAGAGGGGCACGAGGAGGGGAGGGAAGGAGAGGAGAAAGGGAGGAGGGAAATCCAGATGGAGACGTTATATCCTGGGCACGATGAACTCAAAGCTGAACACTGAATGAGTCAGAAATTAAAACAGTAAAACTCTTATCCAATGACAAAGGAGAAAATGTATGCACTTTGCTTTAATGGTAATTTTTTCAGATAAACACCAAAGGTATAGCCCATGAAGGAAAGATCTGATTAAACTGGACTTAATTAAAAACTTGCTTTTTTTTTTTATAAAAGACACTGTTAATAAAATGAAAAGATAAGCCACTGAATGGGAAAAATATTTATATACGTCTTTATTTATTTGAAATACACAAATAAAATATTTTTTATTATTTGAAATACATATTAAAACTCAACAGTAAGAAATAACCCATAAAATAAGTAGACCAAGATTCTGAACAAATATCAAGGAAGACATACTGAGCCAAATAACCCAATGGAAAGACATCAGATGCCCCAAACCTGCGAGAAGGTAGATAAAAACTCTAATGAGATAGTGTTCTACATGTACAAGAATGGCCAAAGTCCCAAACAGCAATGTCACAAAACACTAGTGAGAAAATAGTTCCTCCTGCCCGTTGCTGGTGGAAGAGCACAATTGCAGACAGCTCGGCGGGCCCTTACGAAACTCAGCAGACTCTTGCCGTACCTTCCCGCTGCCTCTCCTTGCATCTTCCACAGGGGCTGAAAGCTTCTAGTCACAACTCCTTACAGTGATTACAATGCTATTTGTGATTCTCAGAACTCGGAAGCAATCAAGACATCTTTCATGGGTATGAAGTGAGGCAGCAACGTCCAGACAATGGAACGTTATTTATTACCAAAAAGAAATCAGCTGTGAGATCAAGCAAAGACCCAAAGGAAACACAAGCACTTACTAGTACATGGCAGAAGTTGATCTGAAAAGTCCATGCCATGTGATTCCAGTCTCTAATGTTCTGGAAGTCAAAACCATGGACACATTAAGATGCTCAGCGGCTATCAGATGTCAGAATGTGGAGTGGGATGAACACACACAGTGCAGAGACTTCTAGGGTAAATAAAGCCACTGGCCACAATGGTGTGAGGCTAGCTATATCATCATTTATGCAAACTCACAATGGGTCGTGGGTGATAATGCAATGTTTGAGGGTAAGATCCTCGACTTAACAAATATAGCGCTCTGGTGAAAAGAGTTGATAGTAGAGAAGTTGAACATGCATAGGGGTATCTAGAAAGGTCTCTGTAACTTCT
>NC_022018.1:58652109-58656403 GCF_000317375.1 Microtus ochrogaster
ACAGAAAACAGCCTAAGTTGGGCAGGGTGATACCACCTATAGAATACCTATACAGAAAACAGCCTAAGTTGGGCAGGGTGGTACCACCTATAGAATACCTATACAGAGGGCTGAGAGTGGGAGAATGCTTGAGTCCAAGAGTTCACTATCAGCCTGAGATACATTGTGAGACCTCCCCATTCAGACAGATATATGGGAGGTTATATAGATATATGGATGGATGGATGGATGGATGGATGGATGGATGGATGGATGGATGGATGGGTGGATGGATGGATGGAGAGATGATAGGAGAAGGAGAGAGCAAAAGGAAGCCTCTCAACAGTTTGTAGCCCCTAATTTTGAGGATGAGGTACAATGGGACTCACGTTCTCCCAGTGATGGTTAGCACTCACATAGAGAAAGAGATACTGCTGAGAACAGAATCCAGGCTGTCGCTCACACCAGGTGGTCCCACTCAGTCCACTCAGCACCAGGAAAAGGTCCACTTCAGGGAAAAGAGCTGATGCACCAAAAGCTTTTGTCAGAAGACACCGAGAAATAGTCACAGTATTAACCCAACAGCAGGAAGGGGCTGTTTATGCAAGCAGCAGGTGTGTATGAAGCTCCAGCTCCCGGCCTGGGGGAGGCAGTAAGAACATTACAGGGAGGACAAAAGCCTCAGTCCCTCAGGGTGCCAGCAGCCTATGAGGATGAGAACCACAGTCTGGTGTCAGCAGTCTATCAGATGCCAACTGAAAGCACACAAACACCACCACCACATGGTGCGCCAGGGGTCTTTCTGATGGAGAGCCAAATTCACCCTGCATGTTTTGAAGCTATCTCTGGGGGTAGAGGGCATGAGGCGAGCTGTTGTTGACTTCACAAGGTGTCTGTCGCACAACATCAAGGTCACAGAACTCTTTAATAAAAACCACAGTGTCTATGATGTGCAGCCAAACGCCCGCAGTATGTGGATCCATCAGCACCTATGTCATGCCCTGCCTGGGAAGTGCATGTTGGCATTTACAGCCCTGGCAAGTTCTGTTCACCGGAATAGATGGCTACTCTCCTGCTGTAGCTCTCCCTAGATGCGACTCTGGTTTCCATCTGGGTTCAGCACTCAAACAGATCACACTGAACTTGAAGCTTTCAACACCTTGCTGAGACCGCAGACTCTGCTCTTTAAGATCTTGCTTCTATTCTCAGCCTCTTCAAAACAGTCAAAATTAATTTTAGACAAACATTTAAAAGAGAAAGAAAATCCATCCGGAAGCCTTGCCAACGCTCACTGCTTTGACTGATGGGGAAAGGGCTGAGGGAGAGGATTCGGCGCTGACTATGCTCTTGCCATACGCCGCGTTTAGGCGAAACCAGCATAATTCGGGACAGCTACCGTGGAGTGCCTAGAGTCTGTTCTAACACCCAACCAAGACAGGATGCGGCAAGGACACATGCAGATACTGCCCACTCTTCCTGAGAGATGCGTCCTGCAGGCTGGTGAGTGACAACCCAAATAAACAGTTCCAGAGCGCACATTCTACCTCCCTCCCATAAGTTCTACAATCACACGTGACTCCAGGAAGGGCCCGAGTATTCTGGAATTACAAGAATACTTTGGTTCCTGTAAGTTCTTTATAGGTTTCTATGTCCAGGCCTCTGAGGGACACTCTCTACCTTTGTGGACCCCACACTCTTAAACCCACAATCTCATACTGCCCTGGCTTTCTCTGACAGCACAGTGAATAAAAATACACCCCCCCTACAAGGTTTGAAATAGCACTGTGAGAACTCTGAAACAAAATGTGAATTAAACGGTCCCAGCCTAGGACAGGGAGTCCATAGCTAGCGGCGATGGTAAAAGCCCTCATTTTCTAACGAACGCCGTGCACCGAGTTTAGCTCCATCCATGCTCAACAGAGCATCACACCGCTTCACAGGCTGGGAGCCACAAAGTTGTCAACGGTAGAAAGCCATGCCCAAATCCAGGTCTCCGAGATGCCAAAACCTCTAAGGAAAAGTATGTGAATCAAGTCCCTTGCGGGTGGAACGTAGGAGGAGACCCAGTCGACCACATGGTCTCAGGAGCCCCACCGCTTAGTTCAGAAGACTTTACTGCCAAGGGTATGTGAATCTTTGTGTAAGTTTGAATGGGGACATACAGGCTTCAGCTAATACCAATGATATCGAATTATGGGATATGAGACTATCCAGGGAGCCCCCTCAACAATGAGAAACCTACAGCCCCTTCCCACACTGCCACTAGTGTCCTATGTGCACTGTCCCCCTAGCCCATGGATAGAGGAGGGGCCGCTACACCATCTAGCTATGGGCAGGTCTTACACTGTCCTTATCTCATATAAAATTCCCAAGTTTTGTCCTGTATCCCCATTAAAGGAGACCCTTTCTCTTCTCCTCTGTGTGGGACTTGGCAACTGGGAGGTACTTTGGGGATTTTCTATTTAATAAAGGGGGCATAATACAAGGCAAGCCTGCAGATAAAAGTCCCCTGTGGTTGAAAACAAGGTCAGGAAGAAGTCAATGTGAGGAAGCCGTCCTGCCTGGAAAGCGTATGTGTCTATAAGGAGATAAAGGACATTTGTTCCTGTGCCCATGAACACTGGCAATGGCCCCTGGGACCAGAACAGCCTCCCAGCCTAACTCGTATATATTTTTAATGAAAAACTGCAAATTAGATTAGCTTAATTTGACCACATCTGCCTTTTTTAAACAAAGGAAATTACCATTTTAATAGAAAGATCGGCTATTTGTCTAAGGGAGAGGTCCTTGTGAGGTCCGCTCTGCCTGTTCTATTTCCATTTTTAAATAGGGAAAGAGGGACAGTGGGGCAGGAGACAGGTGGTCAGGCTTGAAAAACACAGCAGTTGTCCTGGGACGAGCCACGAAGGAGCAGGGCGAGCTTCCAGCGAGGCACACATGCATGCATGTTGGAAATGTCTACAGTAGCAGGGCTCCTTTCAGCACACAACGGTGCTCAAACCCTGTGCTGAGCCCCTACAGTGTGCTGGGCATGGTGTCAGGGTAGAGGCCATGGCACCTTCCAGGGGAGGAGAACAGGAGAGAAGCCAGATTTTAATGCTCTGGACGCAAGCCAGGTAGCAGGTGCGAGATACAGGACAAATCCTGCAGGTCAGATGGGCAGAGCTCAGGTTATTCAGGATGATGAAACTGGGGCTGAAGAACCAGAAGGCCCTGGCCATGATGGCAGCCTCATTAAAGGGAACAGTCTATCTTGTCAGGGCAGAGGTGAGTTTAGTCCCTAAAGGCCCTGTGGCTCCCCTCCTGGGTCTGAAGGGCGCTGATCTTTCTGCTGTGCCAGTCACCTGTACTCCTCTGCACAGCTTCCCTGCTCCACCCCCACCACTGCCCATGTATGTTAAGTTCCTTCCTCCATTGCTAGCTCGGTTTCCACCACTTCCTGTCTCACAAGACTTGCGCCTTGAACTAGCCCTTCTCTGAACTCAGCGATGCCCACAGGATCCCCTTCTACTCACCAAACCATGGAGGATTGCAGAGGATCCACCTACCCATAGGCCTCCTGGCCTTGACTACCCACCAGGGGCTCCCTGAAGATGGGCTCTAGACCAGGTCCCATCTCCTGTCTTCCGGTTGCTTCCACAGCCTATTCTTCCACAGCTCTGGTAAAGCAGCCCTCTGAAGTCTTAGCTGACGAACTCTCCTTGACTGTCTTTCTATTGGTTTTTCCCACTCCTCCATCTTTATCTTCTTTAGTGTGGAAAATTCTACCTCAGTCTTTCTTTTCAGTCAGTCCGTGGACACCTAAGAGTCTAACGCGCATTCTGCTCATCTCAAGTGTGGCTGCTTGAACCTGCCCCTACAATACAATGCTCAGGAAGCTCCCAGCCCTGAGACAGTACCCACCGCTCCTGTAACTAGTGGGCTCAGCCATGTCTGCCATCCTCTCTGTCCCTCTTCTCTCCCATCAGTTGTAATAGAAACTCAGAAAATTCCCTCAATGATGCCTTCTGTTAAGGGGGTGACTCCTGGAGTCCTGGGGAAGCACAGTCTCAAGAGACAGACTGTGTGCACTGACAGCTCAGCCCTGCTGTGTGCCCTCTGACAGGCCACACCTCCGCTTCCTGCTCTGTGGAAAGGGGAAATGAGATTCTTCTGAGGATGCCATAGTATAAAGCACTTGGCAGAGTGTCCAGCATCCAATTTTATCCAATTCATGAAAGTCACACTAATAGATCTGACAGTCTGAGTCATCATTTCCCTTCCGCCCCGCCCCCCGGCAGCCAGCCTCAGTCACCCCTTCCCTTCTGCCCCCCCA
>NC_022018.1:58656518-58674938 GCF_000317375.1 Microtus ochrogaster
CCCCACAGCCAGCCTCAATCATCCCTTCCCTTCCATCCCCCCCACAGCCAGCCTCAGTCACCCCTTCCCTTCCATCCCCCCCACAGCCAGCCTCACAGGGGGATACTTTAGCAGGGACTTACTTCCCTCTCTCCAGCATCTTTGACCTAAACACCAGGTACCACTCTACACCTTTGCCAACACACAACTTGTCTCATGTCTACAGGCACAGACTAGAGACAATCCTGCGGCAGACAGCTGCATTCTTCGCCCTTCCCTACATGTACTTCTTTGACCATGCCACACTGTAGAGGTGTGGTCACCTCCCACCTAGGCACAGCCATGTGACTTGTTAGCAGACTTACCATACCACAAGGCTTGAGGAAGCATCTAGGTAGCTCAATTTCTATGCCTATGCCTTAGCCATCGCCGTGAGAACCCACCCAAGTCAGCTATGGCATCTTAGACCGAGTGAGAGCCAATGGGTGCCAAGATAGGTCAGGACCGGCCTGATGAATAAGCCCCAGCTAGCTACAGACACAAAAACTCGCTGTGTGTCAAAGGGTTCTACAGCTCAGAGCTGATAAACACAGTTGGGGAGGTGGAGAAAGTTCATACACAATACAGACGATGACACAGCACAATGAGCATGGTTCCAACTGCATGTGTGAGCATCACATGACATAGTTACAATTACAGATTATGATAATATTCATATAATGCCTGTGTCCCAGCCTTGAGGATAATGTATTTGAGTCCCATTGCTTCCTGGACTTTCACAGACTTGCACACCTAAGCCAAGGGCAGGAGCATTATACATTTTAGACAAACGCTGAGGAAATGGGAGACGTTCCTACATGAGTGCATGCACCCAAAAACCAAGCCTCTCAGTGGCACATCAAATGATCAAAAATGGCTCTCTCTGGGTGTTTAAATTATAGGGGGCGTGAGTATCAGAACCCCTTAAAACCCGCACTTCCTGCCTATCTACAGCTAACACGGATGACTTGGGTGATGACATAACGCCTTAGACTACATCTGTCAAGGTGGAGACCCTAGATTTGGGCAAATTCCCTCCACTATATAAACCCTGAGAAAGGCTTTCTTTCTCTGCACACTCATGTAGACATTCATGCTTACGACTTTATTTGTTTTTAATAGGCAAAGACCTTGCCCCCACTCATAGAATGGGCCACTCTTAGGAATAAGGGTTTTGCCTTTATCCTCTGTAGACAATACACTGCCCTACAGGGATGATTTTGTTTTATTCATAGATAAGCAAATCCAGTACCCATAATCTGCTACCCTCTCTGCTACCAGGCTGGACTCAGTGGGCTTCCAGTGATCCACCAGGCCTTTCCCTGTGTGAAAAATGCTCTTTGTGTGTGTACATGCTTTCTAGCGAAATGGAAAAACTTTCATCAACACTCAAGCGGAATCAACAGCCCAACAACACCAAAGCCAAGCAAGATGAAATGGCCTCCGTGCAATGGTGACCGGTAGTGAATGGGTGGAGCTGGGGCTGAACCCAGACCTCCTCACGCCCGCCCTGGAGTCCTCTCTCCATTTGTTTACACCAATAACATGGTCCTAGGACACTATGTTCCTGCAGCTCAGAAGGGCGGGCAGACAGCTTTACTGCGCTATTGAATTTTGCTTTCTGCAGACCACTGTGTTCTGTGGTGGTGAAATATTTCTGACGTGATCTGGACCCCTTCCTTTCAGTCATCGGCTATCCATACAAATGTCAAGCCTGCCAAAGTAATTTCCTTTAAAATGATGTATCGGCCGCATGAACACCAACATCTCATCTGATCTGCAGAATTAAAAGCACATTTCTCTTACAAAGAGAGGGAAACTGCAGGCCTGACAAGCAGGATGTGTTTCTCCTGGTCTGGGGTGAGGAGGCCTTCATCAGCAAGGAGGACATCCGAGGCCCCTCTTCCTCACACCAGCACCACCAACCTGGCACTGAGACCTGGGACTCACTCCCAAATAACTAGGCTTAATCACCAAAGCAATCGCTCATCTACCCGCCAAGCCGCAGGTGGCTGCCGTACTGAGCACAGGACACAGCACAGCCATGGGGGAGGGGAAGCAGTCGATGGAGCAGAAATGATGTCCCTGCAATGCGTTCAGAAGGACATCTAAGTCAGGTCCTGCGGGGCCAGAAGCTGCATTCCTGGCAGTGAGGAGACAGATTCTGGGTGAGTCCTGGGCATGCTATTGTCCTGGGTGGGACTTGAGCGTAAGCATGTTCCTTCAGAAAGGTACACAGAATACACACCCACGGTCACTCACTAAATTTCCTCACTGAAGGATCCCAACTAAGTTAGTGGCATCCAATCAAAGCTCTTCGTGTCTCCCTGATATAAGCGTGCGGCCACCAGAATCCTTAATCTTGGCAGCTTTGTCAAGGGCTATGTCAGCTGAGACTTTGGGACTCGGTTACCTAGAGGGAGGAGACAACACTTTCATTTTTCTCATTTTTCATTAGTCTTTTGAGAATTTCCACAATGTATTTTTGATTCATTTGCCCCCTTTCTTCCCTACCCATCCAACTTCATACCCTCTTTCATTTTTAACCCACCAAGTGTAGTTTGTGCTGCCCACATATTCTGAGATGTGTGGCCTTCCACTGAAGCATGGCCAACCTGCTAGGAGCCACACCCTTGAAAGCCCTGACTCTCCCTCTTCCAGAAAGCCATCAGTTACCAGCTACTCCTTAGCTAGGAGTGCAAGTTCACGCCCACCGCCTCTCTCTGGTTGCGATTTGACACAAAGCTTTTAAAATTTAGGATGCAGATGCCATAGTGGATTTGGGATTTCTCATTGTGATTCAGCCTGCTCTGTTTGACTTGCCACAGCTGGAACACGCACTCTCTACAGCCCCGCTCAACCCAAACGCCTGGAGCATTTCTTCACGAGAAGCAGCAAAGAAAACACATCTGTGAACATAGAATTCTCTCCCCGGGATCTGGTTATCAAGGTGTTTCCCAACAGACGGCACACGTGCTACTAAGAATTTGAGGAAGTAGACATACCTGCTTTATTTAAATAGTGTATGATAATGTGTACTGCACCTGTGAGCTCATATGCATGGCTGCTTAAATTAGAAAGAGAGAGAACTGTTTTTATTAAAAAATATTTTTAGTAAGTCTAAATGTACGACAATGGGACAAAGGTCAGGACAGCGGTATTTGCAGGACAGAGCGGGTTGGGTGTGCAGGATGGGAGAGCAGCCAAGCTCTGGGCATCTGCTCTGGGACAGGGGCTCCTCTTGTGTGTGGTCATTTGATTCTCACAGCAGCCCGGTCTCATCATCTCAGGGGCGGGAGAAAATACGGTAAGTAGAAAAATATTTGCCAAATTGCCATACTATTGAATCCTGTGTATGGCCTCTCTAATTTAGCCTTAATTAGCTTGGCCGATTCATTGCCCCCTGCAAAGAACCCCTCAGGGGCTCTGTCCCCCTCTGCTACCAGGCTGGACAGCGCCACAGCATTCAAACCCTTCCTTGCAAAGTGTTTTTTGCTTCGAGTCTTTCAGAACACACAATTCACCAACATCACGTGAAGAAAGAAAACAGCCCTGGAATGTTAAGCAAATTGGCCCCAAGTCACCCAGGTAAGTGAGCAAAAGAATGATCAGAACTGAGGTTCCCAGACTTTGGAACCCCAAAGCTCAAAGTCCTGCGCTGTGACAATTCTGAGACAAGGAGCCACGGCTTTTCCAAGGAGTCCCATGGAAGCCGGTAGTGAGGTGGGAAACGCCTAAGATCAACAGAGGCGTTACATCCAGAGAGGATTGATATAAGAGGTGAAGGAGCCATGTCCGCCCCTCTCACCAGTTTGAGGATCATCCCTTGACATGGGGTGCGTGTCGACAAGAGTGGTTATGGACTGCGTGCCGTGCCCTAGACATGGAGTGTGTGTCGACAGGAGCAGCTATGGACTACGTGCCATGCCTGCCTGAGGACACTTGTTTAGGCTGTACCTGCAGCTGTCATCATGTACTCCCAAGAACTACATCTAGCCTTGCTTTGCAACAGCACAGTTCACTCCCTAAATGACAATGATCGAGTTTCTGTCCATTCTGAGCTCCGCTCCTGTCACAGAGCCAGAGCTGAAGAAGATGAGCTTTGATCTCTGTCCCTCCAGTCCTCATGTCTCCCATGAGCATGCCAACATTGGGGCAGACTGTGGATCCCCGCTGCCTCTGTAGCTGAGTATATGTCTCTGGAGAGAAACTCCCTAAGGTCACACCACTAGCCGCTGACTGTGGTCACAACAGTGAGCCTCCCCAATCAGTGGGAACAACACTAATGCTCACCACCCCGGGCTCTGTGAGGCCCATTTGGTCGCCGTGACCCTTTTACCTGCCCTTCTTTATCTCTGAGTACTCATCTCTGAGCTCCCTTGCTCCAGGAGACTTCTTGGCTCTCCACACTCCCCTGTGCACAGAGGCTAGCCCACTCCCAGGAGCCAGCAGATGCTCAACATTTACCTACCAAATGAATATGGAATGGTGATTTTTTTCAAACAAAAGAGGGTCATGAGATCCTAAAAGAGATGAACTACCCGAGTAACAATTGTCGGATCGCTGTTCCACAGCCCAGAGAAACTGCTAGGACCCAGTCTCACCATCGGCTCACATTATACAGGTGAGCCTAAACTACCAATGCCCGTGTGCATGCTGCAGGCTGCAAAGACTTTCAGAGAGGCCGGCCAGCCAGCCGGCCAGTCTGCCTAAGTGCCTGTCTGCTGGAGTGCCTGCCTGAACATCTGCCGGCCTGATGCCCGCTCTGGACCTGTGCAAACCTGAGCAAGGCAGCCTCATTAGCTGATGGGTTTCAATGAGACGGCACCATGGCAGTCACTCACACTTTGGAAATAATTGGTGCCTGGAAATGAAGTGCTCGGTCCAAGACAAAGCTGCTCGAGGTTCCCGTCACCCCAGGAGACAAGCCAGAGAAACCTGAATGCCATCCATCCCCTGGTCCCCCAGGAATAGCAGAACGTAATGTGATTGTGTCTGGCATTAAGCAATGTATCTGGCCTTGGATCATTAACTTATATGGCTCACAAATATACAGTAACAAATCTGAAGTCTGTGCTTAATTCGTCTCCCTTCCTCCAGCCCTGCAAGCTACATCTGATCGGGTATGCAGAGCACATTCTTCTCTCAGGAAGACAGAAACAAATCTTTGGGTGAGGAATGAGCCCACAGTAAACAAATACTCAACAAATTCAATTGATTTTCTAATTTGAAAGTATGGCATATTAACAGGGGTTTATGGATAATATTTCCATGAGTTCTCCCTAGTTAGGTAATCAATAAAAATCTAATCCTATAGCACTTGTTTACTCCTGCAAATGAACAAGTAACACTGGAACTACTTCATGGACCAGCCAGCAGTGACCTGCAGTGCACAGATGGCGTAGAGAGACCAGCCACGTAGGTACGGAATGCATCAAGCCACTGGGATTTTTCAAAAGCCTCTCAATGCAAGCAGCTAGGGAGAATGGGAGAGGGCAAGAATTTCTGTGCCAAATGCATGAGATGGGAAAGGACCATCTGCATGCAAATGACACCCCCCTAAACTCCAGCAAATGGAAGGTAAGGAGACAATGTGTGCCTCCTGAGACAGAGCCACTTTGCAGTTATGCTTTTGTTAAGCCTCTTTTTCCCCTGCAAGTTGCATCTTTCTGAATCACGGTAGCTGATATAAGACACCGAAAGTAACACAAGAAGAGATTTGATGAAATATATCCAGAGTGGAGATACCAAGGAAAGACTGGAATGTAACCATGAGCAATTACTCACACTGAGGACCCACTGTGACAGGCAGCAGGCTCTTGCAAGCATAAACCCAGTACCCAGGTCATGCTACGCTCACCCAGCCTGGACTATGGGAAACCAACTCCTACCAGTGGGCTAATTTTTTTCCTCTTTGTTCTTTTAATCACAATGATGTGGGAAGGACAAACAAAAATAATAGGTATTTAAGAAATTTAACTTGATGAACTCAGGGAGAAGGATATACTTGTGAGACCATCAGCACTGCTGCTAAAACATTACCTCTAAGTATTAGCAGCAGCAACAACAAAAAGATTTGAGACCTTGGTTTCATCATTAAAAATGACGCACAACACCCCACCTGCCCGTGGAGGCTAGATGACTCTCAGAACTCATGGGCCAAAAACCAAACATGTGAGTGCCAGGAAGTATGCCAGGGAGGGGGCCAAGTACGTTGCTGAGGGATGGAAAGGCACATTGCCACAGAGGTCAAGGGTCGCTTCCTGGCTTCCTCTGCTCACAGGGGGGGCCCCTCCATAGGTGCATCTAGAGTCATCCACACAGCACCTACTATGTGTCCTTGAAGTCAAGCCTTTGCTGGAAGCAAAGGTAGTGGATAGGTATGGATCGGTACACAGGGAAGGTTAGTCTCCCAACAGGGGCAAGAAAGCACCCCCTTCTTAAAGCCACCCTACCAAGCCAGGACCCTTCTGCTGCATCCACCGGGTGGGGGCAATGATAGTCTGGGAAGTGAGAGGAGCGGTACCCAGTCCCACTGGTGACACACCCCAGCTGAAGGAAAAGTGATGGCAGTCCGGAAGCATCATGCCAACAACAAACAGGAGGTAGCAGGGTGCAGGAAAGGCAGCAAATGAAAGCTAAGAGAAGCTGGTGTTTAGCAAATGTCAGTTTTTGATAAATTACCCTGTCTGGTCCTCAGGATGGTCCTTAAGGAAGTGGGGCTGACACCCTCCTCCTGACGTTGGGAATAAAGGTTCAGGGAGGTTATGTGTGTTCTCTGGGTCACAGAGTTGGCACCAACAAGGGTGTGCAGTGACATGGCTACAGTTGTGCTTGCAGACTCCCTATCCACCTCCCTCACCCCTCTCCAGGCTCAGAACCTCCTCCCTGAAAAGGAAAGGTAAAGGTGTGTCAGGAAGAGCTTCTGTTCCATCTGAGGTCTGAAGATTTGAACCTCAGGTTTCTGAGGGAGGAAAGGGCTCGTTTATTAGTGTTATCACAAAGACATTTCTGTCTGCTTCCAAAGAAGCCATGAGAAACCCCATCTATTCATCAAGATTTCCTCACCTTGCAGCCAGCACCAAAAACCCAGGGAAGATGGGCTATGAGCTCTAAGCCACATGTGCTAGAGAAAACCTGCCCATTTATTTCCATTTCCGGATCCAGAAGGTTTCCGTGTGTTTCAGGAGAAACTGGTAGGTCCCCTCAGGAAATCTTTTGTCAAAGTATACAACCATCGTAGCTACTCTAGCTCAGATGAGATTAATATGCTGAGATGCATTAAAGCAAAACAGACTTACATCTCCCCCAAATGAACGTGAACCATGGAGCAGCATTTTGTAGGCCTGACTTCAGTCAGCATTTTAAAATGTCACTTTTTATTGACAACCATCTGGAGTGGGAATGAGGTGTGTAGTGTGCCACTCGGCCGAGGCACTGCTTGGCCTATATTATTTCATAGTTGACTGCAGTAACTTCTCTATTAGGAAGTAGAAACAGAGGTGGGAACTGTACCGTGGCAAAGAGCTGCCCCCCAAAGCAGCTGCCGGGGTTGCCCTCAGCCAGTCCATCTTCTCCAGCCACGGCAAAGGCTGCAATAGGAAAACTTCAAACCATGTTATTATTTTGTTGAGTGGAGGTAAATATCCAGCCTGCCAAAAGGAATTTCTACCAGAACGCTGAGAAGTAAAACAGAATATGTTTTCAAGACCATTGGTTCGGATTCGAGAAATAGCTGTAAACTGCACACCGCAAGTGAGAGGCACAGATGACTGTCCTGGGGCCCTTTTGAAATCCAGCCCACATGGATCCAGACCTGGTCAAAACACTGACCAAGAGCATTCAGGGCTGTGTGAGTGGCCTCAGACATCCTCTGGAACGGCAGGCTCACCTCATGGATATCCAGGACTGGGCCTAAGGTCACGTGGGAAATGCCCCGGAATCACGTATTGAACATTTGGCCCCCTATTGATGGTACTGTTTGGAGGAGAAGGTTGTGGAACTTTGCGGAGGAGAAGCTTGTTAGAGGACATACATCATGCAGGCAGGGCTATGATGGAACCCTCTAGAACCACAGCCCAATAAATGTCTCCTTCTCTATGCTGCTTTCAGTCACGGTGCTTCATCACACCAACAGAGTGAGCAGCATGACAGACAGGGTGAGTCCAGACATGGAGCCCCGCCCTCCTGCTCCATCTTCTCTGCCCCATCTTGGCTCTGCTTGCCACACAGGGGAAGGGGAAGCGGAGCAAGGAGGCCACATGGGAAAGGAGAAGGAGGGAAACTGTTGGGACTCTGGCCCTCCCATCTTGGGTCCTCGGCATCCCCTCCCAGGATCCTCTGCTGGGTAGCACACAGAGGCAGAGGGGCATCTCCTGATTCTCCTCATACTAAGTGTTAGTCTCCAGTCAGAACATACTCGACTATTTCAATAGCATCCACTGCCAGACATTCTGAATGCCTGCTGTGGGCCGGGTGTTGCTCAGTGTGCTGGGATGAGATGGTGAACGCAATGGAGACCAGTGGTATTGCCAAACTTTACACTCTGACATGGAGAAGACAAGCGTGACGATTCTTAAAAAGAATGTGCCCAGTGTGCTAGAAGGGGATAAATGCTATGGAAATCTGAAAGTGTGCAGCTTTCTGTTGAGATAAGAAACAGAGGAAACGGAGCAGGGTAGGGCCCAGGCATAAGTAAGATGGGGGGGATGGGAGGCAACACCTGAAGGAGAGGGGATACAAACAGGTACCCAGAGAAGCACATTCCAGGCAGAACAGGGGAAGACCCTAAAGTCTGGCATGCTCCAAGAAAAGCCAGGGGCACTGAAGCTGGAGAAGTGAAGGAGGCCAGCCAGAGAGGTGACAGGGCGTACCATCACGCCCGTCTATAGGCGGTGAGAGCAGTCTGGCTCTGCCTCCAAAACAAATGGGGAGCCCAGCCATATTTAAGCAAAGGGGTAAAAGGATTCCACATAGTATACAGACACCAATCCGGCTTCTGTGCTGAGCGCAGACTGGAGATGGTGCCATAGGACACAGGTAGACGCACATAGAGGTGTCAGAAGGGGTATGCATCAATCCAGATGAGGGGTTCCCTGAGACCAGAACGGGTGTGACTGTGTTGGTGTGACGGTATTGGTGGGTTCTGGAGTCCCTGGGCATGCCACACTCACTAGCCTGGTACTGGAATGCCACAGTCAAATGCCACATGAAGTGTGGTGAGTTTAAAAGGCAAGGCAGAGTAGGCACCCAGGAAAAAAGGTAGATGGCAGAAGGGCAGCTGTTCCTCAGTGATGGCCATCTGTCTCTGAGACTGGCCAGAGCATCTGTGTCTGAGGATTTTCTCAGATGAGCAGGAAATTCACATGTATGAATTATTAGAAGGATTTTCTAATTTACTAATGTTAACAAGAGGGTCAAAATATTTTTTTTACATCCAAATGAGAAAAAGAATACCTGCAGGACAGTTTTAGCCCCTGCATTTGTTACCTTTGCTGTTCCTTAACTAACCGTCCGCTTAGCCTCGGAAGCTAGACCTGCTCATTTGTGAAGGGTGCTGACCAGGTTTCACTCTGTGGAAGCTCATGAGGTAAACACTTGCTGCCCACCTGGTGGCAGAGTTTTGGATGATTCTAGAAACCTTAGGAAAGAAGACCTAACCGAAGTAAGTAGGTCATTTGGAGAGAACCGTGTGCATGTGTGTGTGTGTTTGCATGTGCACACGTATGAGTGTCTATGTTCTTGTTGAGCACACATATAGATACAGTTGTGTGTACACACACATATATATATACAGTTGTGCGTGCTCATGGTGCACATATGGAGGTCAAACAACCTCGGGTGCTTTCTGATTTGCTTGATACAGCATCTCACATGGGCCCAGACCTTCACCAACAAGACTAGGCCAGGAGGCCAGCAAATTTCCAGGAATATGCCATCTCTGCTGCCCACCTCACCACTGCTGGGACCACAAGTGTGCACAATGCCAGTTTTTCTGTGGTTCTGGATCCGAACTCAGATCCTCAGGTCTGCAAGGGAAGGGTTGAACTAACAGCCATCTTGCCGGCCTCCTTTTGGGGTTGGAGCTCCTGGCCCTCTCCTGGCTTTCCCCATCCATCCACAGTGAAGAATGTTCTCTTCCAATACTTCTGCTACCACAGGGTCTGCCTAAACCCATGTGGCCAAGCAGCCATGAGCCAGATCCTCCGAAATCACAAGCCAATGCCTGAGGCAGTCCTTCCCTCTTTCTGGTTGTTTCTGTCAGCTGTTCGGATAAGACAGGCAAAGAACTCCAGCACAGAGTCACACCACTTCAGCACGCTTCGGGTTGTCCTCAGGAACCTCTACAAACACCCAAACACCCACTTTGAGTTTGACTGCAAGTCAAGGGCTGTGCACCTTCAGAAGATGGTTTAAATGTTTAATAATTAAGAAATAAGGATGATGCAATTGTTTCAAAGATATGGGGAGCCCTGGTCACCCACGGGACTAGAATTTTCTTTGGAAATACTACCCAAGACAAGTTTCCATGAAGCAACAGAGGTGGAGATTAAAAGTCATCCTGAACTGGAAAAGGCTAATGTCTAAATTCATCACTGTTTAGGTCAAGAAAGTAAAGTCGACCTGAAATGATTTTGCAAGCAAGGAGCAGGGAAGTCTCCTCATCAATTTATATAATTACTGACAACGCACATAATGAGCTTATCTTAGCCTCATAAATCAGCTGAACTGCCAGTTACTAAGTCACTGAGTGGGGGGAGTGGAGGTGGCCTCCTGGGAGAAGGGCTAGTCCTAGGAAGAGGAGAGTGGCTGTTCTTCCTCTGTCCTCCCCCAGGCAGCAGGGATCCTCCGGAAACAGCCTGGGTCCCGGGCTAGGCACAGCCATGGTCTCCAGATCCACCTGTCCTGCAATGAACATGCCTTGGCAGCCCTGATACCCACCAGGCCCCATGGACAGACATGTCCAAGCATATGAACAAAATCTAAACTGCAGAGAACAAGGGTAAGGGAGGAGCCTGGCAAATCTCATCCTTGTAGTCAAATATCGAAAGCCATATGGGGAGAGGACATGTCTTTGTTGGTGGTTAGAAAAGGAAGCCAGCATCCAGTGCCATGCTGGGAATCATGTGTGCAGCCCTGTTTCCTATCTAAGAACCCAAAGACCTGAGATTATGATGGATTTCTCACAATAGCCAAGCCCGCTACTCACTAATCTGGCCCATCTGTTTAAGTGAAAGAGAAACAGAAAAGTCCATGGCTAGGCATTGCCTGACTCTGTCATCCTACAATCTGTTGTCCTGATGAAATTGCTGCCATCCAGGCCCTGTGGCAATCCAGCTAAGAGGATGTCATGGTCCCTGCCCACTCAAGGAGCCCAGAATGTGATAGGCTCACCACAGACAACCCGAGGCCAGGCACCCTGACAAAGGCAGCCTTCCCACAGGACAGTCACACCTAGGAGCACATAAAAGCAGTGTCATTCCCTGATATCAAACTGTATAAAAGCCCAATGACATGAAAGTGTATACTGATGCTAGGTGACAAGCATCGGGCTCTGTAGAAGCAGTCACATACCCTCGACAATAAAGGTGACCGGCCGGGGTCAGCAGACACCACTTCCCCAGCAGTTTGGCTTATCAATGCCTAGCACATCTAATAAGCAGGCTAGCACTGGATGCTGAAGGACTGTCATCATCGGCATTAGAACTCAAAGCTTCTGCCCTTGTACCTGAAAGTTTCCAGGTGGCAACTCTTGAGAACTCCTGGCAGACTGACAAAGGAGGCACTCTGCTGTGCTAGGCACACAATGGTCTGCAGCCTGGCCAGTAGCCAGGCATGAAATATAAGTGGGGCAACGAGCCAGGAAGTAGAGGCAAAGCAATGAGAACAGGAGAATTCTGGGAAGAGTCAGTCTGCAGTTGCCACCCAGACACAGAGGAAGCCAGACACAGAACAAGCAAAATGTGACTGCCTCTCCCAAAAAGGCACCAAGCCACGTGGCTAACGTAGACAAGAATTGTGGTCTAATGTAAGTTATAACAGTTAATAAGAAGCCTGAGCTAATGGACCAATTAGTTTATAATTAATGTAGACCTCTGTGTGATTCTTTGGGGCTTAACAGCTGCAGGACTGGGCGGGACAGAAACTTCATACAACACATCCACTTCAGTCTCACACCGACCTCAGAAACAGGCTTAGTGAGCAGCTGAGGGCACAGATGTGGCTCCAGGTGCCAGCTCTTCTGCTTTCTGGATAAGTAACCTTGGGCAGGTGTGAACTGTGCCTTGGTATTCACGTCTGTAGGTTGGAAGAGATAAGTAATGGCCACATAGGATTGCTAAGAAGATTGAGTAATTCAAACACACCATCCACCCAAGTGTGAGTGCTCACTTCCATTAACGTCTGCTATTATATCATTTTTTTATTGAGGGCCCTGACACTTGTAGGAGAAAGGAATTTGCCTAAAGCCAAAAAGCTCATAAGTGGCAGAGCTGGGTCTTGAACTGAGGTCACACCCTCAGCTACTGTGAGACACAAACAGCACCCTGAAATGATGCTAAAATATGGCAGAAATAAATCTGGAGAGAATAACAGCTTAATTATACCAGTGAAATACACACTGAAGGAGGATATGATTTCATGATCTGGAAAAGCAGACATAAGATCTTCAACTCCATAGCTGTCACTTTTATCCAGCTGGTGTCCATGGAGAATGAGCAATTTTAGAGCAATTGATCTTTTTCTCCTCTAGGGAAAGTCACAATACTGCCTTTTTAAAAACTTTAAGCTAGATTTCACGAGTGGGAAGAAACTTGGGAAGAGGCAAAGGATAGAGAAAGGGCAGCACTGAGGGGATTAACCCAGAGGGCAGGGTGTCATGAAAAGATTGCACTGCTGTGGGACTCAGGACCCTGGGACTCTTAGCAGCGTGTGCCTGGTGTTCAGGGGCTCTTCCACAGCGTGGCACAAATAGGTACCTAAGTTTTTCCTGGACCTATAACCTCACTCAAGGTCCCTAAGTGAGGGTGGAGTCTGCTCGTTCATTTTCCAGCCACCCAGACCCAAATAATTACACAGGAACTATATTAAGTGTAATACTGTTTGACCAATAGCTTAAGCATATCTTTAGCTAGCTCTTACATCTTAAATTAACCTATTTTTATTATTTTGTGTATTACCACGAGACTTGTGGTTTACTGGTAAGGTTCTCTGGAGTCTTTCTCCTCCAGCAGCTTGCCTACTCTCTCTGTACATCTCTGTTTGGATTTTTCACCTGGCTTTACTCTGTTAAGCCATTGAACAAAAGCAGCTTTTTTTAATTAACCAATGGCAATAAAACATATTAACAGCATACAGAAGGGAATTCCACATCACCTAAGGAAATATATAATCAAAAAAACATTAAACAATGTTTTGGGTTCTAATTTTAAGTATTCTTTAATATCCTCATTCCTAGATAGATAGGGATGGATGGGTGGGTAGATGGATGGATGAATGGATGGATGGATAGATAAAAAGAAGGAAGGAAGGATGGATGCATGGATGGACAATAGATGGATGGGTTAATGGGTGGATGGACAGACAGACAAGTGAGTAGATAGATAAATGGATAGATAGGTGGGTGAATGGGTGGGTGGATGGGAAGATGAATAAATGGGTGGGTGGGTGGATAGATGGATGGACAGGTGGATGGATGAATGGATGGACAGATAAATGGACAGACAAATAAATAGATGATGTGCTCTCTGAGATTCATCCTTCCATTCCCCTAGCTTATCTTCTTCCCCATCCTCGTCTCAACAACTCTCTCCCACTTTAATGTCTACTTCTGCTTGTTTGTGGCCCATTGCATTGAAGCAGAATTCCCTGGCATGAGCATGGCTTCATGATTCACTTGAGCAAGGACAACACACCACACTACACACCTGAGGAATATGATTCCATATTTACCCAGCAACCATTAACCACCAATAGCTCTTCAGCTAGGGATGAGGATTCATGTGCCCTATGGAATGGTGACTGGGTCAACCTTATACAAGTCATGTGCCAGTAACCAGAGCGGCTATTCATTCATGAGTGCAAGGACCATGATCCAAAGACACAAAGGGCGATGGCCAAGACACTAAGAGCTTTTCACAGCTCCCCTTCCTATCCCAGGGCTCTTACACTATTCTTCCCTCTCTTCTGTAATGGGTCCTGGCCCTGGAAGGAAGCACAACATTCTTGAGTCCACCCCACCCCCACCACTGCCAAAAAAAATACCAGTGATAAATGCTGGATCTCAGAGACAACTTCCAAAGCTTCATGAAAAAGACCTTAATCTCCCCAATACAAACCTAAGCCAGAAATCTCAGTACTCTGTGGAAAAGTACAAACCATGGTGTCCCTTCCAGGTCAGAGGTCATGGGAATGTAAGAAAATCTTGAAACCATCATCAGGTCCCATCACCCTGCCTCCGAAGTATGTCTTCATGAGCAGGACAAAATCCAAATCCTTCTGCAAAGCCACAGGGTCTACAGGGCCTGTGTCCACGTAGCCCTTCCCCACCTTGTTGGGTCCCAGCCACAGTGACCACCTCAGAGCAGGACCTCCTGTGACAGGCTGAGCTTTACACCACCCAGAAGGCTTTGCAGGCATAGTTCATCTCTCTGGTCGGTTAATTGACTATACTATAATTTGTATTCTTCAGAGTGTTTTCCGTCTGAAAACACACTCTTTGTTTCCAGGCTTGCTGGGTTGTTTGGAGATTTTTGCTTTTATGATCTGTACTCCTAAACCTGTGGGCCCCCCGGGACAAAGGCCTCCAACTGTATTACAGCATCACTGTGGACCACAGCAAGCTTTAGAGGTTTCCGGCTCTACCGTGAATGATGGGTCTATAGACTGTCAGATGCAAGGCAGTGCAAGGAGGATGGAGAGCGGGGAGACACACGAGTAGTTCTCTGAGCTAAACATGTGTCCTCAGCTGACGGATGATGAAGACGGGCCACATCCCTTTGCTGTGACCATTACAAACTTCTGAGCCCCTAGAATGCAAAGCCAAAACCTTGACCTGGAAACCTCTCCCTCCTCACCTTCCCACGGAGGGAATAGGTGCTGGTCTCCAGCTTTAATCACAATTTGTCCTTAGAAAAAAGGTGCGGGGGATATGGTCAATGGGAAAATTAATGAGTTACCAACGCTGGTTTCCACTTGGTTTATTTGGTATCCTCTGTAACTTGTACGGTATCACAAAGTTCAAATATTTCAAATGTGGAATCATAACGAAAGACAGCATGTTCTGCCGAAATCAGATTTCCCTGGAAAGCCACAGAGAAATGAAGGGAAGGGCACGGACTCTGCCGACACAGACTTGGACACGGCAGGTCTGTCACTCACTATGGATGTGGCCTTGGCCATGACTTGACCTTATTTCTTGGGCTCTCTAAGCCTTGGTTTCTCTGACAGAGAAACAGACGGAAAACTCCACCCTCCTCACTGAGCAAGCGGGAAGATCGTTCCTAGACCCATGGTGCCTGCAGAGCAATTCACACCTCCCATCGCCTTCCATTTTCTGCTCCACACCTTAGCGCACACCCTCCAGATTCCTGAGAAAGGACTCCCGAGTCTGAGGGAAGCTAGGCCTCACGTAATCTCTAGCCTATTCTTAACTCTACAGGAAATGCCAGGCATGAGCCCTGACATCCATGGTGTGGATATTCTGTTTCTTTTAAATGTCAGAAGGAGGTGGTGCTGTTGCAAGCAGTGAAATGGCTTAGACAGACCCTACTCCTTATGCCCCTCACAACCCTAGGCAGGCAGGCTGAGTGAAAGCCACAGTTTGAGAAAAACCAGTATGCAGAAGAGGCTGCGACAAGCGCACTGACATAAGCCTCCCATCAAAGGGATGAGGGGTGCTGGTCCGCAGGAAATCTGGAGCCGATAATCTGCCTGGCAGCTCACATCCAAACTGGTTCCAGCAAGCTGCATATGCCTTTGTCTTGTTCTGTAAAATGCCATGATTATACATACCTTATAGGCTTGTCCATGGGTGTCAGATGAAATTGACATCAGCAGCATTTAAACACACGTTAAATCCATAGCATTTAGCCCACAGTGAATGCTACATGGGTTAGAGGCACAGCGTCAGCAGCCAGCCACTGTAGACTAGCACCTGTGTTCCTACCTATTGCCAGGGGAGGTCAGTTCTGCCTTGCTTTTTCCATTCCTTGTTTCCTACGGTTCAGATACCTGTGCAGAGACTGTTCATTCAGTCACTGGACATTTCTTAAGTACTTGGCTTAGCCTAAATGCTGAACAAAATGGACATCAACCCCTCCGGGAGTTTATGGTCCAGTAGAAATTCACTCTAGCTCAGTTTGGCATTTACTGGGTTCAGGCAAAGGCTAAGGACTGGAGTGAGAGGAAAGGATGGCCCGCACGTCCTGGCAAGGACACACAGTACCATCACGCAGTGGGTACCCACTGTCGCCAGCCCTGGAGCCTTGGGAACCTCATTTTCCCCTTGACTCCCCCCACATCTCAAATCATCAGAGGCATTATTACCTTCCCAAGACTTCCCCTTTCCACCCTCATTACCGGGCTCCCAATACTCTGCATTCACAGGCACTTAATCACGGTTCTCTCCTGGTTTATTACAGACTCTTCCGGCTGATGTATTTCCTCTTATCTGGGAACTCCACCACAGCAAGCGCCAGTGTTTAAAAATCTTTCCCAGGTATCATTTCACTTGTTGCCAAAGGTAATTAATTTTAAGAACTGATCAAGATGTTAGAGGGGGACCGGCCTCTGGAAATTGATGGCCATGTAGGTGTAGCATGACAGCAGGGTTCTTTAAAGGATGTTCTGAGCAGCCCGGGAAGGGCTGTCTGCCATAGCCATCATGGCGGTTGCACGGATCATCAACATCCGCGTCTGTTGTTAGTTCCATTGTTCCAAATGAGTTCTGCTTGGTGACCAAAGATAATTGGCCCGCAAGACATCTTTGCATTTTTATCAAGTCAACAAGTATCAGATGGAGATCTTACCCGCATCTGGGCAGCTCCATCTAGGGCTCATCACAAAGAACAGGCTAGTAAGGTGGGCATGGGCACTGGAGCTCACACTTCCACCTGATCCAGTGAAGAGTAGAAGGTACCACATACAGCCCTGTGATGGGCATCACCAGAGACAGAGGCAAAGATGCCCTGTGTACCAAAAGGAAAAAAAAACTGGTTGGTTAGTTTTCCACTTGGAGATCAAAATGGGGAGGCAGCACTGGATGAGTGGCAGGAGAGCTTTACCTTCAGAAGGGCAGAAATCCCCCACCCTGAAAGAGACGATCCCCCCACCTCTACAGAAAAGATCCCCCTGCCCCAAAAGGAATGATCGCTCTAACCTTAACCTAGAGTTAAACAGGAAGTGCCTGTTTGCACACAATGTGTAGAGCCTCATTCTACCTTTTAAAGACCTCAGTCAATGGTAGAAGGGTGGATACAGAGAACAGGCAGTCGCCATCTTAGCTGACCTGTGGGACAAGTGCTACCACTACTTCATGTTATAAATGAAGCTGTTAACAAGGATGTCCCTCCTTGGGCTTTGCTAGCTGGGTGACTGCCCTCAGCACCCCACTAACCGGTACAAACACCATTAGCTTATTCTGGAGAACCGAGTGGTGCTTTCCAGGGCTACACTGCATGTCAACTATGAAGTCTAAGGAATATGATAATGCACAGATGAACCCCGACAGTGTTGCTGGTGACAAAGAAAGACATCACAAGCAAACGCCAAACGATCGTATGGCGTAACTCATTGTCACTCCATTCTGATTCCGTGCTGCCCTTGCTGCAGAACCGTTTTCCCAACACAGTAAGGAGGGGGCAAATGAGGGGGTGTCTGTTCGTTCACCTGGATAGTTCTTAGATCTTGTCCTGCTTAAAGATGGATTTCCTTTGCCACACTCACTCCTTTGTGGGGTCTGGAATGGGCTCCACCCACCCAAGCACAAGGCACAGCCGGCCAATCAGAGTCACGTTCCAGGCTTCTCTGAAGTCAGGATCTCCACTGGGAGGTGCCCATCCCCTGAGGACATAATCTAAGCACCAATCTGGCCTGTGCGTAGACCCCGAGACCAACTGTCAGGTCCTCACCATTCAGAAATACCCACCCACCCACGGAGCCTCAGCCTGCTTCCTCAGCAAGGAGTCTGTGGCCACAGAAGTTGACTGGGTTTGGAGAGGACGAGGCACACTTTACTCCTCTCTCCAACACTCTCTCTTCAGAGATCACCCCTTCTGTTCTCTAAAATCCTGATCCCTACTTGAGTAACAAAATCAAACTTTTAGAACTTGCAGGCAGATCAGCTAACCCTCAGCTAGCACTCAGCTAGCCCTCAGACAGCCCTCAGCTAACCCTCAGATAGCC
>NC_022018.1:58675081-58680871 GCF_000317375.1 Microtus ochrogaster
GAGAGAGAGCACTGGTAGATAAGCTGGCCAGGGAAGGAATGTGAACTATAAATTTATAAACGATCCTAAGTTATAACTGGAGCAGCAAACAGGAGCCACGCTGATCTAACTTAGACCAACAGAGCAGATGAGAACACAAAAGACAAAAGGTGACTCTAAGGGGCTGGACGGCTGTGACCACCGACATGACCCTAAGGGGCTAGACAGGTGTGGTGACCCCCAACGTGACTCTAAGGGGCTGGACTGCTGTGACCACCATCCATAACCCCATGTCCCCCACTGCGGCACCTGCACTCACACAGCCAGGCCTTAGTGACAGGGACCAACAGGCCAGGGGCTCTAGATGGAGGAGAGAGTGACCAGACACGTCTGTCCTTTGTCACTAACCACCTTTCCAAGCGTCCCCTTCTGCCAAGCCATCTGCAGGAAAATGTCAACATGTGCTGCAGGGAGAACGCGGATTTGCTAATTTATATGCTGGATAAATTCACTTATTCAGTAGAATAATAAAACTGTGACTGCTCGCCCCCCTTCCCTCCAAGAGTACAGACATCTTTATTAACAATTTTAAAGCCTGAAGAAAAGGGAACACTCACTCTATTTACATTTCCCTATGTTAAGTGGAAGACGCTCGCTTGCTGGTGGCAAAACATTGAAAACTTCCTTCTGGCTACGATTTATTACCAAGGAAATTGCATCAAATTGGGGTGTGATCATGTGACCACCTATCAGTTACATAGCTACAAAAAGGAAACACCAGAGATTTACATTTTTAGTATTTCCTGCATACCCAGTGTTCGTGAGAATTATTAAATATACACTTCCTGAGACGTGATATTTCACCCAGAAGGCTCAGCTGAAAATGCTGCACAGTCTGGCGGTAAACAGACCGCTGACAATCCTCAATGCACCCTTGCCTTCCCTCACTGACAAGGAGAGCTCGTCCTGGTCTCTGTGTGCTTACCAAAGACGGCAGCAAGATGACCTTGACTCTGAATCTGGCCTGAATCAAGGAAGGAGCTCTCACTTAGAGTCAGGGAAGCATCTGAATCGTGCAAACTGGAACAATTAGAAGCAAATCAGAACAAAAGACAGAAGACAGATGAGTCCTACCTAATGGATAGAAGTCCCTGAGAACAAGAGTAAAGAAAGTATTATCTGGGATTAGATGTAAATAGATTTGCAAATACTTCCTGGACGAGGGGGGAAGCAAGAAGGGTAGAGAAGAATCTGTGACAGGAGCCGTCCACTAGCTCACAAGAAGACAGAGTAAACATCTCTTCCCCATTCCTCTGGACTGACCATTAACTGGAATTAGATGGGGATAAATCCAAACCAGGCACTTCAGCGTTGTCAAAGGCCCTGGCCAAGGGCACATGTAAAGGACACATGTGGGTTCAAGATGAAGTCCAGGACCCCTCTTCTCCCTTCCCAAACACCAGTGGTTCTCAACCTTCCTAACGCTGTGGCCCTTTGATACAGAGCTGCACATATTGTGGGGACCCCGAACCATAAAATTATTTTGTTGCTACTTCATAATTATAATTTTGCTACTGTTATGGTTTGTAATGTAAGTATCTGTGCTTTCTGATAGTCTTAGGTGACCCCTGTGAAAGGGTCATTTTAGCCCCCTAACAGTTATTCAACCCCACAGGTTGAGAACTGGTGGTGCAAACATTGGTGAAAGCTGTCTGGATCCACATACTGTATCAGCAGACATCAGCTTTGGATTCCTTGTTCCAAATTATTCCTTCATCCACAAGAGAAGCTTATCCCTAGTGGACACTAAGAAAGACCAGCGATAAACCTCGAACCAGTTGGTTGCCCAGATTCATCAAAATTAAAACGGAGGTCTTCACCTTCCTAATCTAGACTCTTGCCCCAAACCACTTGCAGCTTCTGCAAAAACAGCTCTAGCCAAACCACATTCACTTCCATCCCAGAACCACAACAGCCCAAGACTGCATCAGCTGGAATCCTCACTTAAGGCTAAACAGCCCAAATCTCACATTACCTTGCTAATTCTCAGAAATCTAGATATACAAATACTTCTAATCCAAGAGCTGCAATGAACCTCAAGTATAAGGAACATGAACAAAACTGCATACATGATGATCAAATTTCTAAAGGTAGTGATGACAAAGAGACAGTTCTTAACAGCAGCTGTAGGAAAGAAACACAGATTTGTCACAGAGAGAGAACTGAAAGGGGAAAGAACAATTTTCTTGGTAGAACAAGATGAACAAGAAGGCAAAAGAGCAACATCTTTAAAGAATACAATAAAAGGTGTCAACCTAAAATTTTATACCTCGCAAAAATGTCTTCTCAAAACGAAGTTTATAGAAAGACTTTCCCAGACTTACAAAAATGTGAGTAAGTGACCATGAGCAGACATGCATTAGAATAGTTAAACCTTCAGACAGAAGAAACGCATCAGAGGCTTGGTGATGCTTGAATTTATACAGAGACATGGAAAGCTCTGGAAAGGAGTTTTAGAGTCACCATTAGTTATAGATAGATAGATAGATAGATAGATAGATAGATAGATAGATAGATAGATAGATAGATAGACAGATATAATAAGAGAGAGAACAGATAGACAGAAATAGATGTTATATAGACAAATTTCCTAAACCAATTGTCTTGCCAAATTATACTTATTGTTTTCTTTAACATAACCTGAATTAAGAACTGAGATAAGTAATAGCTTTGTATAATCTGCTCAAAGATAACAAAACCTGAGAAAATATTACTCTCCCAAAAGAGGGATAACATTGGGAAAAATAAATGATACACTAGAGAAATCAAAAAAGTACTCAATATGGTGGCTTTAATGAGAATGTCCCTCATAGACACAGATGTTTGAACATTTAGTCCCCAGTTGGAAGCTCTGTTTGGGAAGATTTACAATGTGTGTCCTTGTTGGAAGAATCATGCCACTGTAGCAGGCTGTAAGGACTTAAGACGCCACACTATTTCCGGAATGTTCTCTCTGCCTCGTGCTTATGGTAAAGGGAGTGAGTTCTCAGCTTCCTGTTCCAACCACCAGGAGCACCAGCTGTGATGGTAAAGGAGAATCATAAGCCCCAACAAACCTTCTATCTAAGTAGCTTTGGTTGTGGTGTTTTAGCACAGCTACAGAAAAGCAACAAACACACAAGTGAGAGATAAAATCAGAAGACCATCAGAGTTGCTAGGATTAAGAAAAGACACAGCTGGGGGTGTAGCTTGCAGGGAGAGCACTTGCCTAACATGTGCATTGCTTTGAGTTTGTCTCCAGTTTTGGGAAAATAATCCTGCCTAAAGCTTCTTTGCTGTGGGTCTATCAACTAGCGTTCCAAGCAATCCGCATCTGCACCCACGCCATCATTTTTTAAATGTTACCCATTTCCAGAGGTGTAACTGTATCTCATACTAGTTGACATCCGTATTTCCCTAAGGACTAATGGCTTTGAATATCTTTACATGTGTTGAGAAGGAACCCATTTTCTGTTGTTCAAATATCTTATTCATTTCCTTATTGAATATTATAAATTATTTCTTCTTATAATACATATATTTCTTTGTTATATCTATACATGCACATACACTCACATACATATGTATATCGATATATGTTAATATATCAATATTTATCAGTATATCATATTTGGACAGATATATATGGTTGCTATAGTCTGACTATTAAAGAGGAACCTTTCCCTAGTGAATTATCTTGATACCTTTGTTAAAAAGAACTCAACTGATTATAAAGGTATGAAACTGTTTAAAGACTCTCCTTCGTTCAATAGATCTACAAGTGTGATCCAGCAATTACATTCCTAGCTATTTGTCCAATAGAAATGCTTTGCAACTGAATACCCGTGACAGCCCTATTTCTAATGGTCTCAAGCTGGAACCAACCCAAAGGTCTGACAAAAGATGAATAGAAAACAGATTTTGTTGAAAGCTGCCAATAATTTTTAAAAATGTATACACAGAATAACAGACAAATCTAAAAATGATCATGACAAAAAAATAAGCCAGAAAATGATCACACAAAAATGATCGTGCATACATGCTCCTACTTCTATGTATAACTTGCTCTGCCAAAGAGGTGATGAGCTGTGGCCCTCCCAGGGCTGAGGGACTGATTGCGCAGGGACACGAGGGAGCTTGATGGTGACGGAGGTGTTCTCACTCTTGATTGTGGGTTTTACGAGCTGCATACATTTGCTGAATCTCAAACTGTACACTTTAAATAGGTGGATTTTATTGCATATAAATTATCCCTTGATGAAACTGAGTTAAAAAATGAATGCTCCCTGTTTTCATTTAGGACGTTTTATTCTAAATATCTAACAGAGTTTCTGTCCACATTTGTAAATATGAGAAAACACATTTTGGATATAAAAATGTCACGCTGCCCTTTGTCTCTATTGACTGTTTCTAAAACATTTTCACAAAGCTAATATTTTAAACTAGCACTCCAGATTGGGTCTAATGCAATGGATGGGCTATCCTGTGTGCACATTTGTTACTAACGTGCTTATTGATCTGTCTCTTCTGGATGGTTGTTTTCCTGACTCCCATATCAGGGCCCTGGTGTGGCGAAAGCCTGTGGAACCAGAAATGGCAGACTATGAAACCAGCTCCCCCTGGCATATGCCCCAGCTCCCTTGTGGATTTTTCCATCTGTGCCACCGTGTGCACAGTGTCCTCAACCTCCCCTCCAAATGCATGGCCTGCGATGCTACTGCCAAGTTCACCTCTAACAGAAGAATTATTGAGTAAATGCTGAAGCAACGCCAGCCACGCCAGCACATAACAAACCAGTGAAGCCCTAGGGGAACTGGGCACATCCACATCTGCATTAGCATGCTGGTTTGGGGGACACTGAAACACCTAAAACCTCTGGAGCAGCAAATCGACATCTGCTCCCCCTCACACACACATGCCCCAGCAGCACCCTGCCTCTGTACCCAAGAGCAGAGCCAGTGACAACACACCGTCATGTCTCTCTGGAGCATGGGTTCTACATGGAAAGTTAGGAAGGGAGAGGGGGTTCTATGATCAGCATTTCTGCACTGGAAAGCAAAGCTTACAGAGTCTGTTAAGATTTTAAAAGATACTGAGGACAGAGCCAACCTTCAACAGATGCTTTCTTTTAAGACCTGAAAATGCCCTCAAGCTTTGGGGTAAATATTCCCTCTGGAAATAGACAAGATCACCTGACAAATTTGGGAGCATGGGGGTGGGGAAGAAGGGAGGATGGATGAGGAAGAGGGAGGGGAGAAAGGGAGGGGAGAAGAACTTGAGGGACCAGGGTAGTCGTCAAGATGGAGGAAGAACAGAGATGAAAGCAAGGAAAGAGATATTGTGATTGAGGGAGCCATTATAGGGCTAGCAAAAAACCTGATAATAGAGAAATTCCCAGGAATCCACAAGGGAGACCCCAGCTAAGACCCTAAGCAATGAAGAAGGTGCCCGAACTGGCCTTGCCCTGTACTCATTGATGAATATCTTAAATGTCATCATAGAACCTTCATCCAGCAATGGATGGAAACAGAGGCAGAGACCCACAACAGAGCACTGGGCTAAGCTCCCGAAGTCCAGCTGAAGAATGGGAGGAGTGAGAATATGAGCAAAGAAGTCAAGACCATGATGGGTACACCCACTGAAACAGTTTACATGAGCTAATGGGAGCTCACCAACTCCAGCCAGACAGGGAAGGAACCAGCATAGGACCAAACTAGACCCTCTGAATGTGGGTGACAGTTGTATGGCTGGGGCAGACTGAGGGGCCACTGG
>NC_022018.1:58681296-58683440 GCF_000317375.1 Microtus ochrogaster
TTAAGATAAAACATCCACCAGGACATGTTCCTAGCCTCCCACCAACATATCTGGCCCAGTACTCCAAATATGGCTTAGCCATATTTCTGCAACATCTTAGAAGCTGGAAGAATGGCCGTGCGTTCTACATCCAGAGAACGGAGATGCCAACAGTTGTTGGGTTATCAAGCACACGCTGCCCAAGTGCTGGTCAACCTTAACACCGTCCCTATCGCTGACTGTGACAGTCTCTACGAACTCTTCCTTGGCCTTTAAGCACACCAACTTCCATCCATTCAGTAATCAGATTGTGACTGTTGCTTCTCAAACGTAGACACCAGCACTGAGGACTCTGCAAACCCAAAACAAGGTTCTCAAGCGTAGACACCAGCACTGAGGACTCTGCAAACCCAAAACAAGGTTCTCAAGCGTAGACACCAGCACTGAGGACTCTGCAAACCCAAAACAAGGTTCTCAAGCGTAGACACCAGCACTGAGGACTCTGCAAACCCAGAGCAAGATCTCAACCTTAGACATCAGCACTAAGGATTCTGCAAACCCAAAGCAAATGCAGTTTCTCTGGAACTCTTATACTGTACTTGTTGGCTGCCAACCGATGTTGAAAAATAAATAAGGGTTCTTTGTAGCGGAGCTTCAAAAAGTAACCTGAAACAAGCTGTTCAGCTTTGCACTGGGGATGAGCTGAAGAATGGACTCAATTCTACCAAACGAATATAAGACCCATGTATAATTCAGAATGCCTCACCTTCTTAATATACAAAGCAGAACCTGTGATCAAGAGCCAGAAGTCACCTGAGCCAGAAGTCACCTGAGCCAGCAGCTTTGTTGCGGCTTGGGGGTACGTCTGTGAGTCCAGAAAGAAGAGCCAAGACATGCCCCCCAAAGACACTTCTAATAACAGTGGCAACCTGGTGAGTTATTCTCAGACATATTTCAACACTATTTATATTAGAAGAATTTGGATTGTGTCCCATCCCCCAGGAAAAACACTGAGAAGCACTTACTACATGAAATCCAAGTTTACGTATGACATCCTGCTTCCAGAAATCCCTTCCTGTTCTTTCTAGGAGTCCCTGGGAAAGAAATGCATGAGCTGACAAAGCAAAAAGCTCCAAATATAACTACGCCTGACAGCTAAGTTCTGCCTGGCAACACCAGGAGCCAGAGCCGGAGCAGCCTGACATCTCTGCCAAGGCCATAGTCTCCACAGAGCTCCCAGATGGCATCCACGATATTGCTGTGTGCAGAAAAGAGGAAATGGCTCATCAAAGATTCAGGTTCCCCACCTGAATAGTGCACGAGGGCTGCCGAGAAGCACCTGTGAAGCCCAGGCCTCCCTCTCTGGCCCCTGTGCATGGAGGTAGGTGGGACTCACTCGCTAGCAGGGTGATTCAGATCAAATGGGCAAGCAGTGGGAATATTGCCTTCTCCGTACAGACTCTTTCTGCCAGGGATGCAAGTTAGAGATGCGAGGTCCTAGTCTAACACCACCTGATGTTTTGATGCCTGGGTCCCAAAGCTGTATGGGATATGCACATGTATATCCCCAATGTCCCACAGAAGCAAGGCTGGGTCTCTTAGGGTTACTGAGGGGGTGCCGCTAAGTCCTACCACACCTAGTAAGAAGCCACAGGTGCAGGTGAGGGCATGTCTCATCACGAAAGTGTATTCAGAACCTGGTGGTCTTGAAATCCCTCAGAATGATGCCCACCCACAGAAAGGGTTGCAGATATGATCTGACTCCAGCCTCTTCACACATGTATGTATGAACATGAGCACATGTGTGTATGCATGGGTTTGTATGTACAGGGTTTTAAGGGACTCACAGCTAGAACTTTGACTCTCAAAGGACTTTGAACTTGGATTATTGAACAATGTTGGAGTTTTAAAACTCTGAGTACTCTTGAAGGTGGCCACGAGCCTTTGAAGACCAGGTGTGAGCATTGCAGCTTGACTATAAAATGGTTCGCACAGGTTTGCGTAGGAAACACTTGGCTGGTAGCAAGCTTTGGGAGGTCCTGGACATTTCAGTAGGCAGCACATAGCTGGAGGCTACAGCACATAGCTGGAGGAAGTAGGCTACAGCACATAGCTGGAGGAAGTAGGCTACAGCACATAGCTGGAGGAAGTAGGCTACAGCACAT
>NC_022018.1:58683540-58687962 GCF_000317375.1 Microtus ochrogaster
AAGTAGGCTACAGCACATAGCTGGAGGAAGTAGGCTACAGCACATAGCTGGAGGAAGTAGGCTACAGCACATAGCTGGAGGAAGTAGGCTACAGCTAGCCCCAGTTTCAGTCTTACCCCCTGCTCTCTGTCTACCATGAGGTGAGTAGCTTCCCCCTCTACACACGTCCATGGCATGATGCTCTGCTTTATGAGCCTAAACCCACAGAGCCAAGCAACCAAGGACTGGATCTTCTGAGGCCAAGCACAGAAACAGCTCCTCCCTGTAAGCTGCCAGAGCCTTACACAAGTAATTAACATGGATATTAAAGCCATATGTTGGTGCCCCGCTGCCAAACTCAGATTCGCTTGTTAATATCCTCCCTGGCCTCTGGCACACCCAACTCCCAAAGACAGAGACCGAAATGGCGTGAGTTACCACTGGCGATTCCTCCACCTGATTCCCCTCATTAAGAGAATCACTATGTCTCTCCAGACCTCCCTCCAAACCTCTCCAAGCCCTTCCACTTCTTCCCATCCTCGTCTCCAAGGCTGTCCCATCTCCATCACCCACATCAGCCATCACAGGGGTCCTCACACACCCTTCCCCACAACCTTCCCCTGACATCGTCTGGAGTGCCTTCCTCACGGCAGGCATCAAAACTCCTCTCTGGAGGTTCACACCTAGCAGGGGACCCGGCCTACTGTGAGGGGCCTTCCTTTAGGCTCAGGATCCCTGTCCCGGTCTCCACGGCCTTGATTACAAGGCCCTGACTCTCCGTCACTCCCTGCCTTTCTCTAGTTCTGCTCCCCCAGACCCGCCAGTCTCCTGAAACACAGCAACGCCCTGACTCCTGCACTGTCCAGCTCTCCCTTCCTCTCTCCACTCCTCTGTGCCCTTCATCTCCGTTCAATGCCCATGTGTCTGCTTCTGCAACACTGGAATAGCCACGTTGTTAGGAAGGCAGGGAAGCATCTCATAGTGGGAAGTCCCCCAGGCTGCCAGAGAACAGTGTTTGATAAGGATGATAAAACACGATACTGATCTTACCCCACAGAGCTGTGTTCAACACCCCAGCACTCAGAGCTCTTAAAGAGACGGCATTGCTAGCTAACTGATTTCTGCCAGCAGTGTATTTACTGGGATTAACACTTGATTTAAATGTACCTTTAGAATTATTATTGAATATACCAAAGGCTCCATTCACGTGGGGGCAAGAAGATAATCAACCACTCCAGCTCATAGCCTGTCAGTTCACAGAAAGCGTCTCCCTACCTGACCCAAGAAGGCCAGATATTCTAGGACTATTTTCCCTCACCAGGATATCAAAATGATGCTTTGGCAAATTCTGTAATCACTTACCATCTTGTCTGATATTTCAGGTCCAGTGTTGGATTGTATGATTTCAGCAGTGATCAGACAGCATGTGCCCCGGGGGGCTTCTGTCAGGCAAACTACAGCTGCCCAGCCCCTTAGAAGTAATTCTTCTTAGACTCTCTAAGCATATTTTAGGCCATCTTCGTTATTACTGTCCATTCCTCCCCAGGTCTAAGAAGGATGCCACAGAAAAGTGGCCCCTGGTTAGAATTAGAGAAAGAGCTTGCTTTGCCCCAGTTTTGGTTAGATTTGAACAAGAAGACCATATCACGATTTCTCTAGAAATACATACCATGGCAGGCCTAAGTGGTCTTTGAAAGTCTGTTCTCCCTTCAAACTCTTCACACAAAAGCTCAGGATGTCAGGCACCAAGATGAGTCAGAACACAATCCACTTCCGGCCACTGAGACATTCGTATGGATACAGATAATTGGAAGCATCAAATTACATATAAATTAGCATATGATTCAGCAATTTCTTGAGAGGAAAGGAACTGGATTGGGACGGACATTTATGCACCTATGCTCACAGCAGGGTTAGTCATGATGGCCAAAGGGTGGGAGCACCAAATCTCAGGGACTGGATGAACCAAATGTGATATGCACACATGCGCACACACACACACACACACACAACACACACGTACACACATACAAATGTACACATGTACACACATACATATGCATGCATGCACACACACATACACACACTGGAATATCATTCAGTCTTAAAAAGTAAAGAAATCCGGACTAGGGCTGCAACACAGAAGAAACCTTGAAGAGATTATGTAGAGTCAACTAATCACAAGAAAGAGAATTGCGACATAATCCCGCTCAGACAAGTTCTCAAAATATTAAGATCTCTAGAGAAAGAAAGAGGAAAGGAAAAAAGAACGGTTTCTATTTGGAAAGATGAAAACTGTTCTAGACATGGTTGGTCCACAGCAGCGTGAATGTTACTTGGGGCCACTAAATCTGCACAAAAGGCGTTAAATGATTGTTTTAGTGTGTGTGTGTGTGTGTGTGTGTGTGTGTGTGTGTGTGTGTACACGCGCGTGCGTGCACATGCGTGGTGCTAAATTAAAAACAAAATAAAGTTACAACCTCCAATCCTGACCCTAATATTGATAGTAACATAACAATTCACGGGTTGGCAGATAGCATTGTGGGAGCATGTCAGACAATAATCTGGGTGATATTCCTAGATGCGCACCCACTCTAAAAGGAGTCTCACTCATTCATAAAACTGGCACACTCAAGTGCTTTTCCAGAAAAAAAAAAAAAATCAAGTGCTTTTCCAGGAAACCCGGCCAAAGCAAGGATACCCTGCCTTGGAGAAGGCCACACGTCTGTAAGTCGTTTGCTACAAAGCAGGTGTCACCCTTGCTGGTAGTGAGCCAGCGACATGTGGGACAGCCTCAGAGGCAGAGCCATGGCTCAGCTTTGGGGCTCGATAAAAGTCCCAAAACGGGCATGGAACTGGGGCTGGACATGAAGAAGGGGGTGCCTTTTCTGATCAGCAGAAAGGGCTGCACTGTTCCCATACAGAAACTGCAGCTCCGTATGTCGATGCTGTAGTCGCTGTTGGTGGCTGCAACAAGTGCGGAGAACAAAACCGATTTCTGGGAAGAGGTTACTCTGGATGATGCTCCAGAAGAAGAGCGATGGGGGGGGGGGATGGCAGCAGGTGGCTGGAGCAGAAAGCCCAGAGGTCACATCCCCCAATCCCAAAGCAGAGACAGTGAACCGGAAGAGAGGCGGGACTATAAACTCTCAAAGCCCGCCCCCAGGGACACACTTTCTCCAGCAAGTTTGCCCTTCCCGAAAGGTTCCACAACCCTCCCCAAACAGTTCTGCCATCTGAAGGCCGAGGGCTCAAGTACTTGGGCCTATGGGGGATGTTTTCATTCAAACCACCACAGTAGAGACAAAAGAGTGGCTTGCTTGGTTGGATGGAGATAATCGTGTATTAGGTTGGGCAGGAAAAGTGGCATGCACCTGGTAAGGAGAAGGACCACACATGCGGCCAGCAACAGCAGCTAAGACTCTTTGAAACACATGCAAGATTCTAAAAATCTGTCTCTTCCTCCAGCCTGAAGCAATGTCTTCAGGTGATGAGCAGGGAGGCCACCAGCCACCTTCATTGCTTCTAAGGATACAGACAACCTCAGCAAACACACAGTCACCTCAAAGGGCACAGGCTATTGATGGCTACACAGGCACATCCTAACTGCCCAGGAAGTCTTCATCCCACATGTTCCATGTGCATACAATGGACAGGAGCCCTGGGCCCAGGTTCAAAATGCAACCTCAGCCTGAGCCTTGAGAGCACTTGCTTAAGCCCTCCATGACAAGCCAACAGTACAAACTGAGAAAAATATGCACCAGGAGACCTGATCCTCCCAAAAATGTATTCAACTGAGACCAATTTTAAGAAATTATTTCAAAGTCCTAATCACTCTGAGAAGAAACAATTCATGACAGAAATTGCAATTACCAAAGAGACGATCAGTTCTGCAACAGCAATTTTACTGACATTGATAACATACAAGAAATCATGAGACTTAATTATTTGAATTTTGGGGCTACAGACACTGTGTAGAAATCTAATTAAATAGATCCAGCAAAAGTGACCAGCTGAGGAATGGCGGTGTTGCTGAACCATGCACGGCTTGGTCCGTAAAGAGCCTCTAAACAGGCAGTGAGTGAGAAGCTAGCTCTCCTTCTCGGCTGTCATCTGGGGAAAAAAAAAAAAAAACCAGGCATCCCAGTATTGATCTTCAGCCCTCACAAGGGAGCTTACTTCAACTCCTCCGAAAACACATCTTCCACCCTAATGATCTCTCGTCAGCTCCGAGACAGATGTAGACTCTCTCACCGTTTGCCACCCAGGTCTGCCATCCCGACACTGGTGAGAAAGGGTTATCCTGCCTCACTTAAGAACTGAACGGCTGAGGCTGGAGGGATGGTTCAGCAGTCACGAGCACCGGCTGTTCTTCTAGGCAGCCCAGGCACCCGTTCCCAGCACCCACATGGCAGCTCGCAGTCATCCATAACTCCAGTCCCC
>NC_022018.1:58688127-58721323 GCF_000317375.1 Microtus ochrogaster
AAAAAAAATGCTCAGAGATGAAGAAAATACAGAAAACCTTAAAAGCCCAGAGAAAATAAAGATGATTTACAACCCGAACAACCACACGGAGCCACAAAGAACACATTGTGCTGTCTATCCTCCCAGTGTATTTCTGAGAATAATTCATTTTATTGCGATGTGGACATATCATCTTCATAATTGTCTGTCTTATTAGCTCACTAAAGTTGTATAAAGTATATCAAATCAAGCACAATTAAAATAATTTCTTCAATAGCCCTCTCTGCTATATGGACAGTATGCTCCCACTTCCTGAGCTGTCACCAATGGACTGACTGCTGGCCCAGGACACCCACGGCCACCTCCATGCCAGCTACCGACGAGGGTCCTCAGACAGGTGCTCCTGCGACAGTGCTCGCTGGCTTGCTATGCTTTTCAGAAACATCTGCCAAGCTGCTTGAACCCAAAAGATGCCAACCTACAATTCTACCAACAAAGTAGTGAACAGCCACACCGGGGAGGACCTCTTTCCCTTTCTAATAGTGTTACTAAACTTCTGGGGGCTGGAGAGATGGCTCAGATTTATAGGACTGCGGATCTTTACATGCAACAAAATAACTTTTGGATTTAAACAAACCCAACTGAATTTTTTTCTGGGATATTTTATAAGAAAAGCTTCAACCATATTTTTTCCAAGTAGGTAATTTAGAATACATTTAGTAGTTTACCCTTTCCCCTGGCTTTTATGCTAGGCAGTTATGGACCGATCTGTTCCATGCATGGGTACAGTCCTAAAATGAAAACCACATGGTCCCAATTAGCATCATCTGAGGACATTTATATCTGGAAATGCAAATTTCTTCTCATTATACATCATTTTCAAAATTTTCTTGGCAATTTCAGCCAGTTTATTCTTCAAGTGTTTGAGAACAACTTGACACATTCCAAAAAGAGGAGAAAGAGAGAAATTCTGGGATGTTGATTAGGACGGGGCAAAAATGACACCGTTCTTTAGTGAGAACTGACATCGCTGTGGCGCTCTGAGAACCCGCATCACACATCCTGTTTACTGGCGTCTTCTCAGTCAGCTTTTGTGATTTGCCTCATATGGGATCCAGCCACATTTCTTGCTATACTATTTCTGTCTGCTTCGTATATATTTTACTCCTGAGCAAACTAGCCCATGCACAGAATGTCTAAGATGGTATGTCCACATTTCAAACACAGCTTCACTCTCCAGGGCCTGAGAGAGAGGGTCTCCCGTTTCCCGAATGAGTAAGATGCGGATGCTGCATAGAGCCCAAGGCCCCTGCATCTGTGTAGGGCAGGGTTCAGCAGCCCGTGCAGTACCCATGACTGTGCTCTCGTGCCCAGTGATAAGATGATATTAAATTTTTTTAAATGACACACGACACACTCTAACTGTTCTGCCATCAGAGACAACACTCTCCACCCGCCCTGTCCTCTGCTCCAGATGGATGGGTGGCGGGGCACAGCCAGCTCAAGTCTTTCTAGGGAACTTCAGCTCTGAACAGGCTGACACTGGCTTTGGGATTGAGCCAGATCTCTTCCTGTGAAAATCACTGCTGAGTCCGTTCCCAGTGCACAGGAGAAGCGGGGTGCTAAAGGGAGAATTCGAAATTGGGGTTTTCACATTGTCCTGTACCATCCTCTTTATACAACACAATTCACACGGTTTGCCGGCTCTTACTACAGTTTGTGTGCCAACCAGTACAATCAATTCGAGAACATTTTCATCATGCCCAGAGGAAACTGTACCCATTATAAGTTAAAACTGTGGTGTATATGTTTCAGTAGTGGTAGGTCTGTTGACACCTCTTTATAAACCACCTCAAAAATTTTGTTATCCTGGGCACACAACACTCTGTATCCATTAAACACCAGCACCCCATTCACTCTTTCCACAACCCAACATCACAACACTCTGTATCCGTTAAACACCAGCACCCCATTCACTCTTTCCATAACCCAACATCACAACACTGTATCCGTTAAACACCAGCACCCCATTTACTCTTACCACAACCCAACATCACAACACTGTATCCGTTAAACACCAGCACCCCATTCACTCTTTCCACAACCCAACATCACGACACTCTGTATCTATTAAACACCAGCACCCCATTTACTCTTTCTATAACCCAACATCCACCATTCTGCTATCCCTGTGATTTTTTTACTATTACATCATACAAGCGAGCTCATCCAGCAGTTATCATTTCTGTGTGAGACAGACTACAGACGTCCTTGAGGCTCAGCCATACTGTCAAGCATGTCACAACTTCCTTCATTTTAAGGGTGAATACACCATACAATCGTTTATCAAGAAAAGAGAAGGGCGGAGACAGAGGGAGGAAGTGGGGATGGTAAAAAAGGAGAGGGAAGGGAGATCTGTAGCTAGAAACCCTTCTACTGGCCCAGGCAGGACAGTGACAATGACACACTTCCAGAAAAGACATAAAGGGACAGTCACAGGTGTGTTTAAAGACATGTTTCAGAGTGAAGAAAACTAACAAAAGATAGAGTGACTGGACTGGCTAGTTGATCTGACCTAGAAGAGTGGACAACACCTTGGCTCTCACAGACAGGACGGCAGGGACTAGGTAGGCACATGAAGGGGTCCTGTTAGCAAGGAGCAAGGGGACAAGAGTGAGGAAGAAGGGAATAGAGATGGTATTTGGAGGGGGGGATGGGAAAACTACAGAGCAAACATATCTGAAGACGTCAGGATGAGGGCCCTGACTTTAGTGAAGGCATGATGACAAAGACCTAAAGAAGACTGTCACAGGCCGGCTGCTGCTCTGAAGGAAGACCTTCAACTGGCCCAGCTCACGTAGTTCAAGGAAGAGAAACATTCAATTCAGCAAAAGCAGCTGAGTACGCCCCCGCCCCTCTGGAGGTGTGGGCAGTTTCACACTCTTTGCCTTCATGGGAAAACTTCACTCCAAAATCATATTGTGAGACGTTTGCATGTGTGCACAGACATACAAAGATGAAAGCCGCAATGCTGGAGATGTCGCTGTCTGAACTCTCACCAGGAGATCGTAAAGGAAAATTCAGACTCTCCCAGCCAAGGAGGCTGAGGGGCAGTCAGATGTGCTGCCCAGAGCAGTTAGGGGGTAGACCAAATGGTCATCCCAGTGACAAGACTAGGTCTCTGAGTGAAACCCCTACAAACAGCCGGTGTAGGACACAGCAAACATGCAGGAAAGGCCCAACACATACCTTCAGAGGCTGAAGAAGTGTGGAGTGTCAGTCCAGGATCTACCACCAGCTTGCTCTGCGCCAGGGACAAATTTTTCCAATGGAGTTTTCATTTCTTTATTTTTAAAATCAAGAGAACCAAGCCTAATTTATAGAGCTGGGCACCTTCAGTGAGGCTGGGGGCCCACAAGCCCACCTGCACACTGAAGCCTTTGGATGGCTCTGAAGTCCCCTTAACTATGGACCCAGACTGAATATTACCAGATACCTAAGCAGACCTTTGCATGGGGTGGCAGCCTAACTTGAAGGAGGAAGGAAAATCGGAAAGTCAGAAGGAAATACCAAAAGATGTCAAGACCATGGAACAAGAATAGTGTGACATACTACAAGAAATATGGAATAAACACCTCCTCCAGAAGTGAACTGGAAAGTAAAATTTATATGCTTGCATTTGTTCCCAAAAATAGAAAATTTCATGCGGTTTCCAGGAAATCCTCATTAAAAAGGCAAGAATGTGGCAAAGAGAGAGACTAGAAGAGAGACGAGGGAAAGAGAAAGGGGAGGAGTTTCCCACACCCAAGAAGGTTCTCCCGAGGAAGACTATGCACAGATGTAACGAAACGATACCCACTAAAGACTAAAATCAAGACCTAGAGGAGTGGTCACATGACAGGAATGGTTACATGACTGACTCTCACCAGGGAAGCCTCTGTTGTAAGCCCAGACACTTTCAATTCATATTCTTCTAAATTAAAAATAATGTGTGCATTAATTACACAGAACACAGTCATGACACCCCGAGATGTGCATATAGCTAATTCTGGTCACATGCCCTCGAATTATACCAGGTCCTCTCCCCTCTTTCTTCTCCCCCATAGTCACACGTGTAGGAGACGACATGCAGCAATGTCTCTCCAAGGCTGTCTTTTCCACATTATATGTTGATCCCGTTCCACCCATCTTCCCGCCAATGAGGGGATTTTGTTTGTCTTTAAGGTTGAATAATACTCTATTGTGTCTATAAGCCACATTTTCGCTTCTGTTCACCTGCTCATGGGTACATAGACTGACACTCTAACTTGGCCATGGTCAACAATGATGCCATAAAAAAAAAATGGGTGTGAAGCTATCTCCATGGTTACCTACAGGATGCTGAGGTTGATTCCAATATGCTAAGGAGAGAGGCAATCTTTTCCATGACATTTTCAACTTACCTGAGAATCTTCCAGCAGACACAACTGCATCTTGGCTGTGTGTCGTCATCTTCCAGAACTCAGAAGTAAATTCTCAATCTAAACCACATTATGGGGAATTGTTGATATGAATGAGAACACTGCAGCCACCTGGCTCAGCTTATACCTGTTCGATTCAAGCTTTTGTGTTCACAGCTGTCTTTTAAGCCTGTCTCATACGGGAAGAGAAATGTCTTAGAAAAGTGATGTCTACGGACCCAGACCCTGCTGAGTGAGCAAAAGAATCCTCGGGTTCTTTCTTAGTGATGTCATCCAGCCTCCAGAGTCTTCATTTGCTGCCTGACTCTCTGAGGGGCACTAAGGAGCCTTTGTTGCCATAAAAAGCAATGAAGTTTTCTTCCATGACACCTGCTCCTCGCTCACACGTCTGAAAGTCATCACCACCATCTGTGTGAGGCTGGACCGAGAAGATTCGCCACCATGGAAACTTCAGTTGTCTAAAAATGAACCCATCCCATGGCCACTGATGAGGACACACCAGAAGAACCCATCCCACAGCCACTGATAAGGCCACACCAGAAGAACCCATCCCACAGCCACTGATAAGGCCACTCCAGCATGATCTTCTCCCCATTCCACGGTTACTGATGAGGTCACTCCAGCTTACTCTTCTCCCCATCCCATAGTCACTGATGAGGTCACTCCAGCTTACTCTTCTCCCCATCCCATAGTCACTGATGAGGTCACTGCAGCATGATCTTCTCCCGGTGCTCCTGGGCGTGTGTGATAAGATGCATGCTCACAGGAGCATGTAGAGGATGTGTGGTTCTGCCTTCATTCTCCTGGGGACCTAACTAAAGACATTTTCTTTCTTCATCCTTTGTTTTCTCCATTTGAAAGATAAAGAGGATAAACAGAGATTCATTCCAACACCCAAAAGCTGGGTTTTTTACTTGTATTCAAATCACAGCCCAAGATGTTCGTCCATATAAAGAAAATCTGGCATATTTATACAGTGAAATATTACTCAGACCATTTAAAGATTCTCAGGTAAATAGAACTAGAAAAAAAAAAACATCATCATGAGTGAGGTAACTCAGACCAAAAAAGACAAATGTGCTATGCATTTGCTTGTATGTAGATATTAGTGCTAAGTCATTGATAAGCAAGCTACAATCCATGTAACCACAGAGGGTAGGCAGAGAATAGAGAATACGGGACTGGTTGGGGAAGGGATGGGTCTTCCTAGGAAGGGGTAATAGCATAGGTAGTTATGGAGGGAAGGGAACTAAACTGGAGGATCTAACAGGAAAGAGAGTAGCGAGGGAAGGAATATGGGGAGGGACTGCTCAAACTAAGGGCCATTTTAGGGGTAATATGGAAATCTAATACAGTAGAAGCTTCCTAAATATATACAGAATATATTTGAAATATATGAAAGTGATCTAAATGAATCCCCAAATAACAGGGGAGACAGCACCAACCAGACCTCCAGTACCGGGAATGAGTAAGTTCTAATAGAATTCTTGACCAAAAGGATTCCATGGGAAACCCCCCAAACAACCAGGTTACTGCCAAAGCTATTGTCAACCCTCCAAAAATAGCTGGTAAGGCCCTATTGTTGAAGACAACACCTACACAACTCATTGAGCACTGTGTAGTCAAGCTGGTACTGACCTAGAGCCTTCATTCCTTATGGATGAGTACTCTGTGTGCTACCAAAGGAGAAAGGTAAACACAAACCTAGCTAAAAATCTACACGAATGACCCGCCTGCAAAAGTCACTGGTGCAATACTAGCACGAAGCTTGTAGAAGTAACCAGCTGGTACCTGATTTGAGTTAAGGCCCACTGCATAAGATGGAACCAATACCCAACATTGCTTGGATGACCGAGAACATGACACTATATAACCAGGGAACTGGGGTAAAGCCAAATATTACTGTTCTTCTTTTAAAATGTAGTAATAAGATGACTCTTAGTGACATTTTGCTATACTCGGTCATTATCAGAGAAGCTTCCTCCTGCAGCAGATGGAAACAAATACGCAGCCAGACATTGTGCAGAAAGTGAGAGACCTTGGAACACTCAGTCCTAACTGGGATGTCTCCATCTAATCCCTCCTTTCAGGGCTCAGGGAACCCCATGGAAGAAGCAGGAAAAGTGTGAGCCAGAGGGAATGGAGGACACCAGGGAATCAAAACCTTTTAGACACAAGGCTGGCACACATATGAGCTCACAGAGACTGTGCCAACATGCACAGGGCTTGCACGGGTTTCTACCAACAAACCACACTCTTAAAGGTAGATTCCTATGCCCAACAGTTGATGGCCAACACAAAATAAACTCATGCCATCTTTGGGTGTTCTTTGCCTCATAATGTTAACTTTATTTTAAAAAAATCTTCAAGGCATTTTTCCTTTTACCTTACAGGTTCTGTGCATATATATTATGGCTTCCAGTTTCAGGTTTTTATGGGATTTCCTGTGTTTTTGAGCATGTGTGTCTCTGCGTCTATATGTGTTTCTTGTGCTTTTTCTTTGGCTCTTTTTCTAGTTTGTTCATTTTTGTTTTATTTTATTGTGTTTTACTATTACTCCTTAGATGCCTGTTTGTTTTCTAAGGAGACACAGAAAGGATGTGGATCCCGATGGGAGAGGAGGAGGGGAAGAACTGGCCAAAGCAGGGGGAGGGGGGCATAATCAGAATATATTATATGGAAAAAAATCTGTTTTCAATAAAAGAAAAAAATCATACTACTTAGTAAGATAAATCAAATCTGCAGCTTTTGCCTCCTGCCAAGTGCAACCCACGGCTCAGCACAGGTAAGGGACAAGTGAGCATTTGCCGACCTGCCCAGTTTACAGGAAAGGAACGGGAACACGGCTAACAGTCCAGCTTTGTAATCATGTTAGAGCTCTGGCCTCGGGTTCTGGTCACTTGGGAGCTGACAGCTGTGCCTCCCACTGTATGGATGCCATCAATCCACTACTTCCTAGCTAATTCATTAGTCGATGAGCACAGGATGACCCTAAGGACAAAGGAAATCCATAAGCCAGAAGTCTCAAAGGGATCACGTCTACCTGTGTGTCACGACACGGGACGCTTGTATCTGCTGGCTGAGGCTGAGCAGTGAGCTAGCCACAGCTGCGTAGGTGCAGGGCCAGAGGCGCACAGGGCACAAGAACGAAGAGCTCCAGGGCTGCCCTTTCGGGCCACGAGGCGTTTGAGAGCACCGCCATTCCTGTGTCTCTGCAACAGCCTTGTTCACAGCTCAAGCAGAAGAAGGCAGAGTGCTGAGCTGGAGCCCTTGGTGGCACCTAGACCCCAGGGCTTCATGCCTACAGAGTAGGCTCCTCCCACTGAGCTATCCGCTACCCCATTTCTGCAGCTCCTAACTTGCTGCAGCTAGGGCTCCTGTCAACCCTCAGATGTCAGCTGCTCCAGCTGCAGCCCAAGCCTCTGCAAGATTTCTTTCTACTCTTTGGGGACCATTCAAGCCATCATCCCTTAGACCTATCTACTAAAGGGCAATCATAGATTAGGGCATAAAAAAAATCCCAGATTTAGGCCAGAGAGACTGTGTCAGATAAGATGTCCTGACAGATGCGGGAATCACCTGGTAAGGACGGAAAGGACTGTGTTTAAGACTCTAACTTATATTTGTTGGCTGTGGGATCTCTAGACAGTTAACTTTTTGGTTAGTAGGGAAGTCACAACGGTAAAAAGAACCCTAAGACTTGGTACACACGCCTGTCCCAAGATAATGCATGTACGGTGCTCAAGTGTATTACCTTGCCTACCATAGGTGCTCAATAAACCTTAGACGCAGTATGTGCTCAAGCTCATACCCGCTGAGGACCCTGGAAAACTCTTCCATTCCACTAACTTAGAACTGAACTAAGGTGAGAAATCAGAAAGAAGATAAAGAGGCCTTTGCCAAAGAAAACAAAGCCAGAACTAATTGTAGCTAACCCTCTGTGTCTTGTGCCCAACAGAAAATAAGTTTGTCGTTGGGTTATTTTTCTGGCCATAACTCGCGATGCAATTAAACCACTGGCACCGATTCCCATGTTCCATCTGAAACAGCTCCCAGCTCCAATCACTGTCACGTGGTCTGCTCAGCAGGCAAGCCTGGAAGGAGATGAGCGGCTAATGGCTTCACCGAGACCTCTGTCCACAACTGCCAAGTCTTGGGGAGATGACGCTTCCCAAGTGGCTGAAATCACCCCCAGAGGGATGGCTTTCAGAACTCGAGAGCCTCCCTCTTGGCTGCAGATACCTGTACCATGGAACAGAGAAAAATATAGCCTGATTGGCTTAACCTGGTCAGGACCCAGCCCTGGTCGAGTAACTGAGGACAGTCGAGATGGAGCAGAGGGGACACGACCGTGAGCACGGAGTGGCCCTGGGTCTCTTGACCCTTTTCTTTTTCTTTGGAGAATCCCATTTTCCCTCTTGGAGAACCTTGTAAATTCTCTGCCTGCTCTTCAGAACTGAAATCAGGTTTCACACAGGTGGACTTTTGTGAGCTGTCCCCCTCCAGTTACAGAGCACTGTTCATGAGATTTGGGGAGTTTCTTTTCATTTGTGTTCACACCCTTTTTCTTCTCCAGCCCTTGGGATGGTCTCCTTGAATTCAGCACATGGGAAACACACCTAGTGTGTGCTAAGGCTGAGCTGTAGGACCCAGCAGGGCTGCAGGACACGCACAACCTCAATGGCTCCTGAGGATAACTCACAAGGGGGGTAGGGAAACCAGCCCGGTGTCAAAGGCAGTATTTCCCCCAAAACGGTCAATTCAAGGGTATTTCGCTCATGTCAGAAAGTCCCTCTCCATGTTCAAGGCGGTTTAAACCAGCCGGCTCCTTGGGAACAGAGTCCAACAGTTGGATGTTGTGCCAGCGTCAGAAGGGCATCTTCAGAGAGGGCAGCTGACAGACGGGTGTGCAGCCTCTTCAAGCTAATGACAGGCGACATGCGGACATGAACGGCACTCGGGTCCACGGCAGTAAATTGAGTTTAGTAAACTCCAAGAAGCTGCATTAGGAACAAAGGTTCTCACCGCTCCAACTGAGACCCACACCTGGTTCTGTCTCCATCATTAGCCACCTTCCTAGCCAAGACTCCACATTCTTCCCTATTAAGTGGGGGGAGGGGGGACTGAAATAAACACTCACAGAAATCTCTTCCAACAGGAAAACTCCATGTTCCTCATTAAATTATGTATATGCAGGCCCTGAAATATCCCCCTGGACTTAAATATCGCATCAAACACCAGTGCCAGGAATTCACTAGCAGTAAACATTTAAATGATGTTTAAGAATGGTTACGCTTCATCTTCTGGGGAGATGGAAATACCCACAGCCCTTTCTTTCCTGCTGTACCATGTGCAAACCCGTTAACGACAGAGGCACCACAATTAAACCAGACCTAATGATGCAACTAATCAATGCAGCTGCAGAAAGTGACGCCACATGAGGGTCTCCAGGGAGCAGTTGGACCAGGAAGAAACAAACCCTAGATGTTGCCCAGACATGAAGAGAAGCCTCTCCCAACAGGGGCCCAGCGGGAAGACAGTCTCTCTTTGGTCTCTGCAGGATCCCACAGGCAGGAGATCCCAGAAATAAGTCTAAGCTGGAGTCAGAGGGACTCCCACAGGAGGGAGGCACGTGAGGTGCTCAGCAAGAGAAACCTGGGAATATACCAGAGATGAAAGAAGGGTACCTTCCCTGTATATGCATCCCCCATATCCATCTATGTCAGTGGCAGCATTCCAGGCCTCTTCTAAAGGCTAAGTAGAAAGTGCATCATTGCATGCGTGTGCTAAGTAGTAAGTACATCATTGCATGTGTGTGCTAAGTAGTAAGTACATCATCGCATGTGTGTGCTGAGTAGTGCGTCATCGCATGTGTGTGCCACATTTTTGTTTCCGCTCATGCAAACAAGAAAGCTTCTAAAGCCAGGGTTACACACACAGTGTTGATTTTCGTAAGAATCGCTCATTTCTATGAGGCCAGCCGGGAATATCAACCCCAGGGGATGTGAGATCTGTATCTGGGATCAACTGGGTCTGTTCATTGGTCCATGGGCTCTGTCTGTTTTTGCATGACAGTGACATTCGCTCTCGGATGCCAGGCAGACATCATACACTGTGGCGCAAAAGCCTGCACAGACTTACTGGTGTTGCACTCAGAACCTCATCTGATGGCGTGCATGTGCTCTGAGGCTGCCCCCCCCCACACACACACACACAGCCTACCTTCTCACAGACATCCTTGATTAGAACCTAGCAGCTCTCTCTGCTCTCCTAGGGCTACGGGGTTGAATGGGAAACCCTACTGTGAGAAGTACCCCAGGAGACTCCTAATTGCCTGTGGACGCCACCTGCCCTCCCATCTCCCTGAGCTCTTGGGAGCCATAGACACCCTTTTTTTTTTCATTGTTGTGGTTTATTTATTTATTTATTTATTTATTTATTTATTTATTTATTTAAGATTTTTGTCTCCTCTCCATCACCGCCTCCCATTTCCCTCCCCCTCTCCCAATCAACTCCCCCTCTCTCATCAGCCCCAAGAGCAGTCAGGGTTCCCTGCCCTGTGGGGAATCCAAGGACCTTACACCTCCTTCCAGGTCTAGTAAGGTGAGCATCCAAACAGCCTAGGCTCCCACACAGCCAGTACGTGCAGTAGGATCAAAACCCAGTGCACATTGGAGCACCGGACTGAAACCCCAAGGTCCAAATCAGGAGCAGAAGGACAGAGAGCACAAGCAAGGAACTCAGGACCACGAGGGGTGCACCCACACACTGAGACAATGGGGATGTTCTATTGGGAACTCACCAAGGCCAGCTGGCCTGGATCTGAAAAAGCATGGGATAAAACCGGACTCGCTGATCATAGCAGACAATGAGGACTGCTGAGAAGTCAAGAACACAGACCCCCTTTTCACCAGGAACAGCAATTATACAGAACCCAAATACAAGCTGTATGCAAAAAGTTAACTATTTTTAAAATAATTTTCCTAGTGAGAATATCATAAACTTAATTTTTCAAGCAGCAATGAATTTAAAAACACTTTTTAAGGAAAAAAAATCAGTTTGAACCTTCACTTAGAACTAAGTGGCAGGTTTGGAATTCTGAGATGCGGCCGTCTTCATGTACCCTCCTCCCAGCTATGGCCTTCCAAAGGTCCCCCTGCAAGAGCCCCGCTCCCAGGCCCCGGAACCAACACTGAGAAGAGAAAGGTGTGGCCAGGAGCAGATGCCATGATGCTCAGACTGACAGCTGCTAACAATCCTAAGTGGAGAATGATTTCTTTCAACTCACCTGAGGTCCCCACCTTCTGCTGGGTGAGACACAGCCTGCCACCTCCAGACTCTTCAAGGCCACCATGTCAGCAAACCATAGCACACTGCATCAGGGTTATACCCAGAATGCCCCACTCCTTGTGGTCTCTGTGCTGGTCCTGAGAACAAGACCAGCCTGTTTCTCAGATGGCAATTTTAACACCAACCCTATCTCAGATTCCACGTGTGTGTGTGTGTGTGTGTGTGTGTGTGTGTGTGTGTGTGTGTGTCATGTGTCGTGTGTCGTGTGTGTGCATGTGTGTGTGCATGTCATGTGTCATGTGTGTGTGCACGTGTTGTGTGTGCATGTGTGATTAATTTGTTTTCACTGCCAACAAAGGGAAACTTCTAAGAGCGCTCTGCCAGCTGCCAGCCATGAGGAATCAGAGTCTCTGGGCACTCTCAGCCCTGCAGAAACATTGTAAAATGAAGCAGGGTCCATCTAAGGATTCCGTAAGCTAGGACTCACTGAAATTGTCTATTCTGTCCTGGCTGTTGGTGCTAGGCCCAATAGCTCATGTGACCTGCTCCTAAGCTCACCCTGGAGGACAGAGGTCCTCTGACACCCTCCACCTGCTGAGGTCAGAACCGAAACTACAAAGCCAAGAGAAAAGCCTCTGGAGATACTCAGTCTTCAGGCCTAGTCTCCACTCCAACATTTCACTCCACAGGGAGTAGCCACTTTATTATGAGGGAAAAAGGATATAGTTTGTGTGGCAGAGAGTCTGCTCATGTGTGTATTTATGCGTGTGCATTAGCATACATAAAGTGTGCTAGCATGCAGAGGCCAGCTGGTAGGAGTCAGTTCTTGCCTCCACCATGGGATCCCAGGGACTAGACTCAGATCATCGGGCTTGGGGGCAGGTGCCTTTACCCAATGAGTCATCCTGTCGGTCCTCCTCAACAATTTCAGTGAACCCTAGCTTACGGAATCCTTAGATGGACCCTGCTTCATTTTAGTGGGAGATAAGAAAACCAGAGTACTGGCAGAGACATAGAGAGTAGAACTATGTTCACAGGGCTTCAGATAGGATGAAGACTATACCGGGAGCTAGATCAGAGGCTGTTCATGTTACAGTATGTCAAAGAATTTACCTGAATCTTCTCCGTGTTCCAAGACTTTATGAGAAGCCAGGTTTAAAGATGATGGACTAATTAAGCTGGCACAGAAGTCTCAAGGGAGCCTAGCATTTGTGCTATGCCATGGTTACGGCTGGCTGCTCACAGCGAGTGTTACATCGGAACCGCAAGAAAGCCAAGTGGAGAGGTTTAGAAAACGTGTTGTTCGGTTAGAAGGATCAGACTTCAAGAGTTGTTTTCAAAGGTTAGAGCTGTTAAAAAGAAGCCAAGTAATTTGCATTGGGCGTCACAAAAATTGGTCAAACCTCAGTCGTCATGGCCTGGGGTAGGAGAGAGCAGAGCCATTTGAAAGACTGTCCCTTGAAAACAGCAGGATGTCTAAAGCCCAAGGTTTGTCATCTACAGCCTTCCTGATATTGCAGTATGCTCAGCTACCAATGACTTCTCTATGACTTTTATCAAAGGGATGTTGGACTTTTGTCAAAGGCTTTTTCTTCACCTCTTGGGATTATCATGTGACTTCTGACTTTTAGTCTACCTACATTATAAATTACATTTATTGATTTATGTATATTGTGCCATCACTGCATTGATGGAATAAAGTCCCTTGGGTCGTGATGAATCTTTGTGATGTGATATTGAATTGGGTTTGCCAAGTATTCCATTGAGCATCTTTGCATCTATATTCATTAGAGAGATTGGTCCATGATTTTTCTTTTTTGTGGTATCTATTTTGGGTTTGGTTATCAGGGTAATACTTGCTTATCAAAATGCATTTGGAAGGCTTCGTTCCTTTTCTAGTTTATGGACTACTAGTTCTTTGAAGTTCTGGTCGAATTCTTCAATGAATCCATCTAATCTTGGGATTTTTTTTAGTTGGGATATTTTAATTACTTTTTCAATCTCATTGCTGGTTATATATGTTTCTAAATTATTTATTTCATCTTGAATTAATCTTGGCATGCATATGCATCTAGAAACTTGTCATTTCTTTTTAGTTTTGTAATTAAATGGAACATATGGGAAGTTGTTTTGTTTTACATAGGGTTTTGAGGGGGGTTGAGACAGGGTTTCTCTGTGTAGCCTTGGCTGTTCTGGAATTCACTCTAGACCAGGCTAACCTTGAACTCACAGACATCCACCTGCTTCTGCCTCCTGAGTACTGAGATTAAAGGTGTGTACCACCACTGCCTGGCTGGAATACATGTTTTTAAGAGAATTCCTTACAGTCTTCTGAATTTCACTGGTATCTGTTGTAATATCTCCCTTTTCATATCCAGTGTTACTAATTTGGGTCTCCTGTCTCCTTTTTTTTTTGACTAAGGATTTGTTGATTTTGTTCATCTTTTCAAAAAACTAATTCTTCATTTCACAATTCTTTGTGGTTTTTTCATTACATTTTACTGCTTTCTGCCCTGATTTTGATCACTTCTTACCATATATTCTTTGGGGGCTGGGTTATTCTTGTTTCTCCAAGGCCTTAAAGTGTATCATTAATTTATTTATTTCGGGGCTCTCAATTTTTTATGCACTTAGCATTACAAACCTTCCTCTTAGGTCTACCCTCACTGTTCCCATAGATTTTGATATTTCATATGGTCATTTTCACTCCATTCTAGGAATTTTTTTAATTTCCTTCCTGCTTCTTCAGTGAATTGTACATCACTCAATAGTGTGTGGCTTAATCTCCAAGAGATTGTGGCTTTCTGTAGTTTCTACTGCTCTTGATGTCCAGCTTTACTCCGCTATGTCCTGATGAACTGCCGGATATTATTTCACTTGTTTTCTATCTGTTGAGAGCTGCTTTGGACCCTAATATGTGGTGGGTTTTGGAGAGATCCATGGGTTTCTAGGAAGAATGCATATTCTTTGGTGTTTGAAAGGAATATTTTATAAATGCCTTTTAAAAACACCTTACGATGTCATTTAAATCCAAGGTTTCTCTGCTTATTTTTGTCCATATGACCCATCCTTGGTGAAAGTGGGGGGTTGAAGTCACCCAATATCACCGGGTTGGAGTTGAGTTCCAGGTCTAATAGAATTTCTTTCATTAAACTGAATTCACCTATGTTTGGTGCATGTCTCTTGGTACGATTGTCCTTTGATGAGTATGAGGTGATCTTCCTTTTCTATTTTTGCTTAGAAATTATTTTATCAGATATCAGAATGGCTAGAATTGCTTGTCTCTTGGGTCTATCTTTTTCCATCTTTGTACCCTTTGATGATATCTGTCTGGTGGTGAAAGAGATCGATGTTTTCTACTCCAATCTGCTAGTCTCCATCTTTTTGTGGGTATTTGGGCTCTGGACCCAGGGTGAGGGACTCAGTCTGACATAGGTAATGGTCCAAAGGCACACACAGAGTTCCACAACGCTTCCCATGGGCTTCAGACCTGGGCAGAAGGCCTCACTAAACCAGGGTAACCCACATAGGTACAAGTGGCTTCACAGCATAGGGAGGTGGAAGCTCTGGCCCCAGGATGGAGATTGGGTCTGATGCAGACTAAAGCCCACAGCCTTACAGGTAGTCCACATCTCCCAGCAAGCTTCACACCCAGGCAGGATGTCCCCACTGACCCAAGGACAGAATCTGACCCTCAGAGGAACACTAGGGCTACACCATGGGTCTCCAACTATCCATCCCACAGAGGAAAACAATAGCTTACATCACTTGAGGTAGTTCTTAGAGTATTGTAAATACATCTATTGAAAGAAGAAAGGAACTATAAATATTTTTAAAGAAAAAAAATTTAAAAGCTAACTCCAGATGGGCAAATCACAGTGCAGAAATAAAAGCAACAGGAGCTCTTTAATCTTATGCTGGGCCCCAGCAATAACTCAGACAGTCCTCTGTTCCACATTTAATATCTAACTTTCCCTCTCCCTCCCAATCTCCTTACCCCTCTTCCTGATAATGGCAGCACTATCACCATCTTCTGGGTTTAAAAGCACAGATCCTCCCCCCACCACCACCACCACCATTAATGCTTTGTGTCTGAAAGCTATGAGGTGGTATCAATTCTCTTTGTGTCTGGCAGCTATGTCTTCCTATCCATCCCCATTATGCTTGCGTGGGCTCTTACTCCATCCTTCTCTAACTCTCTCATCACTGGTTTTCCTCCCTGCAGCTCTTCTGCTGTTCATCAATCCTGTTCAACTATGCCAGAGCAATTCAGCCAGGGCAAAGTGATCAGGGGGCTCTCCCTCTCAAAGCTCCTCCGTCTAAAGCTACAGATTCCTGCCCCTGGCCAGCCCTGGAAGGGATGGACCCTGCCTAGATGTCCCAGGAGCCGTGACCATTCTCTGCCTTCATCCTGGTCCCAAGAGCAGCCTCCAGTGTGCACACACTCACTTCTGATTTATACAGCATCCTTGTTATTCTGCATGCTCCCTGAAGTCAGAACTCATGCTTGGCCACTCCATCTCTGCTTACCTGAAGCATTCCTGCACACAGTAAAATTTTAGAAGTAAATTATAATGGATAGATTCAGTGTTGCCCCAAGCTTACATTTTATTCATGCTAGGGTGAACTCAATGCTAACAGTGTTTTCCACTGTGCATTCAATTTTGTAGGACACCTGCCATCTCCCCTGCTCTCCCATTCTATTTTGTGACAATATACACAGGCAGAACAACTACACCAAGCATAAACAACCTACCCCCCGAGGAGCATGGAAGAACTACACCAATCCAGCTAAATACGTTCCTCCTAACACCCGCAGACCTCAACTTTTCATTTGAATATTTAACAAACATCTTCCCCTTGATCTATACAGAAATAATAAGCCCATCCAGGCTGCATTTAGCCCCACACAGGCATTTTATGCCTCCTTTTGAAATCTTCGTCCTGCTGGGTTGAGAGACTGAGACGCGGACTGCACAGCGCTGGCAGGCTCCATTCATCTGTTGTGCTCGCACATGTGAGTTTCCTTCAATGAGCACTGTAACTTTTTAGCTAAGCACGCCTGCAATTTCCTAGTTGTACAGATTAGGCCAATTTCACAACATCTGTGTTTTAGACTAGTAACCATATAGAATATGTTTTGTGAGCTCTTTTATTTATTTTTATTATAGTCTACATGTATACACGCGCACCACTTGTGGGTCTGTGGCCCCATAGAGGATGGGAAGGAGCATTAGAGCCCCTGAAGCAGGAGTTACAGAAGGTTATGAGCTACCGCGTGGGTGCTTGGAACTGAACCCAGGTCCTCTGCAAGAGCATCAAACGGTCTCACACCACTGAGCCATCTCTCCAGTCCCAGGAACTCCCCTTTTTAATTTGCATGTGTCTTATTGACATCCTGCTGATTGGACTGTAGTGAATATAGGTGGCATGTACCATACAATAACTTCTGGAATAATCTTTAATTAAAACAAAAACAAGAACAGCAGTTTCTAGGACATGTCTCTGACCTGCATGTAGTCAAGTTTTTAGCACCTGCATCTCAGATGGAAACACAGACCTTCCGCAGCTTACATGACCACATACACATGAGCAATTATGAGCCCTGTGTTTGTCCTCTCCATAACCCTGCCAGCTCTGCAAGAGCCCAGTTGTAACTCCTCAACCACTACCTACTAAGTATGAACGCCATTTTTGTTCATGGAACCGCTACAGGAGTCCAAAAGAAAATCTCCCCCTTTTTCCTAAAAACGTCCCAATTGCCCTAAAACTCCAGGGCGAAAAATCTACAAGTCTGAGCTTCAGAGAACAAATAATGTGGACGGTTATTTGACTCTTAAAAGTCCAGTGTAGAAGTCTTTTCCGGGACACATGTTCTTTATCTTCATTGAAATCCAAGACAAATGCTAGAGAGTTATCAGCTGTGCTTTCTTATATATCACAAATAGCTGGTTTGCTAAGCAAAATAGACAAGCATGTAAATGAAACTCAGAGCCAAAACCCATTCCATCCTTCCGGAGAGACTATGGGTCCACTGTCAGTGCAAACAGCACCAGAAATACATCCGCTCTCCCCGATTCCACTGAAGAGCAGGGCAGAAAACTCGGAGTGCAAAGCTGCCCCCCACACCTCTCATTAAAAATGTCAATCCCCCGGGTGCTCCTGGGACTCTCCTGGGGATCTACAAGAAAGTAAAAACAAAAACATGAGCTTTCTTTCCCATAAACAGCCCATGGTGAGAAATTCTCTCTACGTGTAAGACCAAGAGAACTTGATTTCAAAATATCCAGTCACTGCAAAGTACAACCACTTTTGCTCAAAACAGCAAAATAAATGTCCCCTATTTGCTATGTCTCTCAGTGTTATAAAGTCTACCCATGGAACAGCTAGAAGTACATGCAGGGAAAGGTTTCATCCATACAAGGCCTGTGCTTCAAGAAAAATTCCCTCATAAACCAATCAGCCCTTTGAATAGATAAAGGAAGAATTGTATTTTAAGGATGTCATCGTAGTTCCGGAAGCATCCATATTACATTGCAGGTGCCGTTTAATAAATGGAAGGAAATCAAATGCTATTTTATATTATTTTAGTGCAGGAGGCTCCTAAGACGCCGTGAATTTCAAATCATGACCACAAATCCCGTTCTGACTAGGAGACTCACATTGGTAAAGTCTCCGCCTCCCCTAGGTTTTACTTTTCTAAGTTAGTTGAAGTTGTTTGTGCTTGGGTGTGCACAAACGTCTACCCTGCGAATGAATAACAGATATCACAGCTCACAATGATGTCATGAACAAAAGTAAAAGACAAGTTATTGGGAATTAGAAGACACTGTGTGAGGGACCTGCAATCTCACAATCCATCCATGGCATTCAAGGCCAGAGCTGGCAAAAATAGTGAAGATGCATCTTTATGGGATAAGTTAGGATCACCATGGTCTGTCTTCGTGTGGCTCAGCCCGTGGGAACTGAGTGTGGCTTAAGTGGCAATCAAACGTCATTGGGTATGCAAGATCAGCAAGTGACAGGCAGCCAAGCCTAAGAAGACAAACACCCAAATATTCTGCCCCAACTCTGGCAGTATTCAAATGAGGTCTGGGCCAAAGGCAAAGATTGCTTCCCATCCTGTTCCCAAATACCCAGAAGAATTGGAAGTATATCCAGAGGATCACTGGGCTTCTCGGAGAATCCAATGTGAAGGAGCATTTAAAATCTCATGCATAGCACCAACAGACCTTGAAGCAAATGCCACGTTTCTGAAAAATCTATCCAAAGCCTACTGAAGAAAAAAAAAACTGGAAAAAAACTGCTAAAACGGGGAAGGGGCAGCAGCACACAGAGAGATTTGCCGGAAAAATTAGAAGTGGTTCCTCCCTCCCAGCAGTAACTCGGGGCTCACAATTAGCACTCTGATTCAAACATGGATATTGATTTCTCTGTGGAACAGTTAACAAACACAAAAGTTACATGGCTTTAGGACTGAAGTGCTGTTTCATCTTTGTTTGTTTTGGCCAAAGACAACCAAGGCCCTTGACCAACCAAAATTGCAGTTGCTAAGTCATGTCATAAATGATGGGTTCGTGATCCCAGGCCCCGAATGTGCCACATCCTGCCTATCCAGTTGGGGTTTTGCCTTCAGATACCAACTCTTTGAAAAGTTGTCACACGTAATTTGGACCACTTGAAGTAAAGTGCTGTGGTTCGGGGCCAGCCTGGATCACAAATTATTTCTTGGACCAGCAGGAAGGCACAGGAATAAAGACACAACTCATATGACTTTATCGTGAGAGAGATTTTAGGGATCTCTCAGGAAATTTTGAGTTTACAACTTGAAATTTTACCTGCATTTATTTTCCAAACAGCTTTTATACCAAAACATAAACTGAAGGTGAAATTTATTAGCATTTTGTTTTTTTAGGTAGCCAAGTGAATGACTGAGGTCATGTCCACCTTTTTTTTTTCCAGATGTTCCTTGTTTATTTACATGTGAAATGGGTTGAATACAGTCACAATGGATGTAGCGAGCACACCCAACAGCAGCAAGACCTTCCAAGGAACTGAACGTTGACTATAGTCTAGCATGCAAGTATCTATATACACAAATGTATACTTTGGTTATTGTTTTGTGTTTCCCGTTGCATTTTATATCTTGTATTTATCTCCAGATAGGTTTTGTACTTTTTTGGTTTGTTTTCTTAGGCCAAGAAATGTCCACCTTTTTTATGCCCATTTTTGTCACATCTTTTTATCTATGTCTGCTCTGTCACATAGAGTGAATTAACACCTCTTTCCCAGGTGATCTCCCAAATTACAAAGAAGGAGCAGAGCAACATTAGCATATCCCAACCCTTTGTTTAGGATGGCAACAATTTGTCTGGAAAGGCAAGGTGACCTACTTCTGTGTGGCCAGGTGCAAACTATGCCCTGAAAGTCTGGCCGCCATATAATGTAAAAATATGGGCCTGTATAATATCGCCCGGCAGTAAAACATAAATCTATCTGTCTCATTGTTTTTCTGCCCAAACAAAAAAGTCCAAAAAAAAAAATGGTCTCTGCTTTCCAAATTAAATACATCGGCCAACCAGACTTCCCTCGCATAGGGATCCTAAAGGCTATGCTGTTTCACATGCATGCCTGCTCTGTCCCCTCACCTCTGCACAATCAGCTCACCAGCAAAGGGGCCAAGCTTTGTGGTTTAACAGGGTGTGCCTTACACATGAGAACACAGCTGCTTATTGTCACATGACCACCCTGCTTCACTCTCTCCTCCACAGCATCTTCCCCCGAAGGCTGTGGGGTGTGTTCACACAGACCTTCTGATCACAAGAGAACTGTCTTCTCCAGAATGAGAAGTCTGTGTGGCCGGAGGTGCCAGTGGGACCCCAGGGAGGCACTGTGGACACCAAGCCACCTGAATCAAACTGAGGTGGTTGTTCCCACCTGAATCAAACCAAGGTGGTAGTTCTCAAGATACTGTACAGGTTTCCTAGGTCACAAGGTCCTTGCTGGCCTAGTGGTGAATATAAGAGGAAAAGCTGCATCATGGAGTCTAAATAAATAACTACAACACTAAATAGATCATAGCCGAGGCACAGCCTTGAGATGTTCTAGAATAGCAACTACCCATGAGCATTAGTACTGATGTGTCCCTGAAATAACTAGCAGCTTCTTCTCTCTTGCAGTTCCTGGAATCTGAGACAGTGGGAGGATCTGCTCTTAGAATCACACTGTATTCCACCTTGCAAGCAGCTGCTTCCTTCGTAGCTTAGGTTACAACTACTTTATTTCCCCAATCCACTTTAATAAGCAGTAGTAAGCACAAGAGGGGCCATGGCCTGGACCTGAGACCTCGTTGGCGCTGTCCCTGGTGCTAACCCATCCATGCTCTCTGGTGCTTCTCTCATGTTTTAGGGGGTTCTTACTGTACCCAATGCTCACAGCTCTCATGCCGATAGCACAGAATGTGTGGTTTTATGTTGCCATGGGAGGCTGGAGAGATGGCTCAGAGATTAAAGGGTAGGCTCACAACCAAAAATATATATTGCCACAGGACTAACCTCGCTAATAATCCATGCATCGCCACTTCCATAGCTGCTTATATGCACTTTTAATTCTTAGACACGATGGTTTCTCTTCTTTTGGTAAATTAGAAGGAATGTGTTCACTATGCCCTCCCTATATCATATGCTAAGCGTAGACAACTCCTGATCCCAGATGGTATCTTCCCAGAAAACAATCTTACAGTGTTTTTGTACCACTGGCTCAATTAAGATTTTTTATTTATTTATCATATCAACAAACACTTACCGAAGAGTACTGTCGTTGAGCCACAATGATCAAAACTAGGGCTATTTATGAAAATAGAAAGTCTTTGTCCACTAAGACCAAATAATAGATGGTGGAGTTAAGAGTCCATAATCAGCACAATGATGTGTTCTGGAAACCATGGCAAGCCTGCAATGAGACCATGGTGGTCTCAAACAAGAATTAATCACCTAAGCTAATGATAAGTTTGTAGAAATATTCTCTTGTCTACAGAAGTGTAGTAACTGTGTGCTTCGAACATGAGAAAACCTGACAGCTGCAAAGGAAAGGCAGTATCCACACACACAACACTAACTAGTACCCATCTATGAGTGGGTGTACCAGGAAGATTTTTTAAAAAAATCTCTACAATAATTCTGGGAAAAAAAAAACACTCATCCATTTAACAGCTCAGGGATTCTCAATTTAACTAAATATCTGCAGGAACATAACTTTAAATTTGAAAATGACTTGTCTGATGGGGGAAAAAAACACGAAGACGAGGCTTCATACATGGCTGCTTCTGAGCGGAAACTTACACATAAGCAGCAACCTGAAGAGGTCCTTATGAATCTTTCAAGGGAGGATCAAAGGAAAAATAGACATGAATGGGTAGAAGCAGAATGCGCTGAAGCAGAAGCGTAGCTGGTGTGGGTTGGAATTTAGATAAAATATATTTATGCAGGGTGACCTTGAAAAGACTATGGTGTGGCTGAGCTTGAGGAGATAAAAGAGCCCTCTCCATGGGAGACAGCAGGAGAGCATGGGACGTCTCCAGCCTTCCAAACTCCATGAGATGCTCAGAGGTATTTCTAGGAACACCAGAGTCAAGGAATGATTTAAGCCATGTACTGTAGCTTGGCTCTCACCTCTAGACAGGCTGCTATGTTCAGCCCGTAGCTGAGGAACGGTTCTGGGGTAAGGAGCCCTGGAGTCACGCTTCTCCTGCTGAGCTAAGGTGGTAAGGATGTGTCACTGTTTAAGTCACCTCGGTATTCTGAGTACCTATTGTGTGCTACAGTGTGCAGGAATCATTAGGAATGCATGTGGCCCGTGCTGACAGCATTACTATCCATAACAAGGACATGCTGGCTTTTCAGATTATCTCAGAAAAACTAGAAGAGGGATCTGGTCCCTAAATGAAATCAATCTCTTTCAGTTTTAAACATGTGGGAAATAAAGAAAAAGGCACCAAATGAGAAAATCCAAAGAAAATGACGCAATCTCGTTTGGTGGTTACTAAAAAGAAAGGCAAGAGTGGTAGCCAGCCTGCTGCCAAGACATGCAAGCAGGCGCTTCAAGAAATGTGGAGGTGTCTCCTAGAGAGAGCTTGTTCCTTCGTGGGCGACACACAGCATCAGCGCTCCTCACTCTAAATCAGCCTGAACTCTCTTTTCAAGGTCACAAAAATACACGTCAGAGAAAACAGCCATGGAAAAGGGGACCAGACCAGCAACTTACGTCAAGGCACGCAGGTGTCATCTCGTCATCTCGTAAGGGTAAAAGCACGACGCTTGAAGAAGCCACAAACTTCACCCACCATTTCCAAAAGTGACTTTCTGGTCAGGTTTTCATGCCCAGACCAGAGGAGTCTTGGAGAAAAAAAAGAGTTAACACTACTTTCTAAAGTGTGCGCGTGCATGTGTGCATGCATGTATACATGTGTGAATGTGTGTGTATGTGATTTTAAAGCAAATTTTAAGTGAAAAGTTCTAAGTGTTGCTTGGGCAGCATCTTTCAGTCCTGGGTGCCTCCATCTTGAAGAAATGGCTTCTGGTCCTGTGAAATGTGTGGGAAGCTTGGCTCCTGGTCAAGTTTTTCTAACACAGTAAGAACTCATTCTATACATTTTAGGAAATTTTGATTTCTTCAGTTATCTCATTTTCTTACATCCAAATTCCTTCAGGGGAATACTTTTCATTTCTAGCATTTGTGGCTTTTCCCAGCAAAGACAGGAACACATCTAAGATTCATGTGTGTGTGTCATATTGTCCCTTTGATGACTCACAGACAGCCTGCGGGTAGAAGGGAGACACAAGCATCAGGCAAAACCACACGGATCAGCTCCCAGCTAATTTTAAAATATATATCAAAATGAACTTTGGCAGTAGCTGGTGCAGACAGTTTGGGTATATCCTAACTCCCTGAAAATGGACCCCTAACTTGGTTGTGATGGATTGCAGTAAATGATGCTAATGACAGAAACTTGGTCAACATGCCAAGAAGGCTCTACAGTGTGTGCTTCCTATCCTGGCTGCATCAGTGAAGCTACACACACAGCACATGGGATCCAGTGTGCTGTGAGCCAGCCCGAGTTGGTTGGTGACTGTGTGTTGACCCATAAAAGGGCTTCCTGCTGCCCATGAATGGGTGTGGGTGCATGAAGCATGCAGTCTCCTAGGGACTAAAAGCAAGACTCATTGCTGAATTCAAGGGCAAGGGAGATCCTTGAAGACAGACATGAGCATTTATCAAACTAAGGCCACAAGCAGCAAGACAGTCCCTGTGGCCAAATGCACTCATCTCAAAAACTGCCATTCCTCATGAGGCACAAGGGGCACCTCTAATTTACGGGCCTTGGGGGACTTCCCTTCAGTGAGCAGGATCCAAGAGCAAAGAACGGTAACTAACTCAAAGCTTATAGCTAAGATCTGAAATCCTTCTCTGGTCTACATAACTTAGTGTGTGTGCCACAGGTTCAAGTCCCAGTGCTTAGTGTGTATACATGGGTTCAAGCCAGGGATTAACATGTGTGGCATGGATTCCAACCCCAGAGATCAATGTGGGTAGCACGGATTCAAGATAGAGATTAAAGTGTGTGCCATGGGCTCAAACCCCAGAGATTAATGTGATTAACGTGTGTGACAGGGTTCAAGCCCGATCTTAACATGTGTGCATGAGTTCCAGTCCAGAGATTAAAATGTGTGACATGGGCTCAAGTTCGGAGATTAACATGTGTAGCATAGATTCAAGCCTGAGATTAATGTGTGCATGAGTTCAAACCAGGGATTAACATGTGTGGCATAGGTTCAAGACCAAGATTAGCATGTGTGGCATGGGCTCAAAACTAGAGATTAACATATGTGATGTGGGTTCAAGCCCGAGATTAACATACATGAGTTAAAGCCCTGAAATTGACATGTGTAACACAGGTCCAAGCCCATAGATTAACATGTGTGACATGGGTTCAAGCCTGAGATTAACATGTGTGACATGGGCTCAAATCCAGAGACTAACATGTGTGACATGGGCTCAAGTCCCAGGACATCCGTACACATGCACAGTCCCTTTAGAATGTTATTTAAACAAGGAATTCCTCTGTGGCAGCACCTATGGTAATGAGAACAACCTAACCCAGAATTTAAGTGATGCTCCACCTTTCTGGGCTGTCTCATCTGAAGTCTTCCCAGCCTGACTGTGTGTGTGTGTGTGTGTGTGTGTGTGTGTGTGTGTGTGTGTGTGTGTGCGCGCTTGTGTGCATGCGTGCATGCGTGCGTGTGTGCGTGTGTGTGTGGGTGTGTGTATGTGTGTGGTATCCAGGTTGTTTATAGGTTATTACATCCCTGGGATATTTAGCTATACTATCTATAGGACAGGAGCCCTGTTCCCCAGGAGCTGCTGACAAACTAGGAGAAACAAGAAGAAAAGGGGGAGCCGTATGAGAGGCCACTAAAGATAAACGCAGTAGGCACACTAGAGAAACCCACAGGTATGCCAAGGAGCCTGCAGACCTGAGGCAGCCAAGAAAGGTTTTACAGAGGAGCAGGACTGGAATTGGGGAGGGGAAAGAGAGAGGGGAGGGAGGGAGGGATGGAGAGAGGGAGGGGAAAGGGAGAGGAGAGGGAGGGAGGGATGGAGAGAGGGAGGGAAGGGATAGCGAGGAGAAAAGAGGTGATGAGACAATGAGCAGGTACAAATGCAGAAAGCCCAATGTGTTCAGAGACTGCAAGTAAACATGACCTTTGAGGGAAGAGCCACAGAAAAGAAGATGGACAATACGCAGGACCAAGTCACAAATGACCTTGAAAGCTAAGCTAATTTAATTGGAATTTGATTCATTGGAACTGGGTGATCTTCGTATCCTTTGAGGGTGTAACACGAAAAATAAACCTGGATCTACAAACAAGTCTGGGCTGGAATAGCCTGGGCTGGAGAGCCAAGAAAGCCTGGAGAAGTGTCTGAGGCTGGACCAGCTCCTGCAGGGCCGACCTGTGCACCTGTCTCAATCATCTCCTTGGTGTAGAGACGAAGGCTGGAGGCGAGGCCTCCAGAGAAGACCAACTATTCAGGAGTCCATTTCTGCGGCTTCCCTGCCCTCCTCTGGGCTCTAACCTGAAGAAGACATAAGTTCATTTGTCCACTATCCCAACAGACTGATCGTGACCTCTAGACTGGATGCTGGGCACACAGAGAGGACATCAGTGACCGTCTCTGACATGGAGTTACAGAGACTCTCCAGGGCTGTCTGCTCTGGCCGTCCACTTGCTGTCCTTGAACATGAGATGGAGGGGATTTTAAATAAAAGCCAACTCTTCGCACTGCACCCAGAGCTCAGCATGATCCCCACAACCCTGTCTCCCCATCCCACAACATTTCTGCCCCTTGCTGCCCTCCAGACTTCCTCCTTAGGTGGGCTAAATGCATTCCCACCTCTGCGCTTGCTGTTCCTCTGCTCAGATCCTGACTCAGCTGCCTCCACTCAAGTCCAGTCTTCAGCGAAGCCCTCCTCGAGGAGGGAAACTACACCATCCATGCCATCTTCACTGCCACAAACCCTAAGATAGTGTCCGTTATCTGTGCCCCCGTTAGACCATAAGACCCAAGAACCAAGGGATTGTTTTGTTCTTACGTTTTTCTCCAGTATATACAAAGATGCTTGGTACATAGATACAATCAATAAATATTTGCTAAATAATGGAATAATTAATTGATCAGTCCATGTCTTGGAAAATGCCTGAAGCTCAGTAAATCTGTGACACTCAAGCCGATTGCAACAATAGAATTTCTAGTTTCTTTTAAGCTATCTGCATTCAACACAGTGACAGCTGGGTACTGGGTACGTTCACATCAAACAGAGAAAAGCTGTGGGGAACTTGCTAAATATACAGTCCGTGAGCAAAGAAGCTTCTAGAAATATCCTCATTAATGAAGCAGCTTTTGAGGGAAGCCCCTTGAAATACTGTCAGTGTCTGCAATAAAGCTCCCTTAACTCTGAAGTTAAGGGCTGGAGAGAGAAGGGTAACACCCTGCATTCCACTCTGATTGAAATGAGAGTTTCCTGGAAGACCACGCTGTAAGTCAGGCACACGCCGGGCGTCTGTCTATGTTCTTCCCCTTTCCTTGGGCTCTAATGAGGCTTTATGTAAAGCAGACCTGCCTGTAAAAGAAATTTTCTGCTCGCCTAGAAACTGCAAACTACAGCCAAGTCTCACTTACTGCTACTAATGAGGAGACACGGGGACCGAAAACCCCTCTGATAATGAAAAGCATATTCCAGCCAACCTCTCTGTGATCCGATAACAACTCCGTGCACCGCCATAGCATTTGATCACTCACACGCTCGCTCACATATCCCATCACCCGTGTGCTTCTCAGGCTCCCTGGCGCTGGGGCTAGACAGCAGCATCAGCAGCTTGCAGAGAGACACACTGCATCTCACAGACCAGGGCCTGTCCCAGAGTCTAGACAAGGAGGGCACAAACAGGGTCCTCTGGCTTTATCATGGAGGCTCAACTCCCAGCCTGTCCACAGGCAGAATGAGCAGACGTGAGATGGACCTGTAGGGCACTGTGCTCAGTCCTTGCCCCAACAATCCTGAGGGCTCAAAGCTTGGCAAATCCCAGCTCATATAGATGGGTCCTCCCTAGCTGTTATGACTCAGAAAGACCCCTGATGTGTGCCTCCCCAGGGAAGGCTTCGCTGAAGAATTGAACTTGAATGGAGCCAGTTTTTGGCTATTCCTTGGGCGACAATGCCAGCTGTTGGCTATTCCTTGGGTGACAATGCCAGTCGTTGGCTATTCCTTGGGCAGCATGTGTGTGGCATTGCATTTCCAGCCATTCTGGACAGCCATGCACCATGGCCAACCATAGACAAGGCTTTTACTCAAGATGGATGGGAACCACTCAGGGTAGACTCACTTCTGTGAGCCTCCAGCACCAGAAGGTGTCCGGAGATGCACTGGTTGAGAGTTAGATTTGCTGCCACCCTATCAGAACTGAGGTTCCATCTGGATAACTCCAGGTCGGTTACTGACTGAGTCTTGAATAAGTAAGAACTTTCTAGACTGAGAAAGAAGACACCAAGTAGAGAGCCATTCATGCAATCATGTATCTAACCTACAGTTCTCCCTATGGCTGAGGCCCCAGGGGCTCTCTGTGGTCAAACTGATGATCTCCCAGGACAGAGAGACTTCATTATGAGTCAAAGACTGCTTTAGTCTGACTCCCCCACTTAATTTTTCTATAGCCTAGCATTTGGACAGTCTAGCCAGGTATACACACCTTCAGCCATAATATTGCAGAATACCAGACCCACGGGAGATACAGGGGCTCTCCAGCACCCAACAGCTACCTGCTGTAAGCAGTTGGGAGCCTGAGGTCTTCATCTACTAGCCTAAGGAAAATAATGCCATGTGTAATTGTCAACACTGTCACTTCCACCCATATGCGTATGGGAAGCACTAATAGAATCGATGGGTTTTAAAAGTTAATTAATTCATAAATTAATTAAAATTTAAGTTTTTCTCTAATGAAATCAATCACCCCACACACACAAAGAAAAATTACAAAGTAAGAAAAGGGAGCTAGAGAAATGTCTCAATGATTAAGGGCACTTGTTGCTCTTTCAGAGAACCTGGGTTCAGTTCCCAATACTCACATGGTAGCTCACAACCATCTTAACTCCAGCTGCAAGAGACCCAATGCTCTCTTCTGACCTCCACAAACACCAGACACACAAACAGTGCACATAAATACATACAGGTAAAACACTCATAAATATAAAATAAAAATAGATAAAACAAAGAGAAGAGAGATCTGAAGGCTATATTCTAGGGAATGACTAGTATTTGAAGAATGGGATGATAAAAAGACCTGGTTAGTGGAACAGAACTAGAGACATCAGAGAATCTATGTGTAGAGCCATGAGAACACAGTGGCACTGAAGGCAATAGAAAGAGAACTCAGCACCAGGTAGTGCCAGGCAGCGCCAGAATCAGAGACTCGGGGGGAAACGGGTAAGGTAAATAGCAGCACCCAGGCCATCTGCTTTGGTTATATTTGTAACGCAGGAGGAACTAGATATGAATGCATACTATCACATTTCTCCAAATCTAATTTGATGAAGAGAATACAAATCTAACACACTTGGATAATTCATTTATGATTTCCACTGGGGCTAGAAAACTCCAACTAAAATCATAATGACAGCAGAACAGTATGGACAAAGCAGAGAGCTCAGGAATATGAAAACTAAGTGGCATCCAAGTGTCTTCCCCATGGCACTGAGACGCCTGTGCCAACTTGGACTTTTGGAAGATCATAAACTGGTCTTTTCCAAGGAGCCCAAGTTGGACCCGTGTTACCTGGTAAAGCTCTGTTGCGACACAAAGGGTTTTTACTGTCGGACATGGTTCCATTTCCAGATTATAAGGTCACGTCTGAAACATGCCACACAGTCTCACGCTCAATACATCCTGAGGCCCACACTCATTTGTAATCTGCACCGCCTGGCTATTTCTCCCAGCGAGCCATTATGATGCAACTCCACAGTGCTCAAGAAATGGCCAAAATAGATTCTGAGGCCAGAGCCAGGCGAGCAACCGGAAGACAGAAAAGCAAACAACAACAGAACTTTGTTCTTCCAAAATCTCTCCTGAAATATGTTCCCCACTACCAAGGTCAGAATCACTCCGTACACAAAGTAAGTCCCAGTTCAAGATCTCGGAACTCCGCAATCCCACCCTCGGTCATCTTACAGAACGCTCATCCTCTCCCCCCAGGACATCATACACTCTGTTCTGTTGGGTTTGTACATCTGCAGATAAATAAAATTAAAAAAGAAGAGCATATGCTTAACAGGCTGTAGCACCGGCTTAAACATTCGCCACAGTACAGTCTGCCTCAGACAAATCAGTCATGTTGTCAAATGAGCAAACAATGACTGATTTAATATCACCATGCAGAAGTCAGAAACAAGCTGCAATCATGGCAGAGACTGCCCTTTAACTACGAAGCCACTATCTTTTATGTTCCTGATTGGATTTTATTCTTGGCCACAAGAGGAGTGATCAGAAGACTTGGAGTGTCTTCCTAGGGCTCTCCGCTGAGCATGCTAATTCGGGGCACAGAGAGAGGGTGACACCTGGACAACTCAACAGCTGTTCTTCTCCTAGAAGGGTTCAGTGACGCTCCTTAGACAGGCTCCAAGCTGAGCCCTTGCCCGAACGCTCATCCAAACCCTCATACATGTCACCTGCCCTGTGCTCCGGACATCTCCAGGGTCAGAACGCTTTAAGGAGCACAACGCCAGGTCTCACTCTTGCTTCAGAGTGGCACTGTGCTCCAGGGTCACACTTGGCAGGCTCAAGCAACCCATATGCCTCATCTACAAAGTGGGTGCAGTAACAGCCCAATCTACAGAGCTAAAGTCAGCAAGAGTACACATGAGCGTTCAGCATGAGATTTAGAATAGAGTACATTCCCATGACCACTACTAATATATCTGATGAGATATTGGGGAGGGGGGTATCTGTGTATTAGTTGGCTGTGGTTATGTAAGAAATTATCCCCAAAAGATAACAGCTTTAAACAGATAAGTATATACTATCCCAGTCCCAGCTGATCAGGAATCCAAGTGCATCTCAACTCAGAGCCTCTGCCTTGAGTTCTCACAGGCTCCCAGCAAGGCATCGGCAGGATTACATCTGAAGCCACACAGATAGGACGCGCTCCAAAGATCATTCTCACCATCACAGGTGGGATTCAACCACTCAGAGGAACTGGCCTAGGCGGCAGGTGCCCCTCCCTGGCAAGCAGAGCTTTCTCGGTTCCTGGCTGTATCACGGGGTCCTCTGCTGAGCACTGCACAATGGCAGCTGGCCATCCTCACAGCAGACAGACCAGGGAGCTGGCAGAGACAGGTGGAAGGAGCTAGGCTACATCCTCTGAGGAGTCTGATTGCAGACGTGACATCATTTCTGCTGTAATCAGGGAGCTAATAGGTTCCGCTGGCGGGAGGGGGGTGTGCGGAGGACATGAACACCAGGAGGTGGTTCTCCTAGAGACCGTCTTCTTGATGTGAAAAGACCACATCATAGCAGGGAACTTCTCGCTCTTTCATTCCTTTTCCTTTTGAATACCCTCCCTAGGATGCCTAGTCCTTGTCAAAGAGTCCGCAAAGGCCACGGTAATCTGGTAGAACACAGACAAACTCACGCACCCATGAAGCCTGCGATCTAGTAAGAGACAGATATTAAAGAAATAAGACATGTTTATTTAATTAAACCATTTAATTAAAGTAATGGCGAGTTCCAGAAAGGAAAGCGCACTGTAAAATGAGAGGCACCAAATGCTCCCCTAAGGACAAATCCATCTGAAACCAAAGGACCAGGAAGAACTGACCAGAGAAAGGCCAGGACCAGAAGAGAGGATGAAGGCTCCTATGTAAAAGAATCAGAGTTCATAACGAGCAGCACGTGGCAGGCATCGGAAACATGGCAGTGGCTCCAAATGCTGAGGTGGGGCGGGACTCCGGGCAGACGGACAATGTCTAGTAAGCCAGGAGGTGGAAAGTCGACTGAAAAGATTCACAAACCATCACACGTAGGTCGGTCCTCTGCGGTGGGGGCGGCAAACACACTATCTAAATAACTGAAGTTAATAAAATCCACTTTGGTCTTAATGTTCAAAACTTCTCCGGTGACCTGGGGGCGTGAGTTTCTTCACTAATGTATCCATGGTGGCGTTATTAAATGATAGGGCTGCACTGGCCCTAACCAAAGTCAGATCTCATCCCAGTGGTTACCGCTAGACAAAGGCACCCGCTGAGGACAAGGAAGACTCTGGCCTCGTTCCACTCCATAAACCCAATCAATTTTCCCATAAATATTGCTGCTAACTGACTCCAAGAGAGTGGATACTAATCCATGGCAGGAAAAGGACAGAAATATCACGATAAAGATGCTTGCCCTTTGATCTCCAAGGTTAGAGACTAGACAGAGAAGTGGCAGCCCGGACAGTGGTTAAAGAGTTTCCCCAGGGTTTCAGCCTAGCCAGTGGTGCCCTCCTGCTCACTGCAAACCAAGGTCCAGTGTCCAACAGCTACCGGAGAACACATTTCAATACAGTGGAAGTCTATTACAACCTACAAGGGGGAAATGCACATCCTTACAACAGTGTTAGCCTGGGCTGACACAAACGGCCCTCGCTGCACTCCAGTCGGCCGAGGACCATCTTCCCTGCTGGCGCTGGAAGTCTATGCCAGAAGTAAAGACATACATAAGAATGCAATTAAAGCGCAAGGGTTGGCAATACGTGTTCATTATGTTCAAAAAATTGAGCTTCGACCACAAACCAGCTCCGGAAGCAGCACGCCTCCAGCCCCACTTCTCTTATTTCTAAGCCCAGAATGGATCCCTCAGGTAAAACCTACGGACAGAACAAAGCAGAAGCGATCAAGGTTGCTTGCTTTCCTGGGGCAGGAAGCTGTAGTGAGATAAAACGGAGGAAGAAGGGCTGCCCACACACATGCAAACACCTGCCACAAGCCTGTCGCACAGCTCAGGTCCAGAAGAACACGGAGGCGGGAAGGCAAGAACGATGTGCTCAGAGAAAACCACCAAACGGGGAGTTTGTTAAGCTTTGATAGTCAACCCGGAAAACTGCAGGAGGCTGGATGACTCGAAACACAGAGTTTGCCGACTGGCAAAGCAAGCCTCTGGCTACAAGTTGAAAGAACTGGATTCCCACCTCAACTAATTAACCCTCTTGGCCTTTAACAAACATCTTCAATCAATCAATTAACAAGTGATTATTGAGTATCTATTATTCAGCCAACAGTGAGGAAATGCTCTCAGGCTGGTACAAAGGAGGGCCAGGGTACATGGCTTACCCTCAGGGAACTTAACATTGTGAAGAAAAGTTGGGGTCAGCTTTCTAGAACCTATTAGAACAGTCCTGGGAGGTAAGAGCTAAATCTTCCCACAGAAGAACGCTCTAACAATTAAGTACTTTTAAGACAGAAAGCAGTCAGAAGGAGAAGGCTATCCATGCTTTGTCTAACTGTGAACACAGTTCTGTGGGTGTGTAAAAAGTTGTGTAAGAACAAAGTAAACACATATGGGGCCCAATGGAGCTAAATAAACTGATTAACACTAGGGCTTCTCAGAAGCTTTGGAAACAAAGACTTGGTAACTACGTCAGGAGGCATGGGACCTTCTCCGGGGTGTCAGCTCATGGGACAGACATTTCACAAGGCAGGCACTCTGGAAGGAGCATGCTGCATTGTTTCCTCTTGCCTGTTGGTGCTCCCAGTACTGTGCTCTGTGGGCTTCAGTCATCCCGATGGGCTGCTGAAAACATCTCCTCCCCATGACTGGCACCTGAAAGCTAGAAGATTGACCTGACAGACTGCCCCATTCTGGAAGTTCCAGTTCCTGTAGACAG
>NC_022018.1:58721906-58751653 GCF_000317375.1 Microtus ochrogaster
CCATGCAACCATGGGTAACAGAAGGCAGGACAGCCAGGCCTGGACTCTGGATCTCTAGTGGTGGTTCTCTGTCCTTGGGCATCCTGGACAGCACTCTCCCAGGCCTGGGTGAAAACAGGACGGGAAACAAGTCTTTTCCACAGGGCTACTGTAAAGCAGATGGGACAGCTGGACAGCCCCCAGACCAAAGCTGGGCACAGGGTAAGTGCCCACCAAACACTGGCGTCACTCAGCTGTAGCTTGCTCTTAGTTCACCAAAACCTGTTTTTCAGCGTCCAGATGGGGTGACCCCAGAATAGTCTATGCAGAGGATACACGGTCAAGAAGTCAATATTGCTTTTCCATATAATTGGATGAGTGGGTTTTGTTATCCTCTCCAACAAATTAGCAAGAAAGAGAGAGAGAGAGTTTGGTGTGATGTGTGTGTGTGTTTGTGTGTGTGTGTGTGTGTGTGTGAGAGAGAGAGAGAGAGAGAGAGAGAGAGAGAGAGAGATGTGTGTGGCGTGGTGTATGTATATGTGATATGTGATGGGTGTGGTGTGTATGGTGTGATGTGTGAGTTATATTGTGTGGTATGTGTGGTATAGTATGTGTGTGTGTGTACTGTGTGGTAAGTGTGGTATACATGCTGTGTATGATGTGTGTGTTGTGGTATATGTTGTGGTGTGTGTGATGTGTGTATGTATGATGTGTTTGCGTGTGTTCTTGCTGTGATTCCAAAGAGTGAGTATTTTCAGCAGCTTCCTCACTAGAACAAAGTAGATAAGGATGCAACCCGCTTTACTCAGCTCTCAAAAGGGCTCAGCAAAGATTGGACCAAAGCCCTCAGCATGTGGTGAGTTTCTGATCAGTGGTGGCCTGTGTCACTGTGTGGTTAGACACACCAGGACGAAGAGAAAGACATGGCCATACTCTGGCTGCCATGACATAACTAACAAATATTGCTTGAGACTACAGACCTTAACACTTAACTTGTCGCTTCTCAAAAAGGATGGGAAAATCCAGATGTGGTCCCCTCATTACCAGATGTGCTCCTCTCGTTACCCAGATTTGGTGGGGGCCAGAAGCCAGCAGATGAGACCTGTGGAGAACTGCATCTTATCCATGGTTTTGTCTGGGAAGACATGGAGCCACAGCAGGGAAAGGAACACCTCACTTAGCAAGATGGCGCTTGCTCCACCTCCCGACAGAGAAATGGGAGGCTGGGAGCAAGGCCATCAAGGGCCTTTGCAACTTGCAATCAGTGGAGAGGTAATCACCCGCCACCGTGCCTGCAGGCGGGGAAAATAACAGGGCAGCATGATTTAGTTGAGTAGATTGGGCAGGAGAGAGAGGGAGCAGCTGACAAGGGTGAGCAGAATGAGACAGGGATGACATTCCTCAAGTCAGAGGCTCAAGACATTCACATGAGCTCTCCGAGCCCACGATGACCGAGGACACAGCAGAGAGGAGTCTTCAGGAGGGTAGGTCTGTGGCCCTCATCTCCCAGAGGTGAGGTGCAGGTGGTAGGAGGGCCTGGCCATGCTGTTTGTCCTGGGACGCCCTTGCTACTGCTAGGAAACAGTAGGCCTAGGCTGGAAAGAATATATATAAGAGTGATAAAATAAGGAAAGCTGGGTAGACAACCCAGTGCACACTCACATTTCAGTGAGCACCCCTTTTTCTACCTTCAGGGGAACCGTCAGTAAGAACTCTCAGTCAGAAAGCACCGGCAAGAGAGAGATGGCCAACAGATGCCAAGGAAAGAAGGCCGCTGGCTCTGTAGGAGTGACCCCTATGGAAGTCAGCGTGGAGGTTCCTCCCAGGCACCCCGCTCCTGGGTTCCTGGGTCAGAAGAACACCCGCACCCTCAGTTATTGCTGCCCTTTCCATAACAATCAAGTCTGGGATTAAGCCGAGGAGTTCATCATCTCCTTGATCATGTGTAAAAAAGAAAGAGCCAGCTCAGAGAGAGGTGTGTGCATCTGTGTTTATGTGTGTATGTGTGTGCATGCATTTATGAGTATATGTATGTGTGGTATGTGTGTGTATGTGGTCTGTGGTCTGTGTGTGATATGTGTATGTGTATCTGTGGTATATATGTGTGTGCGTGTGTGTGTAGTGTGTATGTATGTGTGGTGTGTGTATGTGTGCACATGTGTTTGTGTGTGCATGTGTGTGTATGTGTGTGTATATCTGTATGTGTACGTGTGTGTACATGTGTGTGGTGTGTATGTGTGTGTGTGATGTGTGTATGTGTGTGTGTGGAATGTGTATATATGTGTATTGTAGTGTGTGTGTGAGAGAGAGAAAGGGTCTGGGGGACGGGAAAAGAGAAACGGTGTAAGGGGGATTTCAAAGGCAATGGGATGAAAGCAGAAGAGCAGACTAATTGGAGGAGGAAGGACAACAAGAGGCGGAGGCCTGGGGAGGGCAGTGCAGGAAGAACTAAGAAGCAGGGTACGTTTATAACAGTACTAACTACAGAAGAAGGCACTGTGAATTAGAGGGGGGAGAGGGAGGGAGGGGCAAGAGGACTTGGAGGGAGCATCTGGGTGGAAATGATGCAAATACAATACTCATGTACGGAACTCTTTAAAAATAAAAATAAATTTAGTAAAAGTGAAAAAGAGAAAGTATAATATCGAACAAACATGAAAAGGCCCTAATGAACCCATTACTTCTTATGCTGATTCTAAAAATACCAAGCTGGCAAACAAACAAAACCCAGTTGGCTTTGGGGCTTAGCAGAAACAGGAACTATACTGTTCGTGACTGGGTGGGTGCTAACCTGGGTGCTAACCAGGCAAGCCACGAGAGGGGCTAGAATTGGATGTGACTAACACATATGCCTTTGAACCAAACAAGAACCTCGATTCTTAGCAGCACATGAATAAATGAGGTTTTCATGAGATTGTTCATTGCAATATTCTAACAGCCAATCAAAAGAAACGAACAAATCCAGCCTCTACCATTAGTCAGCCATGAGGAAAGGTGAGCATAGCTAAGCAATGACGTGCTAGACAGCTTCTTTTCAAAAAGGAAAATGTGAATTAAGCACCAATGAAAAAAAGTAGGCAAAATTCTTAAGCTTTTATACAAAAATACAGGCAGGAGCCGGGCGGTGGTGGCACACGCCTTTAATTCCAGCACTCGGGAGGCAGAGGCAGGCGGATCTCTGTGAGTTCGAGACCAGCCTGGTCTACAAGAGCTAGTTCCAGGACAGGCTCCAAAACCACAGAGAAACCCTGTCTCGAAAAACAAAAAAAAACAACAAAAAAAAATACAGGCAGGATATTTGAGGAGATGCCCTACTTCACTGTTGGGGCTGGAGAGACGCTCAGAGGTCAAGAGTACTTGCTGTTCTTGCAAGGGATCCAGGTTTGATTCCCAGCATGACACATGGGCTCACAACCATCTGTACCTCCAGTTCCAGGAGATCCAACACTCTCTTCTGGCTTCAGTGGGCACTGCACACATGATACTCATAAATGCATGCAGGCAAAACAAATGTAAAATAAAAATAAATTTTAATAATTGTTTATTAAACTCTACACTGCCACACACCACTTTTTGTCTATCACACTTGGAAACACTCATGAGTTTTATCACCTCCCCAGGAGTGAGGCTGTGGGGAGGCAAGCGCCCTCCTTGTCACTGGTCAGAGTGCAGCGTGGTTCAGAAGCCCCATGGAGGTGGATCTGAGCTCACAAAACTGCTCTTTGAAGAGCTTCCTCTTAAGCTGTGCTTTGGCCATAGGAAACAAGTGTACAAAGTTTTTCTCTCCTCCGTGTCCCAGCTGTCCCATGACCTACAACCTTATCTCATGTTTCCTGCTACAGACAAATACAGCCATGTTTATGCTGCCTCTTTGTTCTCAGCTGTATATAGTCAGTCACCTGTTACTTCATGACGGAAGTCTTTGAGAGATGGGTTTTTCTTCAGGTGTCCAGATATCATTGTGTGATATAAACTAAGAAGGTTAGGATGTTACCAGGTGACATAACCTCCAGGGTCCCATATATTCTCCCCCGCTGATCAAAACATTACACGACGTGTGTGTGTGTGTGTGTGTGTGTGTGTGTGTGTGTTTGTGTGTGAATGTGGATGCATAAGTATGTTTTATATATGTGAGTGTCTCATTTGTAATTCCTAAGTGTCCACTGAGGCCTTTTCCCCTCTGTTGGTGACTGTGTAGACCTAAGTGCTTTATCCAGTAACTCGCCCCTGTAGATGAATATTTAGGTGGCTTTAACATTTCTGGCATCCAGAGTTAATGCAGCAGGGTGTTCCAGATGACGTAAGAAATCAAAGGTGCCTAAGCAGTCATCTGCATGTAGTCTTTTGTGACCCTGTAAATGTTTAAGATATAGTTTTTAAATGGCAATAAACTAAACTGAATACAAGCAGCAATAAATCTAAGTGTAAATTAAGATGTTACTAGAATCGTTTTGGTTAGGAAAGCAGCTTGCTCAAGTACTTTGGAACACCCTGCACTATTATGTTAGACAGTACGCAATGTCTGAACAGAAGGGCCTGCTACATCGTCTGAAGCTTCAGTGGGTTTCTTTCAAGAGTGCTGGTATATAATTCCTAGGACCCTTTTATGCTATAGACTAAAACATGTGACTATAATTATTGATGTTAAATCAAGGTTCTTACTCTGGATAAAACAGAAATTTATGTAATCTATCGGAACAGCGTTAGAGTTACATTAAAACTGCCAGTGCGAGTTGGTGATTTCTGCAATTCTGTGCACTTAATGCACAGAATTCTGACGGGTCCCAGCAGTAGTGAGAACACCCGGTATCCATGCCAGGGTACTGATGGGCCCCAGCAGCAGTGAGTATGCCCATGCCAGGGTACTGATGGGCCCCAGCAGCAGTGAGCACACCCGGTATCCATGCCAGGGTACTGATGGGCCCCAGCAGCAGTGAGTATGCCCATGCCAGCCTTCCATGCCAGCCTTACAGACATCAGCTCTCATTAAAGTGCTCACAACTTCGGGATAAAGGTCTGATTCCTAGCCTGAAAAAATGAAGGATAAACCAAGAGGAGTTGCTTAAGCAAAGAAACAGGAATGTCCAAATGAACATAAACACAAGCTTTAGAGGGCTCACAAGTCAAACAGAGGACAACCATAACACCAGGGGACAGCAGTAATAATAATCACGTAATGGATGCTAACACTGAGGTCACAGATGAAGTCCATGTGTTTTCAGTGTCCAAAAGGGCAGAGGCAAGGCTCTTCTTTCCTTTAAGGATGTTATTTGTTTAGATGTAGGAAGGACAGTAGGACTGGACATCATCACTTACAGCTCCCAATGGTGCCTCTAATATTGGCAAGACCATCAAAGGATGCTAAAATCATTGGGTGGGAGGTTGTTGAAACACAGTACAATCACATGGCCTTGGAATCTTGTTCCAAAGATTTATCACATACATACAAAGGAGCTAACACATGTCCACAACGAGAGTTGTAGCAGACACTGCATTAATCCTGTGATCAGTAAAACCAGCAGGCACTGGGGCCCTTGGGAGATATGGTGGGATGACCAAACCCAGAAGCGTGATCTTGCCAGGTATCAACCAGACCTAACTGTGAAGAACCAATCAGATACAGGGACTAGGTAGCATCCAATGGGAACAGTGGGTCTCAGGGCTCCAAAAATTTCCATGTTCCAAAAAAATGCCTCCCTCTCAAAAGAAGTTAATGTGTGTCTGCCTTTTCTGGACATGAGAACCAGAGTCAACATTCAATATCAAACCAGCTCCTAAAGTGAGAAGCAGCTCTCACAACTTTGTAGGAAAATAGGAATTTTAATGTGGGCTGAATACCATTATTGTATTGTATTCCTGCTCATCTGTTAACTACTGAAAATGTAGGATTCTTGGGAAATAGGTCAACCCAGAGTATCTTTAAAAACAAAGGACAAAAGTTTCTATGTTTTGTTATTTTAAGAGCTTTTTCAGTATGTCTGATATAAAAATTAAGATATAAACAATATTCATAGGATCCTAACTTGTGTCAGGGTCAAAAGACAAATGGCTATCATCTGCGGTGAATATTTGCATGCCAAAGCACGTGGTGGCCTCCAGGATCTCTCGGCATTGTAAGCAGTTGTTACAGAGTCCATGCTGGCATCCTGGCTCTCCTGAGGTCATGTCAACCTTCCCTCTACCCTACATGCTCAGGGCTTCCCTCCCCTAACTTCTCATTCCCATATAACCCTGCCATTTCGTCCATGTGCTCTCTTGGTCCCCTCTCTCTTGGTCCTCTGTCTTTCTCTCTCGTCTTCCCCACCTTGCTCCTCTCATGGCCAGATCCAGCCTACTACTTTCTCCCTCTGTCATGGACTCTTCCAGATGCCACTGGCTGTATTCTCCCTCAAATCTACAATAAAAAACTTCCTGTCAGCTGGGCCATGGTGGCACACACCTTTAATCCCAGCACTCGGGAGGCAGAGGCAGGCGGATCTCTGTGAGTCCAAGGCCAACCTGGTCTACGAGAGCTAGTTCCAGGACAGGCTCCAAAGCTACAGAGAAACCTTCTCTCGAAAAACCAAATCAAACAAAAGAAAAAACCTTCCCCTCAACTATCCCTTCAAATGATCTTGTCCTCAGTTTTTACATCTGGTGCCAAAACCCTCTTGACCCTGACACCTTGGTCTAATATGTTGGAAGTAGTCAGATAATATGATTTCATTTTATTGTAGAAATATACTTACATATATATATATATAATAAAAGTGGCTGTCTCTGCTAGGTAACAAAGAGGGTAAAAGAGCAAGAGAGGCCAAATTAGAGGCAAGAGCAAACACATTTAATTTATTACTAATTTATTATAATTATTATTAGTAGTAGTTGTAGTATGCCATGCTGACACAGCACATACATGGAGGTCAGAGGATAGCCTCTAGCCCCTAGGACTGAGTTTCTCCCTCCTCTGAGGGACCCAGGGACCAGGCTCAAATTCCCAGACTTGTGCAGCAAGCACTTTTGCCTCCTGTGCATCTCACTAGACCGAGAACAGACACACTTTATGTGTTTAAAACAAAAGTACTGTGACCTACACAAAGACACTGATTCGAAAACACCAGGGGAAACTGTTTTTATAATAAAGAAATACAACGGCCTAAGAAGTGAAAGATCTAAGTTCATGAAAGAATTTAGGATCCTCGGGGGAGAGACCGTGGAGGTTTCTGGAGGTATTGATGACATCCTTGGGAAGGTCAGCATGTTCCTGTGGACTGGGGTATAGCTCTGCAGAAGAACACTTACCCAGCCTGTAAGGGGCCCTGGGACCAGCCCTCAGCACATATCCAAAGGCCTCCAGTCTTGCGTATTTTTATTTCACAGAAATTTCCAAAATCATTTTTCTGAAAATGTTTCCTAAGAAAATAATTCTAAAGATGCCTAATGAATTAATCCCTAAACATGTCCATCACAATAAGATAATGTGAGAAATAACACAAATGTTTAATCAAAACTTCTTTCAAAAAAAAAACATTTTAAAATACACATTGGGCTATCCCCCAAAGGACTACCTAGAAAGGTATTTCTGTAGCTTTTTAAACAGGAGGGGCATATACAGCACGCCATGTTACACAAAGCATGTATGTGCGCATATAAAGACATACAGCAACACAGCTCTCCGGGAGGGATTGAGGACAGATGTTTTTCTCGTCCTTCAGTTTATTTCTTTTATTTTCTGATTCTTTATAGGTAGTGAATCTATTTTTATAAGCTGTGAGGGAAAAGAAATGCGCAAAAAGCTCTGGAGGCGGGGTGTGCGTGCGTGTGTGTGTGTGTGTGCGTGTGTGCGTGTGTGCATGTGTGTGCGCGTGTGTGCATGTGAGTGTGGAGGGAGAGAGAGAGAGAGAGAGATCCGGATGTCCATCACACCAATATTTCAAGGTCAGGAAGACTGTTAAGACCCTGCTGAGCTGGGAATCACTACCCCTCGCTTTTGGCTGCCTTGACACTGCCCGGTGTGGCTCACTGAGAAGAAGGGAGGAGGAGCAGATGCCATTAGGAGGTCAAAGCAAACCTGTCAACTGGCAACAACCTCTGAAAGCACTTCAGCACAGGAGCAGGACCATGACAACACTGTCCCTGGCTACTCCCTGGGGAAGGATTCCATCTGAAGGAGAGACAGCCTACTTTCAACAGAGTGACAGCCCCCATTAAACATCACCTGTCACCTCAGACAGCACAGGGCACTATGGACCGCTGCTATAAACTGCCAGAGGATGCCCACTTCAGTATTCCCTTGGGACTGTGGGAAGAGGGGCGGACACCATAGAGGAGGGAGTACCACTCCTGCCGAGCACAATGGTGTTTACCTCATCCTCAGGGACAGAGGACAGGAGTGACAGCGGAGTTGAAGCTTCCCTCCTTCACGTTAGCTCTTCTGCCTGGGCAACCCTCTTAACCACTCCTGGGCTTCCACCTGCTCTCCTAGGAGAGCCACAGAGTTAAACGTGTAAAGTGCCTGGGACACAGATTCAGGGGAGGGTGTGCACAGGAGATAAACAGAACAAGCAGCATCCGGGCTATAAATGCTCATAGTTACAAGCAATGTCTATGCTGCCTAACAGAAGGTCAGGGCCCTTATTTCATCAGTAAACAGGGGGATTTTTACCTGCCCCTCCCCCACATTGTCACAATGACCAAAGCTCAACACCAAACTTCTATAGGTTCTTACAGAGCAGGAAGGAGACACTGGGTGACAAGGTAAAGCATGACTCTTAGCTGGAGACTTTTCCTAAAGTGAAGATGCCTCTCTGCTCCCCACTCTACATGCGTGAGTTAGCAGAAGAGAGAATGACAGCTGCCAGCATTTAGGGACGTGTGAGACTGGCTGGGTTCCTCCTGAGAAGCGCATTAGCCCTCAGTTTCCATCAGGAGTTATTACAAAGAAACTGCTTTAATAAACAACAAAAGACACTGACAGCTGAGAAAAACTGGGTTCTCGGTGAAGGTGTTTTCTCAGCCGGTAAGACTGCTCTTCTGTGCTGTGACTAGCCAAACGGAAAAAGGAGTATTTGAGAGGACCAGCTAAATCTAGAGAAAGAACGGCCTTAGGAAGCCTGTGCCCCCACCCTCTAGTAGAGAGGGAAGAGAGTTTAGGAGACAAAGGAACAAGTCCCAGACAGCCCAGGGATGCATCTAATGCTCCCTCTGTGCACATAAGGTAGGGTGGGGATGACTTACCAGGAGAGAAGGCTTTTGACGTGTCTCTTTAATGCCATTGACCGTGCATGGATTTTTCTCCCCTTTCTGGGAACATGGTAGGAATGACCTTGATAGATGGAATCTCTCAAAACTGGCATCCTACCTGAGAGAATACTGCCACCATGTCTACAGCAGCACGCCCTGAAACAACCCTGATGGGGCCCTTCCTGTCCATGAGATATGGCTGTGGCGTAGAAATCAGGTTTTATGGTTTTAAGGCAAAAATATTATTTTTGGAGTTGTTCCCACAGTGTGACAAAGGAGGATAGGAGAAAGGTGCTGGCCATGAGGGAACCCACCACACCAAGGGATTACTACCCCTCAAGAGGGCCACTCTTGACCTCTAGCTTGACAAGGAAGGGGTTAAACAACCAAGTGTCCATCCACCAGCATGCAAAGGCCTCAAACCACATCTAGACTATTCAAAGAAACAGAAAAGAGAACCTGAGAAACAAGGTTAGGCCAGAACTCCACCCCCTCCAGCACGTCACATGCCTGATAAGAAAACCTCGGTAATTAGGATCACTGTGTCTCTCAAGCTCAACATTTTACTTAAGCCAAGTGATGGGAAGAGTTTACCTGAGCTAAGTGATAGAAGAAACGGTTGTGAGCAAGGACACTCTTGTTGGACGGAAGACATGTTGCCAAGCTGGATGGTGAAACAGGGATCAAGGGGGTTGCTAGCCTGTCCATCTGGAAACTGTCAGCTCTCCGGAGGAATGAAAGTGTTTTATTCTGCATTCCCTAGCTCTTTAAGGAAAAAAAAAAAAAGATTGAAGAACCCTCTGGTTCACAGAGAAGACGTTTCCTGTAACCCGAAGGAATATCTTGTAACACTCCCAGCAACTCTTTATCTCAACAAAAACAGCGAGAATCGTACGACCTTTATTACAGTGGACTGTCTACGCAGCTTATCACATCCTCAAGGATATGAAACAAAGTATATTTAGTCAATTAATCCTGACTTTAATTTTAGAGAAGCCAAACACTGTGTCTTAGAGCGTAAGCCCCAGAGGGCAAGGACTGTGTTGTCTCACCTCGCAGAACCCAGGAAACTATCTACACACTGAAACTTAAGTGAACAAAGGAGAGAGAGGCTGGGCAAAGGTCTCTGCTCTCAGCCTCCCAGTCTGTCGCTATAACTCGCTTTTAAAGTCAAGCTAACAGCTACTGGCAGTCAGTGGTTGATAGGGGAGTGTGGCGGTTTGAACATGGCCCCCATAGACTCATGTGTGTGAGTGTCTGGCTCATAGGAAGTGGCACTATTAGGAGGTGTGGCCTTGTAGGAGTGGGTGTGGCCTTGTTGGAGGAACGGCTTTGTCACTGTGGGGCAGGTTTTGAGGTCTCATAAGCTTAAGCCTAATATGGTCCATCATCTCCTTCTGTTGTTTACTGATCAAGGTGTGGGACTCTCAGCTCCTTCTCCAGCACCATGTCTGCCTGCACAGCACTGTGTCCTGCCATGAAGATAATGGCCTAAACCTCTGAAACTGTAAGCCACCCCAATTAAACGTTTTCCTTTGTAAGAGCCACCATGGTTGTGGAGTCTCTTCACAGCAATAGAAACCAAGATAGGGAGGGAGAGTCAGTTCTCTCCGGGTGGAAGGATGGATACTGGCAGGTTTCCCATGCCTCGGGAAACCTGTGCACAGTGTCCCATGTGCACAGTGTCCCATGTGCACAGTGTCCCATGTGCACAGTGTCCCTTGTGCACAGTGCAGTACTCATTGGAAGCAGTGGTTTATGAGAAAGAGATAAGATACAGAGAACATGAAGTGGGAGGAAGGTGTGGTGGGAGGGGCTGGAGGAGGTGGAGCACATGAGTCAGGTGCAGATGTGATCAAAGTGCATGGTCCACATGTATAAAATTCTCAAATGAGTCCATGTCTAACTATCGTAAGAGGAATCATTTTAACAACCTTGACCCAAGGGTCAGTTCTCTTTGGGGGTGGCAGACTTCCTGCACAGCACCTTCTCACGAGACATCATTGATCATTGATGACCATTAGTCCCTGCCCATCCACCTCGGGAACTCAAACATGTGACCAGATGTGCCAAACGTCTTTGAGGACACAGTCTTCTGCAACTGCGAATCAAGAGCCTACACAATGTTCCCATGCCGCTGACCAGACCCAGAGAGGAGGCTTTGTGCTTCCAGCTCATTGCTGATGCTGAAATGGCGTCAATGGTGCCCTTCCCCTTGCCTGCTCTGCAGTGGATACGCCCAGGGGCCTGGTGAGAGCAATGAGTAGGAAGAAAAGCACAGGCAATGAAAGGCAGGCAGATGTTGCAGACGCAAACCAGGACTGAGCTGGGGCCCAGGCCTCGTCTGTATTCTATAGGAGAAGCCGCAGTGCCGCCGTGGTGAAGATAGACTGGGTTTTTAATGATCTCCTCTCACCCCTCCTCTACCACAAGGGCATTAAAGCCGCTATATGATGTGCAAGCAGCTAGGGATCCATCAGCCACAATCGCACTTAAAACCCGGCTTGGAGCATCTGCTCCCAATTACAAGTGAGGCTGGGGTTCATTAATACTGCCACAATGAGTTCAGTGGCATCCTCAGAGAATTGGCTCTGCAGACATCCCCAAAGCCAGGTGCTCATGTGAGAACGGAGAAGGTGTTCTCCCCCAGACTTGGAGTTAGTGGCTGCTTCTCAAAGGCTGACTCCCTGCCAGAATCCAGGGGAACCGAGAATCAGGCCTCTCAGCAGGCCGCAGAGGACCCTGCCCTTCCCTGAGTAGAGCTATCACTTGCGTGTGTCTTGTTAGGCATGCCAGGTTTCCATCCTTTACAGAACACTACTGTCAGGTGTAGGGAAGGGTCATGGGTTCTGAGGGTTCCTGTCCAGCACAAGTGCATGTATGCGTGCACCAGGCATTTCTATTTATTGAAACGTATGAAAACAAATCCATTTTAGATGCAGAATAACTCATATGCTCCAAAATAAGGAAAGACAAAAACGATGACTTGACTCTCATCAGAACCCTGGCTTTATTTATCACGGAATGAATATACTCACAGGAATGAACAACAAATTAAAATGTTGTTTTTGAAGTTCTATACCAAATTTTAAAACTATGCTGTTCTGTTAAGTGAATGAGAGAATGTGTGTGTATTAAATCATAGAAATGGCTTACAAATCACACAAAAAAAATCCTTGGCATTAAAAAGTCTAACTGGTTTGATATGGTTCAGCAAGTACCCACATAAGGAAAGGAGAGAACGGACTCCTGCAAGGTGTCCTCTGACCTCTAGAAATCTGCCTTTGTGAGCATGTCCATCCCCACAAATAACTATTTTTTTAAGTGTTTAAGTCATACTGGATACACAGAGATGCCAGCCAAAGAGTTAATGTCACCTTCACATTGGACAAAAGTGAGTGATTTACTTCTTTTTTTATTTCCTGTACCATCTAACTTTTCTTTAAAATTATCTATTCCTTTAAGTTGGGGAAAGAACACTGTAAAGTCAAAAGAATAGCAGAATCCTCCACTTACAGAGGAAACACGTTTTTCCTATAGTCCCCTTACCCTACATTTTATCTATGACACTCAGAACACTACCATGACTTTAACTGCTTTCACTCGTAAGCTTGGCTCTTCCTCTCCCTCCTCTCCTCTTTCTCTCTCTCTCTCTCTCACACACACCACATACACACATACCACACACCATACACACACCACACATACACACCAAACACACACACCACAAACACCACACACACCACAAACACCACACACCACACACACATACACACACACACATATATACAACACACACACACACACACACACACACGTGTGCTCCATAAGGCCAGGCAAGTGTTTGAGAAACAATAGCTGCTCAGCACAGTTCTTACTTGGATCTGTGGGTTGATTATAGGTTTACTTCTGGTTTTTATTTTTAATTGCATGTGTTGCTACCATGGAATTCTCATTCAGTAGTAGCAAAAGAAATTGGCCTAACAACTGTGGGAAATGTTCCAACCACTTCTCTTAAAGCTGAATGCTCACTTATCTGTTGGTGACCACTAGATCCCACACTAGGTGTGTTCCTGGGAACCTAGGCTCACCCGAGGATCTGTTCATGACAGTGTTCATATTAATAAAACCAGATGGCCTCCCAAGTGGCCCTTGATGACAAGTCTGACACATGTGGGGTATTCATAGCATGATGAAAAGGAAAATATGTCACCTATTCAAAGCACATAGCCAGTTCAGTGAATGAAAAACAGACAACAGAGTGAATCCTCTGAGACCCATTTGTGACAACATAAAAGCAGGCAAAAGTCACATGCTGTTAGACATCAAGAGAGTTCCTACTAGGAGAGGGACAGGCAGTGATCCCAAGGTCCACAGGATGAACTTCTCAACACTCCCAATATTGTCTCTCAGTTCACAACTGTGTGGCTGTGCTTGCTTTGGGTCACTTATAATCTGTGTGTGCCTCACTTCTATGGAACATGCCCACCCCACTAATGTAGGTCTGTGGTTATGTCTCTATGCACTTCGGGCCTCAGCCTGGAGTCCTGACAAGGCTAATATCACCATCACCACACCTAAGCGCCTGTGGGCACAACAGGTTGGGTCTCTATTAAAACAACACAAGGCCAACAGACACACTAGAGCGTGCACACACACACACATGCATGCACACATACACCACACCACACACACACACACACACACACTCACACCAGACTCACACACACGCATGCACACACACAATGGTGGCAGTGTTTTGGGCACCAGAGTCAGGCAAAATAGTAGCAGTTGTCCACCTATTTCTATACAAACCTAGGTGAGCTAACTTGACAACAAACACACACATAAACACTGAATCAACTGTCCCCTAGAGACGTGGCCCAGAGTCACAAGAAGTAAAGGGTGTCAGAAAGCCCAGTGTGTCTGGCTCTGATGGTCCACTTGTAGGCACGTTCTTTGCAGAATGACTTCATGCAGGGTTCTTCAATCACTATGCACTACTTCCGCTTGTCTCAGGCAGGAGCCATGTTTGTCTCCAGGCTACAACTGAGCACAGCCTGGTGCTGTGGGATGTCTGTACACTGTGTGAAGATGTATTGCTGTGATTGGTGTAATAAAAAGCTGAACAGCCAATAGCTAGGCAGGAGGTATAGGCAGGACTTCCATGCCAAGAGAGAACTCTGGGAAGAAAAGGAAGGAGTCACCAACCAGATGCAGAGGAAGCAGGACGCACAGGAAGAGAAGTAACTGCCACAGGCCATATGGCAGGATGTAGATTAATAGAAATGGGTTAATTAAGTTATAAGAACTAGTTAGCAACAACCCTAAGCTATCAGCCAAGCTTTCATAATTAATTATTTGGGAGCTGGCTGACGGGACAGAGAAAGACTCATTACAGCTTGGTCAGTTAGTCTCTGAGTAATGAACACAGAGAAAAAATAACCAACCTACTGAATCAGTATATCAGGACCTGGTTTCTGGGAAGCAAGAACATAGGTCTCATGACCACAGAAAGAAACAAAAAAAAATATCCAAAACTATGTGCAAGGGGCTGGAGAGGTGGCTCAGCAGTTAGAGCACGCACTGCTATTGCAGAGGACAAGCTCTTAATACCCACATGGTGCTCAGCTCGCCACGGCCTGTACGTCCAGCGGCAGTGGACATGATGTCCTCTCCTGGCCTCTGCAGGCACTGCATGCATGTGGTACACATACCTACATGCAGGCAAATGCTAATACACATAAAGCACAAATAAGTAAACCTTTCTGTAAACTATGTACCAAGGATCTTCTTCTGTGGAGCTATTTAAACCAACAGCCCTGGAATACAAGACTTCACAAGTTCCCAGCTACCAACCACTCTGTAGTTTTATTTTCCCTGGGGGTGGCATTTCTTACACAGTGGAAGGCACACAGGACTCAATCAGGAAGATGGTAGAGACCAGGCCCCGGGTTACTGCAAGGCTGGCTGGTTATAATAAAAGCAATGTTGTGTCCTATTTAAAGTGCCAAGCTCTAACCACAGAGACCCTCAAAAGTCCCAAGAGACCCAGCATGCCCACTGAGCATTGAAAGATCTAGAAAAACCCAAACACCCCAGAATAATGGCACAATGGGGAATCCCCCCTCCCTGGAGAGCCACACGCCTCTTCAATAGATTTTTCTCCTTCTTGGCCATAGGTTTACCAAGTTTAGGCACCGTGGAGTTACGATTGACTCCAGAAAACTCACCCAGGTGGAGAAGGAGGAAGCTCAAGAACTGGGTGAGAGGTCAACGGAATCGCTTCAGAACCCAGGATCCGGTCTGCTCCTGCTGCTGGTCATGAATTCCCTAAGCTTAGATGAGTCTTGCTAAGCTTAGATGAGTCTTGCTTGATGGCCCATGATCTTTCCAGAATAATCTGGCCAACCGAAATGGTTTAGTATACCAAAGAGAAGGCAGCAAGCAGGTCCCTGAGCCTGACCCACATTTCTCTTCTCCAGCTGGCATGCGGTTTGTATCTGAGGGGACATCCCCTAAAGAAATCAACTTCATCGCATCTGCCATTCCTTGTCTTCTCTACGGCCTTATCATTTCTCCTGCCTCCATGCCTGTTCACTATCAACTCAAGCCATTGTCAGACTCAATTCCTTCCTTCATCTGTGCATAAATCATAGCCACTCTGTGATTAAAGAAAGTCCCCGTCATGAGTACTGTGCTCATGAGTTCAAACGTCCCTACACCAACCAAAGTCAAACGTTATTCCAGTCCACAGATTAGCGATGACTGTTGTTCAAACTGAGGCAGATATGTGCAGTGGAAATGGGATCTTTCCTTCCCCTGATGTCAGTGGTAGCCCTGCTGGTATAAGGTGAAAATATCACTCTTTGCTTAATAGCGTGGTGCTAGTTATTTGGGATGAATGACAATTCTCCAGGATTTCTCTGTAAATGCTGCTTGGGAACCACCTACACCCAAATTACCTAGACTGTGCAACAAATGTACGTTCCTGGATGCCATTGCTATATGGTGGCCACTGTGGTCTAGACTAGCAGGCTCAGATCTACATCTGAAGCAAGCCCCACCAGCGACTTTGCAACGCTGTAAGGCCAGGGTGTGTTGGCCCTGCACAGCTCTCTAGACCCTGCTGTTTTAGCCTCCTCCGTAGCTGGTCATTGCTGACTTGGCCTGGCCTTCCTTTGGATTGGTGCGGAATCATCCTGCATACATGGAGGGACAGAATGTGTACAGCTGAAATGGAAAAACCTCTCCCCGCTATGTCTCTTTTCTAAATGTTTTATCTGGGCTGAGATTGCCCAGGACAGCTCCAGGAGGCTCTGCTCCTGGCCCCGAATACAAGTATTATTCAACTCTGCTTAAAAACCCACTTACCCAACAGTAACCCTGCTGGAAATAGAGCTGATAAGCCTATAATTATTATAAATAGTTGTATAATATCCCTTTCCTCATCCCATTGCACTAAAGAGTAATTCTTTTTTATAATAGTGGATTTTTAACTTTACTTTTATTTTATGTGTATGTTGAGTGTCTACACCCCTGTCCGTGCACATGTGCATGTCTGGTCAAAAAGGTCAGAAGGTGGCATCAGGTCCCCTGTAACTGGAGTTACAGCAGGTTTTAGCTCTCTTGGTGTGGGTGCTGGGAACTGAACCCAGGTTCTCAGCAAGTGTTCTCACCACTGAGTCATCTCTCCAGTCACAGAGAGGTTATTTTCCAAGCATCAGACGAGTGTCCTGAGAGGCACAGAGAAATTGTAAAAAAATAAATAAATAAATAACCCAATCAAGTTAATTTTTATGTCTGTGGGTGTATCATTGTTCCTCCCCTTTAAGAAACCATTACTCTCATGCCTGTCATGAGGACACAGGGAAGACCATACCCAAGGCTGTAAAGTGCATTCCCGTGCATAGCATGGCAGTATGGTAACTGTATACAGTTGTCTCTCCCTACCCTAAACCGACCTCTGAGCGCAGAAAGCGTTTCGTCCAGGACCTCAAAGTCCATCCCCCACTTGTTTTCAGCAATGGAAGGGGATGGGAAGGAGAGGAGGGAGCATCTCATGAACTTCAGTCTTGTTTCAAAATTACCAACTTCACAAAGCATCTGGGGAACTCTAAAACACCCCATTCCTAAACAACAGAGGGCCATCTGCATACCCCACTTTCTGTAATTGACTTCTTGGTTCCAAAAATAGTAAAATAAACTGAAGATTTGTAAGAGCATGGGCAAGAGTTCACTGGAGAGAATCCTAGGATAAACACGCATGATGAAAACACCTAAGGGTCTTTCCCACTTCTGGGCCCTCAGGCCTGCCCATGCCACTGCCTGGCATGGAACACAGCTGCCTCCTCTCTTCCCCAGCTCACTCAGGCCATCTTCTGGCTCAGCTTCTATACCCTCCACAGGAATGGACGCTGCCCCTAGTCAGAGCCCTCCAGAACGCCTCCTCCCCATCCAGGCTCCAGACATGGATGCCTCTGCCTCCTAGCTGTGCCTACATCTGTCTCACACAGTTGGCAAAGCCCTAGGACAGTATAGACGGTACCTGTCTCCTGTTCCCAGCACCCAAAAAAGATCTGATGTAACTGGCATTTGAGGTACATTTCCATACCAACAAAACACCCTTTTCCGGATCAACTATTTGTTGCTGCTTGGGGTTGCCTAAGCCGTAGGCAGTCTGCTCTGGCTGCCATGAACTACAGGCCTTCTGACGGCCTTCAATGAGGAACTAACAAGCTGGTTATTGGGAGAGAAAGAGCAACAGTATGATCGCCCTATTCCTATTCACCTGTTGGTTCTAAAGTCAGGCCTGGAGCCAGTGTGAGCCATCACTAGATCCTACGGGTGCTGCCCTGGGGGGTGATGCTGGTTTCACTCAGAACTGAGAGCAAACAGCAGGTTCCTAATGGACAGGGCATGAAGAAAGTCATGGTAGCCCCCGGGCTGGCTGCACCATCTGCCTCAGGACCCACTCTACCCTTCCGACGAGCCCGGGAACATCCTAAAACACAAATGATCCTGGATGTGGGTTTAATGTGAGCAGTGACGTCAGTACGGATTCCTTGGGTTCAAAGATGTCCAGGGGAGTGTGTCACGTAACTAGGACTTTTGGCACAACTGAGCTCAAAACACCCCACTGACATATCATGACGAGGGCTGCCAGTTTTGAGCTGGGGATAAGGGCACCTGTGAGAGATGATGGGGAGACTGCCTCTGCCAGGAGCTGTGAGTGGCAAGTAACAGAGAGCTGGCACATGAAACCACACACCACCTTTCAGACTGGCATGAAACAAAGACGGACTCAAGGACAGACAGATTCAAGGACAGTGAGTCATAATTTCTGTCCATTTCAGCCGGCTTGGACTAGTTTTCAGTCACTTGCATGATAGAGGCCTCAATAATAAAACACGATCAGTCTACTTCAAAAAACAAAACAAAGAGGAGCCATTAGCTCAGAGAACAGACAGCTTGGGGCTGCTATAACTGTGGGACATTTGGGGAGGGTGCTGGAGCAGTGGGGTACACAGGTACCTATTGAGAGACTCGGGTACAGCTCATCTCTTCTCTCCATCCGCCACTGCCAAGGGAGAGATGGACAGGTTGTCCTGCAATGGTTCCTTTCTTCAGAGTGGTCACATCCACAGGAGGATGGAATCCTGTGCAACCTCCGCTTTCCTCAAAAGTCTGCCAAACTCTATCCTGGACATAGACTTACCTGGATAATAGTGCATTAAAAATGGCAAATCCCATAAGAAATAGTATCTTAGACTAGAAAACACCTGGAAAAGTACCTGCAACCTTGACAAACTATTTAATCTCTTACAGGAAATGTCTTAATTATCTAACTGAGGAAATAAGGGCACGCGTTAGCATCCAAGTGACTTGCCATCTGACATACGGCACAGGGACACGGCACAGTAAGAAGGGAGCTGTCACTGGGGATTCTCAGCAGTCAAGAGTGCATACTGCACGCACAGAGGACCTGGGTTTGGCCTGCATCTCTGACTCCAGTTCCAGAGGCCCCACCCACTTCTGGCCTCCTAGGCTCCTGCAGGCATGCAGGACACACAAACCCATCCAGGTGCATACACATATATATTTTTTTAAAAATGTAAACTTGGACTTCCTGAAAGTCTCAAGTTTAGATACAGAATTGTTTGGTTTGAAATATGTCATATTGAGCAAATAAATATGCTCTTTATACAATATCTAATTTCTAGTTTTCCTCTGTCTCCTCAAGCAAAATAACAGTTGAGCTAATGGTTAAGGCTTATCCTTTGGGGACTCTCACAGATCCAAAGCTCTATTTGGAATAGCTTCTTGGCTTGGAAAATAGCTTTGCTAGCATGTACCAAGGTGCCTGGACTCCCAGAAATACATTCCAGTCCTTTCTTGTGTAGAAGAGCTGCGAAGATCAGGGAGAGGTGGGAAACTCAGTTCACAAGGTTGGCAGAGACAAGAGGTTCTACCTTATATGCAAAGAAAGACTTAGCCTCTCTTTTCCAAGGACAGACCAAAAGGAAGGCCAGAGAAGACAGGATGCGCTTAGGCCTGTCCACCTCTGAGCTATTCCAGGGAAGCGATTATGTCTACCAGTGGTCCTGGGGTTTAGGGGACTTAAGACAGTGGTTCATTAAAGGAGTTAGGGCCATGACTCACTGACAGCTCCTTGAGCCTGTTTAATCAAAGATGACTTTCTGCTACACTCCACCAGAAATCAACCTCGTGTGGTCACAAATGAATCGCCCATCTGCTAAGCCACACCACCTCTGGTCACCAGCACCACCAACAAAGTCAGCCCCTGTGCTAGCTGGAAGCCCCAGTGGTCCTTGAAACTCACTGTAAGTGAGACGTCACCATCAGACAGTCACTGCCCCCCATTTCTGCCTAAGCGACTGCCACATCCCACGGAGTGTGGTCCACGCGCTCTCATTAGAATTATAAACCCTGGTCACTCCGGAGTAGGGTAAATGCCAGCAAAAGCAACACTTCTGACACCCCGGGCTCAGCCGAGGTAATTATCCTGGAGTTAAATGTCAAGGCTGGTTTTGTGTGTGCAGAAGAAAGGAAATGTCATGTTTAGTGTAAGCAACAATATTATTTTAATCAAATCAGAGGCTCATTATTAGAAGATAAGGCCTGACACGACCCCGACAATAAGCTGTGTCTACCTGGCTTCCCACTGCTCAAGTTCCTGGCTGAGTGGCCTCAGACATGAAGTGGGGGGAGACTTGCGCCATGATACGGATGGAGCTACGGACACGGTACACCCCTGAGAGCCACTCAGCCCTCTTGGTTGTGAGACCCAGGTTCCTCCACACCCTGGTGTCTCTGGAAGCCTGGCAAAGCAGCTCAGCTCTCAATAAATGGCAAGGATAGCAGTACTTTTTTCGTTGGATTGCTATATTAAATAATGCACAGGGAGTGCCTTGAACAATGCCCGACATGCTGAATGCTCCACAAGTGTTTGCTATTATCTATTTATGCAACGCTAAATTTTTTCCCTACAGCCAGTGGGTATTATCTCCATGAGAAAAAAAAAACTTACTAGTTTTTAAAGAATGTAGAATAAGAAAGAATCGTGAAGAGCCCAAGCTAGCGGCACGCCAGAGGTTGTAGGAAAGAATTACATTAAACCTGTGCACTTTTATAGGTCAGAGCCTCATGCTCACAAAGCAGTCAAACATTTACAAGGATGAATGAAATGTAGGGTTGAATAGAGGGAACTTGGACAAAGCCAAATCAGATTTGTGGCCATTCTGATGTCTCAAACTCAAGCCGTGGGGAAGCAGGACCAGGGCAGCTTGCCTTCTGCACTTCCTCCTTCTGTTGGTGTTGCTTATCAGACTTGCCCCATTCCCCATCCACCAAGCCCACTATGTTTCCTTTTATTCCTTCAGGACAAATTTGTGCTGCTGAAATATCGTTGACTAGGCCATCTCCAGCCAGAGAGGGGTTGACTTCCCAGGGACTACACTAACAGTCTCTCCTTCTCCCGGCAGCTAACAATTGCCTATAAATCTGAGGCTTGGAGTGGGATTGTGTGCCCGGTTACTCTCTGCATGCTGGGGTCTGGTCTGGTTTGGGCATGCTCAGGTTTTGGACATGTCGTCACAACCACTGTGAGCTCACATGTGCAGAGGTCTTGCTCACAGCTTCCTTCTTGATGCTGTCTTTGTTCAAAAGTCCAGGCTTCCTCCTAGCCAAGACATCCCAATTTCTAGACTTTATAAAGAAAGCAGTGGTGGAGCACACCTTTAATCCCAGCACTTGGGAGGCAGAGGCAGGCAGATCTCTGTGAGTTCGAGACCAGCCTGGTCTACAAGAGCTAGTTCCAGAAACCACAAGTACATGGAGGAACAGCCATTGGAAAGCTTTTGTGTCCTGACTGGATCCCTAACTCTAAACAACAACTTATGAGGTAGTTCTAATGGCTCATGTGCTGAGTGACAAGATGCTTTTCAAAGCGGCAAATCAGGGGCTGCCAGGTCATCTTCAGCAATGTCACAGCACATCCAACACTCCAAACATCCTACCATTGTGTCCATTTCCAAGGGTCCAGACGTGACTACCCGTACGCACAGCCACCTCTCTGAAAGGGGCACTTAGAGCCACGTGGTGCACACCTGCAATCCCACCACTGAGGAGGCAGAGTTCAGGAGTTCAAGGTCAAGCTTGGCTACAGAACAAGTTCAAGACCACACTGGAATACAGGAAACTGTCTCAAAACCAAAGTAAGACGAAAACAAAGTCAGGTAACCCTTTGCTTTTAGCGTCCCAGGATCAAAGGTCACTTCTAAATACCTGACATGCATTCATATTACCATATTCTTTTAAAGTGATCAGCAACCTCAAAACAAAAAGCAGCAGTTGGGCATGGAGGCACACACCTTTAATCCCAACACTAGATCTCACTCAGTTCAAGACCAGCCTAGTCTACAAAATGAGTTGCAGGGACAGCCATGACTGTTACATAGAGAAGCCCTGTCTCAAAAAAAAAAAAACAAAACAAAACAAAATAAAACAAAAAAAGGGCCCAAAATAACAGCCAAGAAGCTAAGGTTTTGTCAGCCTGGAGCGAGGCCTGGTTCACTGAACGTGAATAGGCTGGCCAAGCCATTGCCATTCTAGCTAGGCCTTCTATATTATCTCCAGAGTGGCCTGTTTCTAGAGAAAGTGACCTCTTTCCTCCCTGGTGTCTGAGGGTCCAGGCTTTTCCACGTAAATGACCCAACTAAAGATACTTAGACTTGCCCCCAAAGGACATCGAGTTCACGCCACTTAAAGAGGTTAATGGCATTCAGTTATACCTGAGTCACTCTGGGGGTCAGACGACTCCAAATGAAGCCTAGAAAATTCTTAATGACTGATGATGTTGGCCAATATTTTAACATCTTTGGATGTTTTTAACGGCTTGCTGAACCAAATTGTCATTCCTACAAATGGCACGCTGCTAAATGCACTAGCTTAGCACCAAACTCTGCTCCAGGGGCCTTCTTCCACGCTTAAGCCTTGGACCTTTCTTCCAAACAACCATCAAGGCAGTGTCCCTAAGTCACTCTGAGGATTGTCTAGTCCATCTGTTTAAGGGATGAACCACCCGTCCTCAGAAAGGTGCCTAGCCCAACTCTCATCAGAGAGGCTTCATCCAGTAACTGATGGAGACAGATGCAAACCCACAGTCAAGCATTAGGCAGAGCTTGGGGAAACCTGCTGAACAGAGGGAAGGAGGATTGCAGGAGCCAGGGGGTCAAGGACATCGTGAGAAAAACCATGGAATCAACTAACCTTGGTTCACAGGGGATCACAGAGTCTGGACCAACAACCAGGGAGCCTGCATAGAGCCTACCTAGTCCCTCTACATACATATCAACAGTATATATGTATAGCTTGGTCTACTTGTAGGACTCCTAACAGTAGGAGCAGGGGCACTTAAGCTGGCTTTTGGGAACCTATTCCTCACACTGGGTTGCCTTGTCCAACGTTAATACAAAGGGAGGTGCTTAGTCCTTCAGCAACTGGCTGTGCCGTGCTTTGTGGATATCAGTGAGCCTGCCCCTTTCTGAACAGAAACAGAGGAGAAGATGGGGGACAGAGGGGAGTGGGAGAGGGAATGGGAGGAAAGGAGTGAGGTAAAAAAAAAAATGTGGCAGGGTGTAAAATAAATAAATAATTTAATTAGTAAAAACAAAACAAAAAGCCTGGATGCTGTAGTTCAGCAAGTAACCTGGGTTTCACCATCCGTCATGGTTGGAGGACGGGGAGAAGTTGACCTACTTTCTAAAAGTCAAGATTATCCAAAAAAAAAAAAAGAAAAAGAAAGAAGGAAGGAAGGAAGGAAGCCATTCATTTTCCTAAAATGCGAAGCTAAACTGGAATCAGGTCTTTAGTATTCATGACTAACTGAGGATACAGACCCACACACAACCCCAAGACCCAGCAGGTGTAAGTGTCTCCACTGCAGCCACTCCCTGTTCCAAGGGAGTAAAGGTGGCCCCTCCTCTAAACCACGTCCAATTTACCCAGGTCTCTGAGAGTCCATCATGTGCCTGGCTCCTCAACTCTAGCCAAAATGTAATAATAGCAAAGACAAAACTACGCCGATACTTCCCCCATGCTGCACTCCAACCCGGTTAGGAATGGAAGTGTGACGATCTGGTCATCAAAACCAGAAAGGGACCAGAGATGGCTAAGAGAACTTAGTGAGAGGCAGCCGTAAGCTGCCTGGTGGGGTTCGGCAGGAGGCGGATCTGCTGCAAACAGCCCCAAATAACCAAGGATGCTCAGTGTATGTTTGAAAAACTCTTCCCAGAAGCTGCCCACTATCCACTCCAGAGAGGAGAGGGGGCTGAGAAAGCATATAAGCAAGTCCCCACTCAAGGCTAAAGTTGCATCTGCCTCTCTGGGAGGGAGCCCTGGAGAGGCTGCCGTTTAGGAAGCACGGGCAAACAGGAGCCATTCAGGTCCTCAGAGACCTGCTCCCTGCAAGGCTGGAGATACTGTGAATGGGCTCTGAGAAACCCAGCGGAGAGAAGTGTGCAGCCAACTCTCTCCACCTCTGTATTTAAGCCATGCTCTGTGATGAGTACACGGGGTTTGGTGGTATGGGTCAGGCTACCCCTTTAAAATGCATATGCTGCTTTTTAAAAATGTCCTAACACCTAAACACACACACACACACACACATATGTATATCAGCAAAGCATTTGAAGATAAAAGCTTTACTCATTATAAGTCTTGGACATTCTTGCAATATTGAAAGTATCTTGAGGACAGGGATTCCTAATGTCCCAGAGAAGAGCTTGACCCCTGCCACCCACAGTTTCTGAAGAAGCTGTGAACTGGTTCTGCTGGGGGGGAGCTGTCTGCTGTAATGACTGTACCAGGCGCTTCTTGCCCCATCTTCTAGGGGCACAGAGGTCCGTGGGAGCCAGGACTGGGGTGGAAGCAAACAACAGAAGTGCCCCCATGCCCAAGAGTTTCTCCTCCATACCCCAGCACTCTCATCTGAAAACGGACAGATTCCCTGGGCTGCCTGCTTCTTTTTCCCCTCCACTAAAGTCTGTAAGACTCCAATCCACTGCACTGTTCTCTAACAGCTCAAGCTCATTGCCATGAGAACCCCCCAAACCTCCCCCTCGTGCCTGCCACATCTGGCTCCCTAATAAATGAGGTACACTCATCCAGTGGGGATTATTTTCTGGCGCACCCAAAAGGCGTCCAAATCAAGGCCGCTCCTGGGAGCTTCTCTCTGCGGTTCGGTAAAGTCAGTCTGCCATCGGGAGCTCTCAGACACATCGGGAGCCCCTCTCCCCACGCTGCTTAAGGTTCGCGCCCTGTTCCCTTGCAGACAGCTGCATCAATCCTACAAGTGTACACACGGGGACCACAGGTAGCACGCAAGAGCATCCAGCCTTCCAAGTTCTCTTTAAAGTTCCTCCCAAGCTAGACCTATGGACTGTGGACCTCCGTGGGAGGTTTGAATCTACCACCCCCACCCCCTCACCGGCCTCTGAGCTACCCCTATTTTCCACTCCCGGGGCGGGTGGCCCCCGTACTCACGTCTCGAAAACGGTTCCAGTACTTATCACGGTCATACTGGGAGACGGTGCTCAGCCACTGGTCATTGTCCAGGAAATTGGCGTTGTTGAGGGCCGCGCCGCCTGCGAGAGCGTCCAGGTGCCGGCTGTCCACTTGGAGGAAGAAGCACCACGCCGCGGCGGCCGCGGCGAGCACCGCGATCGCTGGCATCTGGGGGCAGGGAACACGGGCGTGAGTCGGCGACAACAGGACGACCTCGAGCCCCTCGCTCCCACCGGGGGAGTCCGGGCGCCTGGGGAGCGCACCAACTGCAACGCCTAGGATCAGGGTGGTCCCTCGCACACCTGGGACGGAGGGTGGACCTGGAGAGCCCTCGTGAATGGAGACAAACGCAGAGGCCAAGTCACGGATTCGGGGCTCTGTCAAACTATCGAGGACCCTCTCACCTGCGTCAGTACCCCCTCCCCAAAACCCGGAGGCTCAATGTGCCAGCCGCACTCTCACAGACGGGGCCCACAGCTGTGGGGCAGGGATAGGGATAACGGGGCTCTGAGCATTATCCCAGGTTTTGGTAGATGGGGGCTATGAGGGTGCCCTCAAGCCGGGCCTCTCATTCCCTCCTAAGGCAAAGGTCTCCCTGAGCCCGGCTCGCTGCTTCCGTGCAACAGGGTCGCGCAGAGATGCCCCCAGGCCCTGACCCTGCCGGCCCCGGTGATGGCCTCATGAAGGTCCCAACTACGCCAATACGCCAAGTTGGGGCTCAGGGTTCTGCGGACACGTACCTTGGGGGCCCGCTCGAGTCCCGGCGACCGAGTTGCTGGCGCTACTGTGCCGCGGTGACTGGGAAGGCTGCTGCCCGGCTCGTTCCCCTGCGCACCTGCCGCCTCCGCGCGTCCGGCCGCTTTGTGAGCCCGCAGCGCTCTGGCTCGGCTCGGGCGCGGCGTCCACGGGCGGAGAAGCCCGAGCTCGTAGCCGAGGCCTCTGGCGCCCCCTGGCGGCTGCGCGACGCTGCGCGGACCCATCCCGGAGCATGATTCATTCCCAGGCTCTCTGCAGGACTGACACAGATTTCAGGCTGAGCGGAAGGAGGTTATAAGGCCAAGAAGTCACCAGGGTTGAGGGACTCTCAAAGGGTAGTTGGTCGGGACACCTGTCTCAGAATCACTTTTGTGGAGAGGGGAGAGAGCTACCCCCCGCAACTTTCTGAATCAGCATCGCTAAACAGGGTCTCCAAGAGTCTACACTTTAAACGAGTCCCGGGTGCTTCTTGTGCACGGAATTGAGTGAATTTCTCCACTCCCTCGTCCAAGCCATACACCTAGCATCTCTGAAGTCTGGTCCTCACCCACGACCACCCGTGGGAGTCCTGCATAACCATCCTCCAGCTTCAGGGACAGGGTAGAAGTCAGAAGCAGGAGGCTGGCCTTGTCCTAGCCCTCATGCCCCTTCCCAAACACTCAGCCAAGTTTGATTTAATAGGGCCGGAAGGGACTTAACACATTGCCCTGCCTGAACACCGGTACCTCCCCTGCCTGCTTCTTCTCTGTATAGCTGCAGTCAATGCCCGGGACTCTTGACTGCTCCTTGGTGCCCAGGGTACCATTCGCGACACTCAAGCACTTAGTAGCAGATGAAGTCTGAGCCACACTTTCCAATGTGTCACCACAACGATGCGGCCAGTTGCGAACTGTTCTGTAATAGTCTGGTTATGGATGACATAGTTGAAGTTGAACTGTGGTTTGTTTTGAGCGTAGGCTCAATTGCAGCAACTGTGCGCTCTGAAAAGCCGTAACAGGAGAGACGTTGGGGAAGCCCTTCACCACAGGGGTATAGTGGGTGTCTGGTATAGCCTGAGTGAGGTGGACTTGGGATGGCAAGGCGAATGAACTTTACCTTGAGAGGGATGTGCAAGCATCAACTCTGGCCTGCTTTTGAGCAGCCCCGTCCTGAAGAGTCACCCCCAGATGTCATTAAGGCCTCCTCACATCCAGCTCTTTTATCAGTTCATCTTAATCTGCCTTTAGAGCGAACTACCTGAAGTGATCTGTCACGTCCACAGCCTTTCCTGCGCAACCCTGGGCTGCTGCTATGCGCTCCTGGATTTCTGGTCCTCGGTGCCATTCCTGCACCAGACAGGAGCGTCCTGGACTCAATTCTATCACCACAGTACCCTTACCCTAGACGTCTGTATGGCCTGTGGTCTCATGCTGAGAGCCTGCAAGTCAACCCCAGACCACAGTGGTTTGAAGGCTTGCCGCTATCTACCCAGCTTAATGCTCAGCATCCCACGGTGCCCACGGGACCCACTGCTTCACACCCACACCCCCAGGCTTATCTCAGATCTTAACATTCATTGGATGCTCAATAAATCTGGTGATTGGATGGATGGAGCAAGCAAATTCCATAGCCCTAATGTATCTCAAAGTTTTAACCTCCCATCCCCAACCTTTGGTTCTGTGGTACAAATCTGTGACTTTTCTGGTAAGACCTGTCCCTGGTTTAATTAGAGGACATCTGCTCTTGGCCAGGTGCCAGCCTCACAACTGGAATTGTCCCTGTAACCACGGTGTGTAGGAAGGGCAGCCAGTACCGCACAGGCAGGAGATAGGGTGTCAGAGCTGGCCTGAGCCAAGAATGGACTTAACCTTGTAGTAGGTGAGGAGGCTGGCAGCTGGACTCCTGCCAACCACTCGGCTGGCACTCGTGGGGAGGAATGTCAGATTCGTTCGGCTGTGAGAAGCACCCAGGACCAAATCAATACTGTGCCTTGGGGCTGTATTTCTGCTCCTCACTGGCGCACACACAAGTATAATAACTCCTTGTTTTAACACAGTCCTCACTTCCAAGGAGCCCACGTGTTTTATTTTCAGTTTAGTGGATCCTCAAACATGTGCTCCTGGCCAGACTGAAGCAGACAGAACTATCGCCACTTTCTGCCGAGGAGAACTGTGGAGGTTGCAGAGTGATGGCTGCGCCTGCAAAGTCTAGGGGTAGCACCCCCAAGATGCTCTGCTGGCCAGGAAGGGCTCCACCTGATGGAAGGGGGCACCGCTTTGCTAGCAGCCTGGATCCCTTTTAACCACATCGTATGTCTCTCTGACGAGGCATCTCTACTTCATTGCCTCGGCATTCAAAATGACAGTGGGACGCTTGAGTCTCAACTCTGGTCAAGCCCTCCCCAGCCTGTGTCCCCAACCCGGCCCTGCCCTTCCTCAGCATCAACTTTGACCTTCTCTGCCCCCACCTTGAATGATCTCATTGTCTAGGACTCATGAATTCTGACCAGTCACCACACACACACACACGCACATGCACCCACACACTCACACACACACACTCTCACACACACACTCACACACACTCACACACACATGTGCGTACTCACACACACTCACACACACACACTCACACTCACACACTCACACACACACACACACACACACACACATACAGCTGCCTCCCAGCACCTCTCACCTGTACGGCACACTTGTCCAGAGCCTCCATCTTTTGATCACCACAAAAAAAATCACTCTACACGGGCACTTCAGAGGACTCTCTCCATGAAATGGGACCCGCTTTTCCATAGTTACAGCGCTTGCTGTTCCTTCAGGATGAACACCTGGCACCTCAGCTTGAGGTCCTATGCCTCCTGCTGCCCCCGCCTCCCCCATCCCTGCCTTCTGCTATGATCATCCGCCCTATACCCCGCAGAACCTCTCCTGCGGACTTCCTACAGCCCGCATGCTCTCCTCTCTGCCCACCCTTCTACTAACAGCCTGACCTTCCCCTCAGGCCACGGCATCAGCCCTGGTCCTCAGACACAGCTTCCCTGAGCTCCCATGACCTCGAGGACCTCAGAACTGCTTCCCATCCATCTTTCACTGGACACGCTCTGCAGAATGAAGTCATGGTCTCTTTCGAATCCATTCTACTTACTACAGAGTCTGTAGTCCTTTCCAAAGCCCCTCCCACATATTAGGTACACTAGAAATGCCGACTTAATCAGAATTGCAAGCTCAAAGTTCTGCACATAGTAGGGAAACAGCCAATGCCAACTGAGTGAGCAAAGGCATAAGTCTTAGTGGTTTTTATTTCCTTCACATCTGAAAAACAAAGAAGCTCTCAGGTTTATGTTGGAGATTTTAGACCACAAAAATTCCTTTCGGGGGAGGCTGGGCACAGTGAGAGAGACCTGGCCTTGCATTCCTGGGCCATTCTGTCGTAAACGTGATGCTGTAGTCTATCCTGCCCTAAGAAAGGAGGAGTGGAAGAGATGCATTTGTCACCATGGAAAACAGCTCACCCAGCAGGGCCTGTAATTTCTATGAACACATCGATTTCCCCTATTGATTATATGTGTTCGCAGAGTCAGGCTCACTCCATCTCCCACATCCCCACGGCCATCCCCCCCGACACACACAAACACGCGCGCACACACACACACGCATGCACACACGCATGCACACACACACGCACACACGCACGCACACACACACGCACAC
>NC_022018.1:58751753-58763534 GCF_000317375.1 Microtus ochrogaster
CACACACACACACACGTCTTCTTGCTTTCATCTCTTCAGAGCCACAGTGAATGGGTGACCTAGCGCAGGGATGCCTGACCTCAGCACAAAGAAAAGGGAAGACATGCCAGAACTCTAGTAGCTGATACACGGGTCAAAGCAGAGGGGTCCAAAGTCATAATGAAAGAGGAAAATAATCCTGCCAGTAGCAGACAACATGGCAAGAGAATGCACACATGTCAAAGCCACCCTCATGCTATCTGATGCCAGCCTCATGGCAAACCACTGAGAAGTGGGCGTGGTAGTAGGTCTCCTTAATTGGATGAAAACATTGAGTCCCAAGTTGTATGAACCATTGTATTAGCCCATTCTACCTGAGACTGGGCAATGTATAAAGAAAATGAGTTTCGTTAACTTTGTTTTGGAGGCTGAAAGTGCAGAATTGAGTGCCCACATCCGTTTGGTTTCTGGTGAGGGCTCCCATCTACGTCAAAATACAGGGGACACATGGAAAGGAAATCCGTAGTGCAGAAAATCCATGTGCAGAGGGTGACCTTACTTTCTGACAACCCATTTGCTTGAGCATTCATCCATTAAGAGGGTTTTCTTTTTTTTTTCTTTTTTTTTTTGACCCCAGGAACCTAGTTACCTCCCAGTAGACCCTGCCTCTTACAGCTGTGCCCTCTCAAAATTACTTCAGTGGGCACCAGACTTCCAGGACTCAAACTTTTGGGGAGACATCCAAACCACAGTATCATTCATCCCAAGTCACCAGGTCAAGGAAAGAGTCAGGATTTGAACTAAGAACATTGGCTGCATCTGTGCCATTTCTCACAGAGATTTGTGGTGCCCCTCACTTGCCTCAACTTGTCAACATCAGAATACAAAGTTATTTGATATAAATAAATTTTTACTAACGCATAGACATGTGTGTGTGTGTGTGTGTGTGTGTGTGTGTGTGTGTTCTTTCTTCTCCAGGGGTTCAGTATCTGTTCCTATAAAGCATATGATCTACTGGGCAAGGTACTCGGCTGTTCTCAATGACTGTGCACAGCGAAAGACCTGGGCAACTGTGGCTCAGAAAGTGAAATGTACTAACTTAGTGTGACTCACACTCACGACGATCGTGAAGCCTGTCATCCTGGAAGAATAAAATAAGGTTTGCTTCCAGGACCAGCGTCTGATCCTCTCTCCTCTGAGAACTGGGGTTCTTCTCACTTCTAATGGTGATAACTCTTGGAAGGTGTCTGTTGAGGTCTTGTGAGGTTGCATCTCAATCCAGTCTCTCTGCCCTCCAGTCAACCAACAAGGTGGCCAGAAATCCTGGGAGAATTTCTTCCTGGGACAAATGACTGGTAAGAGGTGACAATGGCTTGGGAGAGGAGAACCAGGCAGCATTGGGGGAAGGGACCTTGGGATCGTCCCCTAACCATTAGACCAGGAGCTACTAAGCTGGCTTATTGTGTCCAGCCAGATGCTTCTGGGGACACATCAGGGACTGAGTCAGGCATACTCTATGAAGGATGTTTCAACAGGAAACATCTCAGTGTGTCTACAGTACTAGAGCCAGGCTGTTCCACGCAGCAAGCAAAAATTCATCTTGGTTTGGCTCCTCTGGGCTGCAGCTGGTTCCCAATAAATTCCAATATCCTTGTTTCTGAAATGTTCTGACTTCCCATTCCCCAAAGGCTGAAGCAGTCATTGTCGGTTATCAAACACATAACAATCTCGGAGAAGCTAAAGTAGCAACCGAGAATGTCTGAAACAGCGTGTACCCCGGGATCATCCAGAGGGTTAAACAAGTCCACATCTGTACCATGCTTAGAACTGTCTCCTTCACAATACATGCTGTTCGAGAGCTCCTCGAGGGATGTAAAGGCCCTTGCCTAGACCCCTACAGAAGAGGCCGCCATTGCCCCTTTCTGAGGAGAGACCCTGAAGTTTGGAGAGAGTAAATGACCTGCTCAGTATTTTTTGAGGCATCAGAATTCAAAACAATATTATCCCTCCACCGTGGGTCTATGCCTTGATGCTATCTTCCCCTCCCACAATAACCCAAAATCAACAATAAAGACATCACACATCTGTAGCTAAGTCACAGGCTCTCCAACATGCGGAGGCTGCTCACGCTCTCTCTCTCTCTCTCTCTCTCTCTCTCTCGCTCGCTCGCTCGCTCTTGCTCTCGCTCTCGCTCTCTCTCTCTCCCCACTTGGAAAAGCTATCCAGATCCCTTATCTTTGTTTCATAAGCTTTGTGTTTATTTCAAGAAGAGAAACGCAGCCACATTCTCAGTCAGCCTCTGGGTACCTGACCCAGCTTTGGGAGGAGCTCCACTCTCTCTCAGGGTCAATGCCTTAAGAACAGCTACAGCTTGTATACGCCCAGGTTCACATCTTAAGGCCTCAGACTCCCAGATGTAGAGTCAACAGAGAGCTTGGTCAACCCCTGAAAGGCATCACGCTGCAGGAGCCCAGCTCTACAAAGATCCCAAGACCGAGAGCAACATAGAACTGCCCAGGGCGGCACCGTTCTGCCTCCCCACCTTCTCCGCACTCCCCACAGCCCACCAGCGCTCATAGTCTGTTTTGTTGACAACGGCCATGCTAGAGCTGTGAGGGGCTCTCTCGTTATGGTTTTCATCTCCGTTGCCATAATAACTGGGGACACTGGACCATTCTTCACACCCATTGGCCATTTACGTGTGTTATCTGGGGATGTGTCTGCTCGTGTTCCTTCTCAAATTACTCTCCTTTTGCTCTCGAGTTACAGGAGTTACTTATGTATTCAAGAAGGACATTTCAGGACTAAGTCATCTGGGGTACCCTTGGAAGACTGTGGGAAGACACACATCATCAGGACGGGGTTCTCACGGAACCCTAACTCGTCTCCTACTATCTATGGAGTTGAAAACAAGCTGAGTCAACACTCTGCCCATCTGTTTCTCTGGGTGATGGGGATGGAAGTGGCATGCCTTTTTTCTGTGACTTCGGGAAAGATAGCTAAGCGTAGCTCATAGCACCGAGTACCTGTGCCTCAGAAGTCTGTGCATGACGCGGTACTCCCAACGCTGTTCTTACTCAATGCTTTCCAGCTTACTGTGTGAATTATAAGTCGTGTGGATGAAGCTTACAAGGCAGGTCGGTTCATCCCTGTGTAGACAAAGGCACTGAGGCCCAGGGAACAAGTTTTAAGCATTTACCCAGGCGTCCCCACTAGAATTTTTTTTAGGGTCAAAATGTTAGGAAGAATTTTTCTGGTGACGCACACGTTCACATAATTTACAGATGCCTACAACTATGAAAGGCATCTGAGGCAATTTGCAAGTGAAATCTGCACCATTCACTCAAAGAATGAAGTGAGAAGGGAATTAGCCATCCAGGGAGAATTGCAGGGGAATCAGCAGGGGTCCATAGACGTTCTCCCAACATCCTCAGGGAGAGAACACTAAATCCCGGAATTTAGCATCTGCCCAACAAAGGAATATTATGCAGAGCATTAAAATGACTGCTATAAAACCCAACATGGGGAGATGGAGATGGAGATAATCATGTCACAGAAGAGAACTAGGCCTACGGAGTTCTGCAGAGAGTGGAGGTGAGTGGCGGCTGCCGGAGCCCAACTGGGGGTGATGACGTCTAGTTCTTCCAGGAGGGCCACAATGTAGATGTTAGCTCTAGATTTGAGGACGGGGCGGGGGGGAGGTATCTGGAACTCGGCTGCATCACCCAGGTACTGTGTGGACCTCAAAAGATTTTATCCTGATGGTGCTGCACTTTCTAGCTGAAAAACGAGACGGCCGTGATGTGTAGCCCTCAGGACAAGGGGCGATGGGAGGACACATCTGATATACGCTGAGTCTTTATGTGTTAGCGGAGGAGCAGCGAGAGGAAGGGGACCTCGTGCCTTCTTGCCAGCGCTGGGTGGACCTCTGGCTCCTTTCTGTGGAGTCTTCTCCCAGCTCACATCCTTTGGTTCTCAATGCACACTCTCGTTTTAGTTCTTCTCTTCCTGTGATAGAACGCTGACTAAAGTGACTTAGGAAATGGGTCTGTTTCAGTTCCTCCAGGGTCACGAGTCCATCATCAGGGGACGTCACAGAGGCACACTGCATCAGCAGGACAGAAGCTGAGAGTCAGGGGTGGATGCCGCTGCTCCTCAGCTCCATCTTATGTCAGGACCCAGCCAGGGAGCAGTGCCGCCCACAGTGGACAGGTCCTATCACCTCACTAAAACAAGCTAATGCCCCAAGGGGAATGCCTAGAGGATCATCTCCTAGACTCTGCCAAGTCGACACTAAACCACCATACCCCTTATGTCTAGATTCTGCAAATGAGGGAAGCCATGAGATGTATTTCTTTCTGAGCCTGGCTTACTTTGCTTAATGTGAAAATCTCCGGTTTCATATATTGTCCTGCAATAACCTCATTTCAGGTCTCAGCCTCAGTCTGAGGAGTTGTGGAAGCAGGATCTTGCCCATTTTAGTCTGAGGTAGAGGTAAGAGTCAGTGGCTGACCACTTTGCTTTTGTGGTCTTCACCTTGAACCCCCAATATCTGTCTCTGGGTTTTTATTATTCGGGCTACACCCATGCCTTTTGGCCACCCCTCCTCTGATTACAGTAGAGGGAAGAGTGATTTTGAGAGTCAGAGGCCTGAGCTCCGTTAGGGCTGCTGTCCTCCTGGTTATGCCTGGCTCAGTTTCTTCTCCTTTAGGGGGAGGGAAGAAGACCATGGTAGTGGTACTCTCCAATTCTACCACACACACACACACACACAAACACACACACACACACACACACACACACACACACACACACACACACACACACACACACACACACACACACACACACACACACACACACAGGTCTGCAGGACCCTCTGCTCCTACAATGGAAAGTTCTGTGTGCCTTGAATCAGCTGCGAAGAAAGCTCAGACAAATAGATGGGGGAAAGAATACATCAATGTGAAAACAGCCAAATGCCCTGAAAAGGCAATTTACCAAAGAAATATAAATGGTCAAACTATAAATGTGGCAGCTGCCTAGCAACCGTAATAAACAATTAAAATAAAACGTCATCTATCAAATTTTCAGAGTTTTAAAAATCCTAATGCCCTGGCTGACTTATATGAACAGTTTCTCTCTTGTGCTGCCCGTAGGGACTGCTTGGTGCGACCCAGAGTTCAGATTTTTGACAGTTTTGTTAAGAGCCATAAAAATGTTGGTAACCTTTGGCTTCGTGATTTCCCCCATAGGAATGTAATCTAAAATACAATTAAGAATTTTCACAAAGCTTTATCAGCAGTGGAAACCATCTCAGTGTCTAGAAGCAGCAGACTGGCTCAGTGAACTCTAGCTCTGTAGTACCACATGGTCATCGAAAGTCATTCTGTTTAGGAGAGTGACATTCATGGAATACAAATGACTGATCAGTATATTGTAAGCTGGTTCTCTAGAAGCAGAGGCTGGGGTGAGGACTCATGAGGAAGGGACTCAATAGGAATGGGGGGAAGAGGGGTGCAGGAGGAGAAAGTCAAGCAAGAGCCACCAACACTGGCACACGCCTGTAATGCCAGCAGTGGGAAGTCTGAGACAAGGTCACACGTTAAGACCACACTAGGTTATGTAACAAGACCCTACACCAAATCCCCTCCCCCCAAGAAAAGTGAAAAAAAAAGAGAGCCAAGCAAGACTGTGTTCTCCACTGGACATCAGTTTCAGGGTAGTCCCCGGGGAGCTCTGAAACAAAATGGGGACCCTAGTTAGTGTCCCCTGAGAGATTTGTCTCTTAGTCCCCACTAGATGCTTAGGGGCAGGTGGGAAGATGTAGGGCAAGTATGATCTTTCAAGCCTGTGCATCAAGGACAAGGCTTCCGAGGATGGGTACCACTCGTACCTACATCCTATCACATCCAGGTCCTGCTGTGGACTACTAGTTCAAGATGTGTTATATTTGGGCCAAGCAGTGGTGGCACACACCTCTCATCCCAGCACTTGGGAGGCAAAGGCAGGAGGATCTCTATGAGTTTGTAGACCTGGTCTACAAAGAGAGTTCCAGGACAGCCAGGGCTGTTACACAGAGAAACCCTGTCTCAAAGAAACATAAAGGGGGGTGGGGTATGTTACATTTGTTTGTGCTGTGGGACATTTGCTTTAATGACGCAAAGATGTGTTGCATTCTTTTACAATGCATTTGTCTAACTCTGTGAAGCTGTGTTACTTTGCCTGTCTAAAACACCTGATTGGTCTAGTAAAGAGCTGAACATCCAGTAGCTAGGCAGGAGAGGAAATAGGCAGGGCCGCCAGACCAAAATAATAAATAGGAGAAGAAATCTGGGTTCAGAGAGAGAAAAGCTAGAAGTGAGAAAGGAAGGAGAGGAGGGCACCAGGGGACAGTTACCCAACTACACAACCAGCCACAGAGCAAGAAGGAAAGAAAGACATTTAGAATAAAGAAAGGTAAAAAGCACAGAGGCAAAACATAGAAGAGATATTTAATTTAGTTTAAGTTAGAAAAGCTGGCTGGAAACAAGCTAAGCTACAGCCAGGTATTCATACACAAGAATAAGTCTCCATGTATTTACTTGAGAACTGGGTGTTGGGCCCCCAAACAATATCAGAAATCAACTACAAGGTCCCTCTGCCCACTCAACTTCTAATGGTTGGGTGTTTGTGTAAGGAGATGGTTACACAGCTGCTGTGTGTGGTTTGTGTAAGGAGAAGGTCACACAGCTGCTGGTACAGTTTATGTAAGGAGATGGTGACACACTGCTTTGTACAGTTTGTGTAAGGAGATGGTTACACACTGCTTTGTACAGTTTGTGTAAGGAGAAGGTTACACAGCTGCTGTGTATAGTTTGTATAAGGAAAAGGTTACACACTGCTGGTACAGTTTGTGTAAGGAGATGGTTACACACTGCTGGTACAGTTAGTTTCAAGGTAATGAAGATTCTTTGTTCCTCCCCTATTCTGTGACTACATTATTTACTTTTTTGTTTGTCCTGTTAAAATGCCTAGACCCATACCTTTGGAGTTCTGGGGCTGATTGCCATGCCTTTCCCAGGCTATGATTGCTATCTGTCCATCCGTGCACACAACTGTCCTCGGGTTCAGGGACACTAGAGTGCAAGACCTTTGTCTCCTCACTACCAGTATGCAGCATCAGTACCACCTCCTCCTGGTGACAAGGGTCAGTTGTTCCTCTCTGCCTGCGGTCTTCTGGCACAAAGAGCCAAAGGTAACTAGGAAGCAGCCATAACGGAGCTTAGAGGAACAATCCTCTACTGAGGAGGTATCCTCCTGGGGCCTGAGATCTCTAAACAGAGATGGGAGCTGTATGAATGGAGGGGACAAATCCACCAAGTGGATCCTGGGAGCAAGAGCGTGCAGGAGGCTGGTTCAGAGATTTGTACATTCTGTCTCCTGTGCTCACACCACCTATCGGTTTTCAGGTGCAGACCCAGCATACAGATAGCATTCTAAACTACATCTCCAAAAGGCTGTTTCCACTGTCATCAGGCCAGGAGCATGGGGATGTGCAGGATAAAGAAGGACCAACAAGCACCATGATATGTGACCACTGACATGTGCCCCTTGACACAAACCTTGGTCCAAGGTGAGGCCATGTTGGTAGCCCACACAGGCTAGGCTTTGAGCCCTGTGTTCTGCTGCTCCTGGGACCCTGCAGGCTGCATGTGGTGGCAGCAGCCAGAATGCGACATGACGTACAGGTGAGAGCGTAAGGTGTGAAAGACTCAGCAATGCTCTGTCTCAGGTGGAACATTTGGCCAAAGGGGGGGCTGGTGAGGGCAGGACCGCCCACAGTTTTTGTCTGCCTCTGTGGCTCCATCACCTGTCAGTACAAGAGTCAGATGGGTGTCGGCCCATAGATTAGCACATGGCCATGTATGCCCTAGTTTGGTCCTTGGCGTATCTAGAACATCACACAGATGGCAACGTGCATGCCTAGTGCCAACTGCTTGAACTCTAAATGAAATTATGCAACACAGAGACTCAGGACCACTTGGAAGATGGTTGACTTGGTGATGGGAGGAAAAACACAAAATGAACTTGGTTCCCGACATCTTGTTCTGTCAGAAGGCAGGAAAGTTCTCACGGAGGATAGATATGACTCGTCAAGGAATGGGCTTTCAATAAATAAACTGCAGTCCAGCCAGACAGCAGACTATTATACAGACAAAAGAGATAAGCCATATCAGTCAAATGAAAGAAGACAATCTGAAGAGACAATCTATTGCATGAGTCAAACTGAACGGCATTCTGGGAAAGATCAATCTGTGAAAAAAATTTAATCAATGGGTGGGCTGGAGAGATAGATTGGCAGTTAAGAGCACTGGCTGCTCTTGCAGAGGACCCAGCTTCAACTCCCGCACCCAAGAATTCGATGCCATCTTGTGGCCTCCTTGGGTAATGCACGCACATGGTGCACAGACACATGTAGGTAAAGCACAATAAAAACAAATCTTTTTCCAATCAGTGGCTTCCAGAAAATAGGAGGAACGAGATAAATAAATATACTATGGAGAATTTGTATGGCAATGAGACCATTCATGCCTACTGCAGGGGACATGCCATGACAACTCTGCCCAACCCAGAAAGACGCATCAGGAGGGAACCCTGTAAGAATTGGATGTCAATACAGCTCCCTGGCAGAGTGCAGGTGCCGCTCTGGCAGGCGGCAGTCATGGTGGGTGCAGGCGGTTCATGCGTGAGGGCAGTGGAGTGGATTCAGGGCTTCTGTGTGTCCTCGCCTTAAGAGCTCTCTCCACATACGATCTACCGGAAACATGCAGAGGTGGTCTGACCCGGGAGGACCCTGGGGTCAAGACCGGAGAAACCTTTGGGAACAAAATAATGACAGCATTGCATTTAACTGGAGGGGGCAGTAAATGAATAAACATGGCGGGAAGATCGGATGGATAATAGAATGGTAGCTAATGCTGGAGAAGGGACGTGAATAAGACCAGCATTATGTCCTGCTTTGGTTTCTCTGCGATGAAAATCATGACCAACAGCAGCTTGCGGAGGAAAGACTTTGCTTGGCTTACATTTTCAGATCGCTGTTCATCACTGCAGGAAGTCAAGGCAGGAACTCAAGAAACCGATGCAGAGGCCCTGGAGGGGGTGCTGCTCACTGGCTTGCTCCCCATGGGTTTCTCTGCCTGCTTTCTCATAGAGCCCAGGACCTCCAGCCCAGAGGCAGCACCATCCGCAGCAAGTCTGGCCCTCCCAGACCAGTCATTAAATCTGATGGAGACATTTTCTCAACTGAGGCTGCCTTCTCCCAGATGACCTAGTCAGCCTCAAGTTCATAAAAACTAACCAGCACACCACACTAATTGGTAGGGCGAGGGCTGTCTGTGGGCGAGCGATCAGATTAGCAGCTCCACTCTGAAGAGACATGGGCTTTACACAGTCTCAAAAAGTGTCTCCCCCTGATATTTGATTAATGCAAAAGGAAACCCAGATGCCTTCCAGAGGATAAATTGTAGGAAGAACCTTTGCCCTGTGCTGCAGGCCAGCGTCACGTCTAACAAGACACACTGATGTCACTCGGATGCCTGGAGGATGTCACGTCTCCGGTGTCCTCGCCGAAAACTTCATCCCAAGCATGAGAAGTCATCACACAAACTAAAACTGGGGGGAAAACAAACAAACAACAAACAAACATCTGGCCCATAGTCCCCAGGAACGTCAAGATAGTGAAGAATTGGGAAAATGGGGAATCTGAAGGTAAGTAGCAGCTAGCAGGATGTGGGGACAGGGAGACAGCCCCTGAGGTAACTTATTTCTGTCTGCGGTGCTGTGCAAATGGTAGTTCATCTACAGTTAGCTATCTGTGATGCTAACATTAAAGAGAAGTCAGCAAGGAAGGCAAGGGGACTCTTCTGCAAGTTAACTGTAGTGTGACATTTTAGTCTATTGGCTTTTGGGGGACCCACCACCCAGCTCCCAGATCAATCACACCTGAAGGATTATCCTTCGTTATAAACTCGCAGCCTTAGCTCGGCTTGTTTCTGGCCAGCTTTTCTTAAGTTATCCTGACTACCTTTTGCCTCTGGGCTTTTATCTCTAGTTCTGCATACCTTTCTTCTTTCTCTGTGGCTGGCTGTGTAGCTGGCTGGCTGGCCCTGATATCCTCCTCTCCTCGTTCTCTTGCTCCTGTTCTCCTCCCAGATTTCTCCTCCTATTTATTCCGTCCACCAGCCCTGCCTATCCTTGCTCCTCCCTCCCTACTGGCGCTTCATCTCTTTATTAGACCACCAGGTGTTTTAGACAGGCAAAGAACCACAGCTTCACAGAGTTAAACAAATGCAGCGTAAACAAAAGTCACACCCCTGAAAATAATATTCCCCAACAGTTAAAAAAAATAATTAAAAAAAATCCAGAAATGAAATAAAGCACACTTGCCGTTCTGAAAGCCGAGGAGGAGGAGGCCGAGGCCCCGAGTAACAGTGACTCCCGTGAGTGTTACATAAGCCGGCAAGACAGCTATCTCAGGTAGGAAATGGGAAAAGCACGGCCTCTCCTTGAGCCAAACGGAAACTGTACTTAGAGCCTCCGTGTAAGTGCTCTTCTATTTGCATGGATAACTGGAAGTTGACAGCATTTAGAAATGACGCCGACTTTTCTCTCTCTGGGCGCAGCCCAAGATAAATTTCCCGGGCAACGGCCTATGATATTGAATCCAATGGTAATTAAGTTAATGTGCCCCGTCTTGTGTGTAAAGGTGTAATGCAGGTGGTACAAATCTTTTATTGAACTCAAACTCAATAGCTGTGTTCAATCCCTCTGTCTGTGGTGTGTGTGCAGGTGGCAGGAAATTGCGCGAGGTGATCCATTATAATTATATTCCCATGAAGGCCGGGTGTTTTCTCTCCACACGAGCCTTTCATGGGGCACCTTTCATGTCACAATGGAAATTGTCAGCTGAGTAAACAGCTGCTCGGAATAAACGCAGCAGAGACGCGTGGCTTTTGCTGCCCAGAATTCTTTTGCTTGCGCTAAACAGGCCTAGAATTCCCTTGGGATCTCCTACCCCCTTCTCAGCCACAGGACCCAGGACATGGGTGTCCCTAAAACTTGGCACATGAGCCCAGCTGAACACGTAGTCACCCATTTCTATGGGATCTGCATATGTGGACTCAAAGAAAAAACTAAAAGAAAAATGTGCTAACCTGAGTGCATGTAGTCAACGCTAATTTGACTCAGTAAGTGTGTGTGGGGTGTGTGTGTGTGTGTGTGTGTGTAATAATTATAGACATGAATTTAAGAGGGGTGGCATGTGGGTTAGAGGAAGAAAGAGAAGAGCTGTGATGAAAATACACTCATATCTGAAATTCTTGAGAAAAAAATTAATGTTATGTACATGGGTGTTTGCTTCTGTGGCTGTTTGCCATACACACTCAGTACCTACGGAGGCCAGAAGAGGGCATCAGATCCTCTGACGTTGGAGTTACAGCAGGTTATGAGCCACCATGTGGATGCTAGAAAGCAAACTGAGGGCTCTGCAAGAGCAGCAGGTGCTTGTAACTGCTGAGCCAGCCCTTCAGATCCCCAAAAATACTTAAGGGGGACCTTGCTTTTTTTCAAAAAGTAAAACCCAAATGTACATACAAAGTACAACACTGAATTTGTGTAAATGAAGGACCACACAGGTTCCCCACTGTGATCACCATCTCCCAGGTCCTCAGACACCCACTGTGATCACATTCCCACAGATCCTCAGACACCCACTGTGATCACCACCATCCCACAGATCCTCAGACACCCACTGTGATC
>NC_022018.1:58763702-58769577 GCF_000317375.1 Microtus ochrogaster
CCCCACTGTGATCACCACCATCCCACAGGTTCCCAGGTTCCCCACTGTGATCACCATCCCACAGGTTCCCAGGTTCCCCACTGTGATCACCATCCCACAGGTCCTCAGGTTCCCCACTGTGATCACCATCCCACAGGTTCCCAGGTTCCCCACTGTGATCACCATCCCACAGGTCCTCAGGTTCTCCAGCACTCCTGTGGGCACGAGTGGCTCCAAGTGCTGTGGTTCCTGGGTATTTCGGCCTCTTGTTGACTTGCCATACTTAAGGTGTAGCTGTTATCTTGTAAGCAGTACAACATGGTGGTTTACACAAAGCATTGATACCGACAGGCATTTTAAAGAATCTGTAGGTATCTAGGAGTGTGTGCCTATAGACATTGTGCCACTTTAGATAAGAAACACGAGCCGTGGGCATGTGCGGATCTGGATACCGAGGGACACTAGAGCTAAAGATCCCAGGATGCTGAGGGACGCTGTACTCTTCTTGCTGGGGCCTTTTGTTCAGCATGGGCACGGGGTTCAGTTGTGAGACTCCTGTTCGAGTTACCCAGGAAATGACGGTTCTGTTCCCATTGAGGGTACTAAGACAACGGTCACAGTCAGGATGGCCTTGCTGCCATTCTTGGGAGAGTTGGCCAGTGAGGCCCTTGAGTGGGAACGGCTGAGATGGAGCAGCTGGGAATACCTACAAACTTCCCTTGTTTTCTCCCTTTGTTTAAGCCAGCTTCAGTTTGGTTTCTAACACTTAAACAGGAGTAAACACTGCAAGTAAAAAGTCCTCGGCCAAAAAAAAAAAAAAACCTCATTTAAAGTCTCAAAACCAGTATCTGTCTGTAAATCCACCCGCTCTGTTATGCCACCAGAGAGACAATGTCTGAGGTTCTTTTAGTTCTCATGACCACCCCCTCACCTCAGATCTCTAAGATCTCCCCGCGTCTGAGAAGAGACAGGGTTCGCAGCTGGCCCTTCCCCAGGTATCATGTATGTAAAAACTGCTCCTCACGCTGAATGTACCACCCCCAGAGCTTGACGAAACATGAGGGGAAAAAACCCTGCATGGTCTAGGGTTAAACCCGCTCATCCTAGCAGGAGTGGCAGCCAGGGTAGAGTGGCCATGACCTGGGTGTTGGTACCAGGCACCGTGGCATCTGGGGCTCAGGGCTCTTGGGTGGAACAGTGATCTCAAACCCTGTTATGAGGGCCTATGCTGTATGGGAAAGGAGGTTTCTTCACCCCTATGGAATTTGAATCAAGGCCATCCTCCAACAAAGGGAAGTGTGTGGAGGAAGCCTGTCTGCCCTGTAGACATTAGACAAACTCACATTTCCAAGAGCAAGTACATGTTCTGATTGGACCTTAGCCACGTACCCACCTTCCCCTGAGTCTCCCAAAGGCGGACACTGTCTGGCCGCAAACTAAGAGCAATAGTAACGGAGGCAGGAGTATTTCCCTTGTGCCTGCTACACTACTTGGCCCTCATCCAGCACCTGCAGACCTCACAGAAACCTTCTTCCATGGCACCTGGGCCTTCCTTATTCAACACTGGCCCTGAAGTCCCGAGAGTTAAGGAACTTGATTGGGATCTTCCAGCCAGGAACGGGCAGCGTTGTCATTCTCTCTAGCCATCGGTCCTGTCCCTTCACTCTGTGCCCTGCTCTTGGTCAGCTTCAACTTTAACTAGAAAAGCAAAAGCAGGACCCTGGTGCTCAGTGGGTCACTGAAGGAGGCTGGGGACCCTGGGTCTGCCCCACATGGAGAAGCCAGACACCACCACGCCTCTTATCCAGTATTCCAAGGAAACACTGATTGCAAACACTGTGTCTAACCAGGTACTGCTTTACAGTGTGCAGAGGTACCTGTCATAGCATGGTTGGCAATGAAGAAAACAGAATGGATTTTATACCCTAGAAGGGCAATTTTCAGATGGAGACCATGCCTCAAAATTGGTATTTTCTTTCTGTTTATAAAACAGGATTGGTGGAAATAAAATGCATAACTCAAAAAAAAAATAGTCTCAGTTTCAACAAAATGACTTTTCCAAGTCTTCTTGCTGAGTGTAGGGTTTGACCAACAGACCTCCCAGCTGAGCTCCCTGAACCCTCATCTGCAATGAAATAGTCAGGTTCTAGTGTTCACCCCCATTTTTCAGATGAGGAAAATGAAGTTTGGGCCAAGGACAACACCAAAGGAACTATACTGGGACCTGTTGGGGAGATTTGTTTAAAGAATGTGAGCATGTGTGTGTCTGTGTATGTGTGACTGTGTATATCTGTCTGTCTGTGTCTGTCTATGTGTGTCTGTGTGTATGTGTCTGTCTATTTGTGTAGGTAAGTGGGTATATACATTTCACGCCCTTCCCTTGGAGGGCAGAGACATCAGATCCCCTAGAGAGTTACAGGCAGCTGTGAGCCACCCAATGTGTGTGCTGGGAGCCGAACTAGGAGCCTCTGGAAAACCAGTACATGCCCTGGGTTCCACTTTAGAAGGTAGGAAATTTATCTGGAAACTCTTCTTTAAGAGTTTACAGTTACTATGTGAACACACAGCTATAAGCAGAATCCCACAGTGATGTAGAAGCATGTACAAGCGCCAGGTTCTTTAGAATGTGGGCTGTAAATAGCAGGAGGTTTGGGTGGCTAGATTAAGATGATGCTTGAAGCTTCATTTCTCCGTGACTGTTTATGTGTCTCAGAGAGACATGTGACAGAGAGCACTCTTATATGGCGTGTTGTTCAAATATCTATCCGGGAAACAAATGGTGGGTTCTAGTCCAATCCAATAAAGCAGAGCTCATGAAGCCCACCTTAGGCTGTGAAATACCCTTCCCCCTGCTGGCTCCCCAGGAGGCTGCAGAATAGATGGACGTTAATATCTGAAGATTAAATAACATATAACAGATTTGATTTGTTTGACCTAGTTTTTGAAAAAAAAAGAACAATATTTTTTATTCATTGCTTTGTAATAAACAGCTGAATGTCAACGGTAAGCCCGCTGTAACAAGCATGGTGGCACCAGGAGCACTAAATGTATGGGTGTTCACTTATTACGAGCTGGGCCCTCCGGAGGGGGTGTACACTGCAGGGAGCCTGATAGACCTCAGCAAGGAACAGTGTCTACCACTCCATCTTCAGATGGCAGCAGGGACATGGGCCCCGCTCACCACCACGCAGCTGGAGAAGACAGTTCATGAAGAGAGGCGAGGGCTCTAACCACACAGACTGCTTCTTGTGGTCACAAAAGGAGGTGAGGGCCGAAGCAATGGCTCCACAGTTAAGGACACTGACAGCTCCTCCAGAAGCCTTGGACTCGAGTCTTAGCACCCACACCACAGCTCACAGTTTCCATAACTCCAGTCCCAGGGCATCTGATGCCCTCTTCTGCCTTCTGTAGGCACCATACACACACGTGGTATGCAAAACACTTATACACATAAAATAAAAATAAATATTTTAAAGGGGTAGGGAGAACAACTCAGATACATAAAGTCCTCACAACCTCTTGAGACAGCCTCATTCGTCCAGAGAAGGGAAATTGTCATGAAACTGACTGACCTACAGTTGTCTAGCTAACGCTGGTCAAACAAATGGTTCCCCTGACTCCCTGTGCAGCTTTGGGCAAAAGAAAGGAACGTTGGCCAGGCGGTGGTGGCGTATACCTTTAATCCCAGCAGTGACAAGCAGATCTCTGTGAGTTCGAGGCCAGTCTAGTCCACAGAGCGAGTTCCAGGACAGCCAGCACTACACAGAGAAACCTTGTTTCAGAACCTCAAGGTTGTCATCAAAGGGAGTAAGGCTTGGAGGGTGGAGCCCTGCCTCCATAGTCAAGAGTGTGTGCTGCTCTTGCAGGACCAAAATTCCGTTCCCACTACCCATGTAGCCACTCCAGCTCCAGGGCCAGCCAATGCCTCTCACCTCTGCAGGTATCTGCACTCATGTGCACTGACACACAGTGACACACACACACACACACACACACGATTCAAAAATGAAAACTAAATCTTTGAAAAAGGAATACGTTTCTCTTCAGTTGCAAGGTCACAGGAAGCTTGGGAATCACTCCCTCCCCATGTTCTTGTGTAAAAATGGGGAGGAGCTTCCACTTCACAGTCTATATAGAAAAATAACCCATGCTCATCTGTGTGATGGAGGATTGGCAAGTGCAGCGCACTGTGGTCCCCCAGCAGAGAGATGTCAGCCGCTCTCTTCTGTCTACTGGATGGAACCCAAGTACCTGGCAAGTAAATCGAGTTTATAGACCACATATGCTTATCCCAGCCCTGGTTCACCTATTTCCTTTCCAGCCTCATCTGGTCCACCCACCCCAGCCTCTCTACCCTCTTCACAGTGCACCTCACTGATTTTCTTATTTGTCCACCGGCCTTCCTCACCATGTCTGCTCAGTTCTTCAGATTGGATGTTACATAGTGTAGCCCTCTGGACTTGTTAACTGGCTTGTCTTGAAATTTAAGACCTTCTACAAGACCTTCTTGAGAAAACGAGGAGAGAGACTTTGTTATACCCTTTTCCATGTGGAATGGCTTCTGCATAATTCTTTCAGTGGGCAGGTTTGGAGCAAGAGACCTCTCAAGTCCCTCTTTCCTTTGTAGAATTGTCTCGCCTCCTCATGTCGACTTGCCCCTGGGAAAGCCCATCCTTTGCAAGAATAGACAATGAGATGAGACGATGGCAGCGTGCTCCACTTCACGGCAAAGCCAGGAGCCTACAAGACTGCACAATCTGTTCACGCAGTTGAGGCTCGACCCTTGGAAGGGAAGGGAAGAGAGAGCTTTTTATACTCGAGAGCTCAGACAAAAATACGTAAAGAAAAATAACGCCACCGGCGAGTAAGCATTGGCAGTTTCTCTGATGACAAAATTCAATTTAAGAGGCGGCGGGGGGGGGGGGAGGCTAGACGGTTCATCAAAATAGAGCCAGGCTTCAGGAAATTAGAACTGCTCTTCAAGTGGGTACATTACAATTTCAGAAGAAATTGTCTCAGCTATTTCTCTGCTGTGGACTTTGGAAGATAATGACGAACTTAATGTTTCTGATTATGTTGCTAGGCAAATCAGGGACCACAGAATAATTGCAAAAGAAGGAACTAAACACACTGAGAAAGAGATAAATCCAGCCCAGGAGACAGGTCACGAACTCTGAGGCTGGGCCAAACCTCACACCAACCCCCACATCTCACTTCGACTTAAGATCTTGTCCATCCAGTTCAGCCCAAGCCCACAGAAGGGCCGGGTTCATCCTTAGCAAGGACTGTTCCATTTTCAATAAGATGTTGTCAAAGGAGGGAGACTTCCTGCTGTGTGACAGATGTTGTGATGGGGTAAAGCAGCAGGGAGGCCCTTTCTCCGTGAGCCAAGGGTCACTGTGCCTTCCATACAAAAATCGTTTCAAGTCAAGAAAAAGGATGTTAAGCAAAAGAGTTTGTGTTTTGTCTCCTAGGAGGGAGACCCCATTAGTGTAAGTCCAGGACACCAGCATAGAGAAATCAGGTCTCATGAGCATAAAAATAGCTGGAGGAAAGCCCCAATCCCACTCTATCTCATTTCACACCAGAGGAAACTGAGGCTCTCCGACAGCAAAGGTCTTTCTCAAAGTGACTCACCAAGCATAGGCAGCACCTCTGCCTTCCTGGCAGGGTGACCAACTCCCCTTCCTTCCCCAGAACAGTGCCTGCCCATCATGCAAGGTTCTTCTCTGACTTCCTATAATCCTACTGTTTGCCAGGCAGAATCAGGGGGATTGCCTAGAGCTCAAGGTCAGCATAATCTATGTAACAAGTTCTACCCAGACCAGCCAGGGTAGACCAGTTGGACCAGACAAAGGAGGAGGAGGAGGAGGAGGAGGAGGAGGAGGAGGAGGAG
>NC_022018.1:58769780-58781879 GCF_000317375.1 Microtus ochrogaster
CCCCAAATGGGTGGATATGTTGGATATGTTTTATGTCAACTTGAGACAAACTAAAGTCATTTGGGAGGAGGGAGTCTCAATTAAGAAAATGAAGACAATGCATTTATAAGAGCGGCTACTGCAAACCTGTATGGCATTTTCTTAATTAGTAATTAATGTAGAAGGGCCCAGCACATGGCAGATGGCGCTATTCGTGGGCTGGTCGTCATGGTGAGAAAGTCAGTAAGCAGCACCCCTCTGTGGCCTCTGCATCAGCTCCTGCCTCCAGATTCCTGCCCTGTTTCAGTTCCTGTTCTGGCTTCCTCAGTGATGGACTACAGTGCAGAAGTGTAAGCCAAATAAACCATTTCCTCCACAACTTCCTTTTTAGTGCTTTGTTGCAGCAAACCTAAAAAAGGAACTAACTCATACAGTGAACAATGCTAGTCTCAGAAGGCATTGCTTATTACATGAAAAATTCAGTACCAGACACGGGATTCCTCCCTGTGAATTACTGGCCAAGGAGACCCCAGAGGTGCCCTCATAACACCAGCTTGTGCCATTGCTCTTGATTGTCCACCATAAGTAGATGAAAAGACCATATTCCGCAAGATGGCACAGACTTCGGTTGTGGGCATAGAGAATCTCAATCAATCAATCAATAAATAAATGGATCATTATTCAGCACTAAGAAGAAATGAGCAAGATGCTTCATGCCTGCAGTCCCTGCATTCAAGAGGCCAAGGCAGGAAGGGTGTGAGGAGTCCAAGCAGTCTGGACTACATGCTGAGTCCCAAGCCAGCATGGGCTAAGAGTAAGATTCATCTCAAAGGACCAAAAGTGTGTGTGTGTGTGTGTGTGTGTGTGTGTGTGTGTGTGTTGGTCACACAGAAGTAGAAAACTTGAGGTGAGGTGAAAGGGAAGAGCTGGAAGAGGGGGTAGGCAGGGATGGGCAGTGATCACCAAAGCACAAGTGTGTGCCTGTGATTTTAACATTCCATAGCATACAATTACCCCTGCATTTCAAGACAACTACAGAAGAACTTGAGGGCTCCCAACACATGAAAATGATATTGAAAGGGAAGAAAACACTAACTACTGCCATTCAATCACTCTCTACCATGTACATGTGTCAAATTATAGCACTGCACCTCATGAGTAAGCATAAATATTAAATGTCAATTAAAATGTCTAAAAGACATAACATTTTGAAAAGAAGTGCTTCAAAGGCACAGAGGAACCTTAGACTCCCGGTAGCAAGAGAAAGAAGCCAAAGTAAGAAGGTGGTATGCTGGAGAACGCAGAGATTGTGGGGACCCTAGAAAGGTCAGCGTCACCCAGGAAGAGGGAAGGCAGGGAAGGGAGGGCAGAGGGGAGGAGGCGGAGCACACTGCACTCCTAGGACAATGAGATCATCTGTGTGGTGCAGCTGTGGTGGACTATGCCATCATCCATTGTCAGAACTCATAGAAGAGTGAACCCCAATCAAGCTGGGGGCAAGGGGGTGTCTGCCTAATCAGAAAACGTAGACATTCCTCACTCAGGAGCAAATGTCAACATCTAGGGAGGGTAGTATGCAACCTTCTCTCCTGAGAGCGGTGTTCTCATGAAGCTAGTGGACTTGCCCGGCCACCCTCAGGGAAACACTTGAGAGTGACGTAGGGAGAGACCCAGGTGCTGCTAGCCTAAGATCCTGTAGGTAGATAGATCATCTCCTGATTCTTTGGCCCTAGCAGCCTTGAGAGAGAATTCTGATAAAACCCCATTTAAGGCCGTGTCATGAATGTCTAACAGCTAAGCCTACTCCACACGTTCTACCTCAATGGGTCATGGGAACAGTTAGCGGACCCGGGCATGTTTTGGGATCCTATACATCTGAAGCCCTCGTCAGCGATGCCAATGTTCCAGGGAATAACAGGGACTGACATACCTCGCTCTCAACTCTCTCCCTACAATCTTCTCCTGACCTCTAACACATATGCCCTGAACTGACCCTCTTCACAGCTGAGCCCCAGATCTGCTCCCTACCAAAAGAGAAGAAAGCACTGATCAGCCAAAGGAGAGCATCCTCCACCACCAGCCTTTCCCACCCCATCCTTCAAGCCTGTCCCATAAAAACCTCCTGGTGATCCTGAGTACCTCTCCTCCGTCCCATGTAATCTGCCATCAGTCTTTGACTTTTCACGACTTCTGCTGTGGCTGCCGCTCTGGACTGAGCCCTTCTCATCCCCTGGCTGTATTTCTGCACGACTCTCAACCTTGATTCTGCCCCAGGTTACATATCACAGACTATTTGCCCACCCAAATCCCCATACCTGTGAACATGACTGTCAAGTCTTTGTAGATGTTGCAACTAATTTAAGGACCCCACGATAAGATCTCAAGTATGTTCTAAAGGTCTGAGTGTTTTCTAAATCCAGAGACAATTGTCCACACTATGAGAACCCAGAAGACAGGGATCTGAGAAGAGAGCCTTGAAAGCCATGGAAGCAGCTGGCGGGCAAAGAAGGGATGCCCAGGGCTGTGATGGTGATGACTCCGTGCCAGTTTGTTTAGGTCACCAGTGTCCAAATGTTAGTCCCTGACCCCATGAGGGGAAATTTGAGTGAGACGCTGCCCCCCCCCCCAGACAATTCTTTTTCTCCTTCAGAAGTTGTCTCTCGAGGCAAAGCTCTGGGCAAGACGGGACAGAGCTGCATGGAGCAAAACAATGTCCTGCTGAACTCTGGCGTAAAGAAAGCAGGAGGCACAAATAAACCCCGTTGCTTTTTACTTGCTGCAGCAGAATCCCTGGTAAAGCCAAGGGGAGGGGCCTATTTTGACTGGCAGTTTGAGATATAGCTAGCTCCCTGTGGTAAAACAGTTGGGACAGCAGAGCTTGAGGCAGCTGGCCACATCATGCTCACAGTCAGGAAGAGAGAAATGGAGTTCACACCCAGCTCCTCCTGTCCTTTGTATGCAGCCCAGGGAATAGTGCCACCCACAGCGGGCAGGTCTTCCAGCTTAAACAAGCCAATTTGAGGCAGTCCTGTACAGGCACACTCAGAGGCCCAGTGGTTCTAGATCTCATAAGTTGATGGTTGGTAGTAGCCACCACGATTAGGTGATGGTTGGTAGTAGCCACCACGATTGGGCCATTTTGTCACTACCACCAAGTCAATAAAACTGAGTGTCCATTTTCAAGGCTTCTTGCTACAAATATTCTTCCTCCCGCTAATCCCCCTGGATGGGGTCTTCTCCGCCCACTTGTTCCCGAAGTCGCTCATAAAATAACCACTCTGAGGCTTAATATTAATTATATACTCTTTGGCCTAATAGCTCAGGATTCTTATTAACTAACTCTTACATCTTCAATTAACCTATTTCTATTTTTTTTTTTACCACAACACTTGTGGTTTGTTACCTGGCATTCTGCTTCTTGGGTGGCTGCATGGCATATGCCTGACTCTGCCTTCTTTCTCCCTGTATCCAGTTTACTTTTCCTACCTAGCTAGATTCTGCCTGCCATAGGCCAAAGCAGCTTCTTTCTGAACCAATGGTAACAAAACATATCCACAGCATACAGAGGGGAATCCCACATCATAGACTGGCTGTGCTTTTGAGAAATTTGGAATTTGTAGACTTTTTCCTCCTTCTTTTGGAAGAACTTTTAGGTGGAAAGCAAATTGGACTTTTAGCAGACGTATTGGGGTAGACACATGTTCTGGTGTGTGAGTACATTCATGTGGAAGTCAGAGGTCAACTTAAGGAGCCATCCATCTTGGTGTGAAATCGTCTCTCAATAGAACCTGGGACTCACCAATTATATGAGACTGTGTGGCCAGAAGGCTCCAGAAACTCATGAAAAATCACCACCATGCCCAGCTTTTCACATGGATGCAAGGAAATCAAACTTGGGTCCTCATGGCTATGCATCGTGCCTTTTACCAACTAAAGCATCTTCATATCACTTACCTATCTCCCAGTCTCCCATGAAAGAAGCCACTCCAAAGCAATGCTGGTCTCTTCCATGTCTACAGCCACCTCTGGTCACATAGGTTCCATCTAGGCACAAGGGTTCCATGCCACAATGGAGACTCTGATGGCCAAGAACAGCATCAGCTGACCTCTAAGGTCAGAGGTGACTCTGATTGGAAGCAGACCTCTTGGGGATTCTCTCACTGAAACCACGGGAGACACTCACGCTCTGTTTGCCCAACTGCCTTGATACGCTGAAGCCAGCGTGCCTCTCTGCCAGCCACCCTGTTCTCTGTGAGAATGCACAGATGCAGGACTCAGGGCTGCAGGCCTATGCTGAGAGGTGCGGCCCCGAAGACGTGTGCCCCAAACGAATAAGAGTCTTGATATGTGAGAATGTAAGCTTCCAGCCAGTTGCCCAGGTAAAATTTGCTATTCATGAGTTTTATATTTGTCTGTTTAAGGATGCTCAGACATAAATGGCTCTTTAATTACATGAGTCTAAATATAATCCCATCTCCTTGCACACAAATCCCACCTTTTGCCTAACATATTCATTTGCCTCTGCTAACGTTAGTTTCAGAAAAAAAGGCTGGGGTGAGTCAGAAAGAAACTTCTGGTGTGCAAAGGGAAGACCCCTCCCCAACAAGGAAGCCCCCCCATCTTTCCTCTGAATCTACTCCTTTCTAAGAAAGCGGAGTGTAAGGAGACAGCAGCTGCCTAATGACAGTCTTCCCATCTGCTCTTTGTGAATGCCAGTGTTTTCAGGCTGAGCAGCTTTGCCTTAAAGGGGGACTATCACTGGGCGCAGAAGGCTCCCTCTGTGGTCCTGAACTGCATGGAGCTGCACGCTTGGGTCCGAGATGGGAGTCGCTCGGCAAGGCAAAACCATCAGGGCACCTGCCACTAAGCCCTGGGAACGGCTCCCAGGCGTCCTCGGTAGCTTGCTCAATGTGATAAAGCTTGTCTATTTCTGTCGACGCTGACGTGGACCATTTACTCTGAGTCCCTGTTTGCATGTAGAGCAGATCCTGGACTCACTGGGAAGCAAGAAGAGCACTGTGCAGCTGAGATGGGGAAGAGCGGGAGCTGTCTGGGCAGAGGGATCTGCCTGAGGTAGCCACTAGGCTTGCTGCCACGAATTTCTTCCCGGCCACGCCCCGAGGACTCTCTGAGCATCCCCTCCTACTACAGCAGTCTCACATCCACCTTTGGACCCTCTCCTTGAACCTCTGCTTCTCTTCCTTCCCCTCCCTCAGATCAACACACATCACCCGAGAGAGTCGGGGAAAGGAAAGATTTCTAATTTATTTCCCTGAGCTTCAAACCTGAGACTTGCTCGTCCCTGGAATGGGAAACACTAGTAGTCTGCACGCCATCACAACCACCCAGAGGCAGCAGAGGCAATTTGCGTTTCAAAAGTAATAGAGAGGAAATTGCAGAGGAAATATTTTATGCAAATTAGCCAAGCTTAACATTTTGATAAAGGGCTTTTTAAAAAAAAATGAACCAAGCAATCTAATACTCCACTGCAAATCTAAAACAAAAGAAAATTTCCAAAAGCCTGTTCTAAAGTATTGACAGCAAGAGAGATTTAGCCAGAGACATTAACCACCCCGGAAGATGGAACACTTTGGGAGCCAAAGTGCATAAGACTATTAGCTCAAAACAGCATTCATAGAAGTTTGCGGATTAAGGTATTTCAATAACTTAACCAGGATTCCCCCTCCTGGGGAGGGGACCCATTCCTAGGCCAGACCACAGTCACTGTGACTCTCATGCTATGCTGGCAAGTGAGCTTGGAATCTGCAACCCCACAAAAGAAAGGGGAAAGAAAAATTTTTGTTACAATGACTTCTTAAACTTTGCATACAAGTGGACGGAAATAGAAAACACTATCCTGAGTGAGGTAAGCCAGACCCAAAAAGAGGAACATGGATGTACTCACTCATATTTGGTTTCTAACCATAAATAAAGGACATTGAGCCTATAATTCGTGATCCTAGAGAAGCTAAATAAGAAGATGTACCCAAAGAAAAACATATAGGCATCCTCCTGAATATTAACCTTCATCAGGCGATGAAAGGAGACAGAGACAGAGACCCACATTCGAGCACCGGACTGAAATCTCAAGGTCCAAATCAGGAGCAGAAGGAGAGAGAGCACGAGCAAGGAACTCAGGACCACGAGGGGTGCACCCACACACTGAGACAATGGGGATGTTCTATCGGGAACTCACCAAGGCCAGCTGGCCCGGGTCTGAAAAATCATGGGATAAAACCGGACTTGCTGAACATAGCGGACAATGAGGACTACAGAGAACTCAAGAACAATGGCAATGGGTTTTTGATCCTACTGCACGTACTGGCTTTGTGGGAGCCTAGGCAGTTTGGATGCTCACCTTACTAGACCTGGATGGAGGTGGGTGGTCCTTGGACTTCCCACAGGGCAGAGAACCCTGATTGCTCTTTGGGCTGACAAGGGAGGGGGACTTGGTCAGGGGAGGGGGAGAGAAATGGGAGGCGGTGGCGGGGAGAAGGCAGAAATCTTTAATAAATAAAATAAAATAAATAAATAAATAAATAAATAAATAAATAAAATAGAGCCAGAAAAAAGAAAACTTTTTGTTGAGCATGGACTATAGGCCAAGTCACCTACGATGTGTTCCACATGGGTTGTCTCCTTTAGAAGGTGTCTTTCGGGTCCCCTGAGAGGAACAGCAAAGGGACTTAGGAAAGCCACACGCTGACTATATAGTGGTCAAAGAACATTTCCCTTCAGGAAGGAAGTGGCTGAGAAGAACGTGGTTAAAACTGTCCTTCAAAACTGCAGAGGGTTGGCTGGAGACTCTTGGTCAGTGTTCTAATACTGTGAAGAGATGCTATGACCATGGCAACTCTTATAAAAGGAAACATTTAATCGGGGTTGGCTTACAGTTCAGAGGTTTAATCCATTCTCATCAAGGCAGGGAGCATGGCAGCACGCAGGCAGACATGGTGCTAGAGAAGGAGCTGAGAGTCCTACATCCCCATCTGCAGGCAGCATGAAGAGGGAGACTCTGGGCTTGGAATGGGCCTTTTGAAACCTCAGAGCCCACCCCCAGTGATACACTTCCTCAAATAAGGTTATCGTGATCCTTTGAAATAGTTCCACTCTGAGGTGACCAGCTATGCAAATGGAAGAACCTATAGAGGCTACTCTGGCTCAAACCACCCCAGAAACGTTTGTAGAAGCCCATTAATACCCTTATTTATCCCAAATTCAGACTTCTGGGAAGCCCCAAGTCCGCATCCCTACAGTTCCCAGCTGAAAACTGCTTAGAGGAAGGAACAACATAGGCAGCATACCTGAGTCTCTGCTCCGCCTGTGAAGGCCTGGGGGGAGGGCTCCCCAGTCCACAGGGCTTAGAGGTTACTGTGAGTGTAAGCATCCAAGTTCATGTCAAGCTTTCCCTGTAAACAGAATACATGCTTTACACTGTGTCTCAAAACAGACAAGTGTTATGGTAATTGATGCATTGCCAATTCTCTTTGGGGTAACTGAATGCATGGGAAATTTGAGTGTTATATATTTTCTATAGATATATATTTTCTATCACGCAGTGGATGTTAAAATCTCCTTACCATAATAAGCACAGAAAACAATCATTCTGAAAGGACTGAAACAGCCATTTCCCAGCTCACATCAGATGCCCAGAAATCCCACAGGATACATCCATGTACGATTGTAACCACAGCATGTGGGATCTTCACAAGAGAATGGAAAGAGCTCGAGGCCATCGTGGGTGACACAGTGAGACTCTGTCTCCCAACAGCCATTTTTACACAATCAAAAGCTGCAAATTAGGAAGGTGGGAAGGAAGGTCATTAAAAAAAGCACTTAACCAACTTGACCTTTCACCTTTTTCCAGTTCCTATGTATCAACACAAAAGCAGAAGCAATGGACTGGGAATACCAGGAGGGGGTGGGGAATGGTGCAGGACGAGTGGTAAATTAGGTCAAAGTACACAACATATTTATATCAAAATATCTTCATGAACCCTGTCACTGTGAACAATAAAGATATACCAATAGAAGTCATATTAAAATATTCTCCATAGGAGCTAAAATGATGAACTTGGAAAATGTCTATGAGATAAGCATAAACCAATGGGTTCATAGCCTTAATATATAAAGAACTTATATAGACAGGCCTACAAGTAAAGAGCACATTTAAAGTGAGGGAGAAGAACACCTCTGCCTCAGCAGTGGCAGAGCATAGCCAGGGACCTGCTCAGCCTTGGCAGCTGCAGCGGACAGGCCATGGTAACGCTGCAGCAATACCAGCAGCAAGGACAGCAGCAGAAGCATCGACTGGCAGCGTGTCTACAGATCCTTGGGAACTCTGCAGACAGGAATTTATCGGTCTGCACTACCTCTCAGAGGCCAGAACCGGGGCTCCATTTTGCAGACAAGAAAAGTGAGGTTTTAACTCTTCAGTTACTTTTCTTCCAAAGACCAAGATTTTGAATTTATTCAAGGTGCTAAGTACCAGAAGGCTGTCTTCCCTGGGGTTTCCGTTGCTGTGATGAAACACCATAACCCCGAGGAAAGGGTTTTTTTCAGCTTGCTCCCAGGTCACACTCCTCTACTGAGGGAAGCCAGGGCAGGAACCTGGAGGCAGGAGCTGATGCAGAGGCCGTGGAGGAGTGCTGCTTACTGGATTGCTCTTCAACGCTTGCTCAGCCTGCTTTCTTATAGAGCCCAGGACCTCCTGCCCAGGACTGGCACCACTCACAAAGGGTAGGCCCTTCCACGTTATCAATTAGTCAAATGCCCTCCAGACTTGCCCTACCACAGCCTACAGATTGGCCTACATAGGTCACTCCTGTGGAAACATTTTCTCAATGGAGATTCCTTGTGCCCAGATGACCCTACCTTGTGTCAAGCTGACACAAAACTAGGCAGCACAGGGGCTGTGACAATGGCTAAGGACACAGAGAAGGCTTGGTGCAGAAGCCTAACATCCTTCCCTCCCCCCGCAGCAAGTGGCCAGTATTTAATTTCTTTTCATCAAATATCTTAGGGGCAGTTGAGTTTTGTTTACATCTTTCCTTTGGGTCGTATTCCTCACCGGAGATAAAGGACTAAGGTATCCTGCCCAGAACTCTGAATGACAGAGAGGTCATCACCCCTGGTGGCCCCCGACAAATACCCCACAAAAAGCCAGCCCCTGTTTTCCTAGATGTAAAAAGGCCTCTCTCTCCCAGTCTTTGTGGGTTCGGAAGACATGAGCAGGTGAGAGGCTGTCGCTGCACGCAAAGCAGCCCATGGGCTCAGGAAACCAAGGACTTTTCTTCGGGAAGATCACGAATTAATTCTTCTTTGTAGCACAGGGATTTAAAGTCACCGCACTGAAAACACAGCAACTGTCAGCTGTAAAATCACTACAGTGCCCTCGCCAGCCCTGGGTTAATAGGCTGTCCTTCAAAACATAGGTGTAGCCAGAAACAATCCACAGCACCGACGAAGCAAAACCCCTTCTCCCCTTCTCAGTAACTTACCCATCTGTGCGTGTGAACATTTGTTGGGTGCCCACTGTTTGCCTGTGGGCTTTAGATATGTCCCTGTGTTCAATGAGCACACAGCCTAGACAGAGACAGGAGATTAATGGATACTTATGCTGCCGGATGAATGTGGATGGATGTGGATTGTAAGGGACAGGTTAAATTAATCATGGGATGGCCACACAATAGAGTCCTATGTAGCCATTAGAGAGAATGATGGCCCTCCGTATTCACTGACATGGGAAAAATCTCTAGTCTGTCGAAATGGAAGAGGACAATGGTATTGCATAGGACTGTATATAGGGCTTTTCTCTCTGGAAAACTGTATTTTACACACACACACACACACACACACACACGCACGCACGCACGAGCACATGCACACACCCGTTCCTGTGGGAAACACTTTCTCTATTGGTTTCCCGGAGGCGAAAGGCAGTGCCTAGGTGCCGCTCCACTTTGGTTCACCAACAACTGTGAACCAGGCTGAACTCGTGTGAAAACTGAAGATTTGGGAAAATAAGAAAAGATGTGGAGTGGTCTGTGGTTGCCACCTTCAATGCCAGCGGATTTCCTCTGTTCAAAAGCAAGCTTCTTTGGACAACTGGACACATTTGTGTCAGGCACTACAATAGCATTGCCAGGCTCCACAGCTCGCCCCCAACCCTGGATGCACACACTCTGTCCCTCCAGACTGCACAGCACACGAAGGGGATATGAGAGGGCCACCCCAGCCCAGGGGTCCTGCCTGCTCTTACAGCCACACAAGATTTGGGTTTTAGTTTCATTCCTCCCCTTAGGCTCTGCAGGACTATTTGCTGTGTGCTCCTCTTCCGTTGGGAACTGTACCGAGAGGCCAGCAAGAGTAGCCTCTGTCCCTGCCACTTAGGATCTGCAGGGCAAAAGAACAAACAAAGACGTTCCGAAGTCAAACCCTGTGCATTCAAGTCCTGGCTCTCCACGTTCTGGAGATATGGTAACCTGCTACCATGTAGTTCGCCATACGGGGTTTCAGCCTCCCTGTCTGACAAATGGGCACAATAAACTCAGGAGGGCGTTTGGAAATACAAGATGATGTGCACATGGCAAAGGGCCTGGAGCACAACCTGAGTGAAGGCTAATTTATATTGTCATCGGCAGTCACACTCCGGAGTAATGGTCACAGGAGACGAAAGTGCAGAGCAGAGACTGGCGCTCACAGCAGCTCAGCCACGGAGCATTTCCCAGCTTCACCACCTCCCTCCGTAGGACACAGTGGTCCGGTGAGAGGAAGAGACAACACGCCAGACATCTTTTATGGAAATCACTGGCGTCAAGAATCCACATTGCTGATTAATTCGTGGACCAATGGCTCAACTTGGGCAATAACAAAAGGGGCGCGGAAGCAGAATGTTAATGCCCGCTCCTTCCGCGGGAATATATGTAGAGGCCTGTACGTGTTGACCTTTTCCACACAGAATAGTTTATTAACTGGCCACTGGTTCCTCCCCTGCGGGCCTAGGAGGCTTTAAACAGAGAGCAGGGAGAGTGGTCGGCCGATCCAGTTTCGGGTTTGCGGAAAAGGTTGAGAGACTGTAGTAAAGCACCGGTGGATGGGGGAGCAGCTCCCACAGTGGCCGGAAGAGGAGGTGAGGAGGTGGAACTCGGGGGGCTTGGTGCTGGTGGAGACGGATGCCTTCCCTCCTGGTCCTGAGCCAAGCGAGGCCGTCCCGAGGGCCAATTAATTGCAGGCACCAGCATCTGTCGTCAGTTCTTCAAGGTAATTAGCTCCACATGTTATCAACAGGAAGTTGGTGCCCACGGGCTCTTGAGATAATTGTTTCAGTGTTGGCACACAGTCTGCCCGCCGTGAAAGGTCACTGCACCCGATAGGTCTCCACCACCCCCATCCTTCTCGGTAAATGAGGAAAACTGTCCTTTGCCACTGCGGTTCTGTCAAGGCGTGAGGTGCAGGGCTCGGGGCACCATGCACAGTCTTTTTTAGCTCTCCCTGTTCGCTAACTCACCTCCTGCGATTTCTGGCATCGTACCATGCCTTCGTGTGGGCAACAGCTGAAAAGTAGATAGGTGGACATGGCAAGGGAGGGTTTTTGTGCACAGAAGAAGATAATATAATTGTATTGAGTGATCACGACCAAAACCTTTTAGGAACACACACACACGTGCGTGCCTGCGTGCCTGCGTGCATGTATGCAAGCGCCACAGAAAGTTCTTCCAGCAAAGGTGGAAGAAAAGGAGATCTTCCAAGTCCCTTTGTCAGGACCTGTATCTGTGTTATGACTGTGCAGACTGGGCCATACCAGCTGGTGCTGTTCGCTCCCCTCCGCGACTGTCTCTACCCAGATCTTCTCTGGACAGTCCTCATCACCCTTACCTCGCCTGCTAAACTACTTCCTCCTCACAGTGAGCAGCATGTTTCCCTAAAGCCTGTGACTGGGATGAGGACTCAGACCCCTCAGGCATGTCCATCTGTGCTCCTACCCACCCCCTACCTTGTAGCGAGCCTCCTCTATCTTGTTCACCCGCTGTCTTCCAGACCTGGCAAGATCTGTGGTAAATATTGATGAATGAATTTTGAACACATGGAAGGTATTTGATGATGATCCCTGGCTGGTAA
>NC_022018.1:58782235-58782650 GCF_000317375.1 Microtus ochrogaster
GAATTGAGGAATTGCTGATCCCCTAAAGTACAATTATCAAATTCCTGATTCCAAAGCAATCAAGACCATGATTGGCTCCCAGCACCAGTGTCCCAGCCAGCAATAACACCCTTCCCAGCATGCATTGCCATCTGCGTGGAAAGCTACCTGTACACACGTGGCAATGCAGTCTGGCACTGCAACAGGACAGGAAACTCATACAGCAGCACTGACTTCCACAACAGGAGATTCCCCACCCGAATACCCCCATGACCTCATCATACCAACCTGTAAATTAGGAGGCCTCAGTACCCCCCCACACACACACACACACACATCGGTTTCCTCTAGTTCTCCTTTCTGGGCATGCTATCACTACCAGCACGGGGAGAGGGGGACCTCACAAAGTGTCAAAGCTGCCTTGGGCTGCAGAGCA
>NC_022018.1:58783175-58804290 GCF_000317375.1 Microtus ochrogaster
CCCCTCCCACCTGTCCCAAATCTCACTACCCAGCCTCTGGTCACACACACGGGTCTCAGCCCACTTCTGAAAGGCACACGTAGATCCTGGATCCGAGCTCTCCTCTCTGACGTGCCTCACACCTCGTGCCACAGCACCTTCACAGCAGCCCTCACTCCATTCCCTCTTGGATGCCAAACCCCCAAACCACCAATGTCCTTCCAGCCTGGCTTTCTCCAGCCCGGTTTTATGCTGGGTGTAAACTTTCTCCAGTGGTGCAGTCAGAGGTCAGGGCTGAGAGGTGGTGCGTTCAGGCTCCCTACCGTCCCAGGTTGGCCCTCGGCAGCAATAAACACAGATCTGCAGAGAGAACAAATGATCCGGAGGCCTGGCTCCATATGACCTTATCGGGAAATAGCGATGTTCCAGTAAGACTGCGCTCACTTCATCATGAGCGCGAGCCTACTTAAACTAAGCAACGGGGAGAAGGGAGCCCTACAAGGAAGGCTGTTTACAGCCATGTTTCCCAACTCGAGTCTGAAATCTCTCGTTCCCTCCTGCAGAGCTCCTGGGTGCTGGCTTGGAAACCCTGCTCAGAAGCATGCCTCTGTTTAAACCTTCTGTAGAGAGAAACGGATGCCTTGAAGAACTCTGTGAGAGCATGGGGGTGGGACCCCAGCTGCCACCTGGTGCACTCCTACCCCGCCCTCAGCAATCTACAAGGGACGGACTCCAGGAGTCACCAGGCGTGGTGGGTGTGGACAAAAGCCTCAAGTCTTCCTGCAGCTGAACAAGGTCACATTTCTCTAACGCTAGGGAAGAACAGCACACTCTGTCTTCACTTTCCCATCAAGGTGCCTTGCACCATCCTTTCCTCTCTCCAGAAGCCTAGTAGGTGGGGTTAGACATAAATCCAAGCTTAAAAGAATACATGTGTGTGTGTTTCATGCAAGAAACTACCCAGGGATGCATGAGAGGGGAGGAAGAGGTCTCGAGGGAGGTGAGTGTCTGCCCCCAGGAGAGCAGAAGTTGGGATTAATTGGAGGAAGAAAGGCAACCAGCTGGAGGTGGGGAAGGGGAATGTGGGGCGGCAGTCTGGAATGAGAGCACACTATAAAGACACGTGTGTGAAGCTCCCATGATGATACCCTGTGCGTTGCATGGTAACCTCAGATACTGACGTAACATAAGAAAGATTAGAACTGAGCATGGTGGCTCCCAACACTCAGAAGGCTGAAGCAAAATGATCACGAGTTTGAGGTCAGCGTGGGCTACAGGGGAAGAGAGGACAGAGGAAAGGAAGGCCTGCAGGGCTCACACAGCTTGCTCAAGCGACCCAGCCCTAGAAATATATAACATGATGAGTGTTGTGGACCCTGTCTCTCTGGATGAGCCTGTTCCTGCTGTGTGACAAGGACACTATTTTAAACTAAAACAATCCTGAAAGAAGCTGCTTGCCACCAAGCCTTGAACCTGGGGAGACCCCCCCCCTCCCATTAACAACTCAGCTCCTCGTGACTGGAGGACCTAGGGCATCCACCGCAGAGGCTGCTGACAGCCCACAGCAGAGTCTGGCGGACTTTATTCTATCCCACGGGGCAACTGGGCTTCAGTTGCGTGCATTTAAGAATCAAAATCTTTTACCTGAAAACCTGGAACTGGCTTCTTTGAAAGCCCAGAGGCCTGGCTATCGTGCATCTGCACGCCCTTCCCCACCTACACTCCCACCAATGCGCATCCCAGACCCCACAGCCTGGATCACCTACTTGTGCACCTGCTGGGCCAGCTGGCATTAGAGTCCGGCCTTCTGTTTTGTAGACTATACACACTTTGTTCTCTGGACCACCAGAGACAGAGAGGATCAGACAGACAGCAGAGGGATTGCTAAAGAAAGCCTGGGAACACAACAAAAAAGGTGTCTTGTGGAGTCTGGGGCAACGCTTTACCACCAAAAATAAAAAGCAAGTTCCTGCAACAGAGAGAAACTAGAGACATAAATTCCCTCTAACCAGCAGCCAAATGTTTTAATATTTATGCCTAGACTTTCCCAGGCAATTTTAATACACATTTATGGTCTTCCTATGGAAAATAAAAAGGAAGACAGGGGGGTGCTGAATGTGAAAAAAATATATTCAAAATACCATCATTTAAATGGAACTGACTCCCTTTCAAAACAGTCTGTCCAGAGGAGCCACTGCCTCAGAGTGCTTTGTCAGTTCTGGGCTTTTCTGGCAACCACTGAAAGCCATAAAAAGCACCTGCCGTCTTCACTCAGCTCCGCATCCATTTTCTCTGGGGTCGGAATTTAACGTGCCTCTTTGCAGGAGCGGTAGAGCTGGGGGCGACAATGGAGGAACTGCTCTGGCCGGTGACAGGTGAACTTGTTACATTATACTTCAAAGCCATGCACTGTTACAAAGAGGAGCTGTGCCACGGGGCTACAGCAGGCGAAGCCCACGCTCTCCAGTCAGGTCGGCAGCAGGGGGTAGGCAGCCTACAGAAATAGCCTAGCACAGTTTTTAAAGTCCTTCAGAGTTCAGGAGCTCAAGTTGGCGCTTTCTCCTATTGACAGCGGGGTTGACTGCCTAGGCTTTGTATGGAAGCGGGATTAGTTTCTCAACAGAGTGAGCTCTCTAATGAGTCCACATTGCAGACAGGGGGTTACCAAACTCCCCTCTGCCCTAGATGGCCTCCAGCATCGTTCAGCAGGCCTGCCTCTGCTCTTTCCCAATGGCCAGAGTTCTTGGTCTATCTGACATTTGATCTTCTCAATGGGTGAGATTGCTTACCCTTTTACATAATAATGATCCCTGTGACCAAGCAGGCTAGATAAGCTGGGCTCTCAGGACAGACACAGAGGGTCCAGTTTCTCTTTGTAAGCACCTAAGTGGTCAGTGCTCACTGGGAACAAACATTCCGGTGCGGCAGGGGACCTGTTAGGCTTGGGAGTCTCAAATGTGGTGAAGGAACAGTACACAGCAGGCCTACAGGAGTGGAAGGATGGAAATCAGCTTCCCAGATGCAAGGATGGAAGATCCGGGGCCAGAACCCTCCCAAGCCCTTGGCACTGCCTGAAACCTAGCATCTGGTACTTACTGGAGGATGGTCAGGGAGACAAGACCCAAGAATGACTGGACGTGGGTACCGGTAGGATGAGGACGAACATGGGAGATGAGACAGTTGCGCCTTGGAATTTGTGACCTGAGCCTCCCAACAGCATCAAATCTAGCTGACAGAAAGACAAAGAGGGTAAAGAAATGAGGTAGGGTTTCTCAGCCCCCACACAAAGGAGGAAGCCTTGAGAACATACCGGAGGCAGCGTGGTCCAAACACGCGAGTAGAGACTGGGATGTGTCCTGAGCCCTAGGGCCAGGACATCAGCGACTGCCGGATGGAACTCACATATTAATGTCAGTAACTGGACCCCTACTCAAAGGCTCCAGTACAAACCACTACGGTTACCTGAGAGCCGCCAAAGAAGCAGGGTACCTTCCAAGAAGAAAGTATTGGCCGCGGGGAAAATGCTGCGATTGCTTACAGTCCACAAACACTGCCGTACAAAACCACCAGTAAGGAGCGCGTCTGAACGGAGAACTGGCAAGTGAGCCAGCCCATCAGTGTGGCCACATGCACCAATCTCTCATTAAAGAAATGTTTTCCCAAGCCAGAACTCTCTCGGCATCCCCTTCAGGTCCCAGCATTTACGTTTGATATCAGCTAAAAGGAAATTTTCTCCCGGAGGATTAGACACATCTGCTCTGCTATTTTCGCATCAAGGGGAACAGGAAACCCGAACGGTGCCTCGGTTTAGAGAAAGATTCCGGAGGCTTCTCTTTCCTGGGCATGAGTCATTTAAGTGACACTGAGCTTCCAGATGGAAACACCAAGCAGGTAGAAAGCTATGGAGGAGATGCTGCCCAGAGCTATGAACTAGCTCCTGTAGCTGGTCCCCTGTGAAGACCTGTCACACACAGACCATATGGGAGAAAAGCTGAGGGCAGAGACCAAGGTGCATGGTCAGCTCTGGCGTGGTCCTTCCGTGTGCCCCTAACTCACTGCCTGATTTATGTTACCTCTCACGTGACCCTCACTGCAGCAGCAACCTCTCTACCTGCTGTGGACCTCCTGTGCTGCAAGGGAGAAATGGGTCACTCTGCAATGCATTGCTTCTCCCTACTGAAAACGCTTTAAACTCACCCCACTGTCAGAGGGGCAGAGCCTGGGTGTGTTTCACTGCCCCGTGTGCCCGCCATCTCTCCATCACCTCTCTTAACTAGGTCCTGTGAGCTAACATTTCTCAGAAACATCCAAGTTCCTGTAAACATTGGCCCTTAACACATGAAGCATACCTTCATGCCTTCAGTTCCCTTTTCCCTTTTCTTCTGCTGGGCCCATGCTATAGGTTAAAAAGGCCAAAGAAACACACCCTGACCCTGAAACCAGAGCCAAACAAACACACTCTGCCCCTGACCAACTCAGCATGAAAACCATCCAATTCCCGAGCATGAAAACTGGCCAATCTCTGAGTTTCTCGAAGCTCAAGGATTGAAAGTTGACCAATTCCCGCCCTGAAAATCTTCACGCTGGAAACATTCTACCCCCTAAGAAATCCTACATAAGCCCTGTATCTGTGGGTTGGGAGCTGCCTTTTCCACGGTGGCAGAGGCAGAGAGGAAACTCTCCTGGATTCCTCCCTCTCAATAAATTTCTTGAATGACGTTTACATAAAGACAATCTTTCACCAGAGTGGAGCAGGGCAGAGAAGTAACAACTTTTGCAGGAGCAGGAAACTGCTACCTTTCTGCAGGGAACCCCCTTAGGAGATGGAGCAGAGCTGAGCGGTAACCACTCTCTCAGGGAGGAGCAGGGTTGCTACACTCCTGTGGGCAAACCGCGCCCCACCAGAACAGAACTGTAGGTAGCTCCTGGCTTCCAATGGCAGGGGTACCTTTCCCTCCGGAGCTGTAACACTCACACATGCCTCACATTTGCTTCCTGCTCAGAGTCTGGTTTAATCCATCAGTGTAGACCAGGCTCCCCGGAGATTCTCCAGAAGAAAGAAGCCCAAACATGTTCCTACTCAACCTCAGAATTAACCTGCCACATCCCCTCCACAAAAGCCAAAACTTGCCCTACCCCCAGGACCCAGGAGCATCTCCCGAGCCCCTGACCTTGGTCCAGCCTCTAGCACCTGCCATATTTTGTTCATTAGTTTGTATTCGTCTGTCTTCCCTCTAGGGGAAGAAGATAGGGATGGATCAGTTCTAGAAAACTGCTCTGTGCTTGGAACCAAAAGCGCTCGTTGCTGGCCGAATGGACCCACAAAGCCAGTCCTGTTATTACCTGGCTTTACTGATTAAAGAAAGTGGCAAAGGGTGAGAGAAATCAGGCAGCATCACCCATGGGCTTAGATCTGCCTCATTCTCCAGTCAGAGCCCCCAGCTCCAGTACAGAGCTTTCCTCTCACAATGACAGCCCAGAGAGCTCTGATGCATACCCAGCCTCTATCCACCTGTTCCTATGGATGAAGATCCAAAGACATGATGTGTGGAGCAGGTCCTGTACCCAGAGCTTCTTCCCAGCCTTGCCCTGCTTAGCTCTGATACTCCTAATGCTTGCTGAACACACCCAGATAGATATTCTCCCGAAAACCAGACTTACCCCAAGCAACTGTGCTTGTTCTCTCTCTCTCTCTCTCTCTCTCTCTCTCTCTCTCTCTCTCTCTCTCTCTCTCTCCTTCTCTCTCTCTCTCCCTCTCTCTCAACTTTCTGTAGCATGAATAGCAAAAACCAAGAGACAGATATTGGGATTCAAGCTGAAGATAAGAAAAACAAAACAACCAAGCCAATAGAGAAGTCTTACTTCAACCAAGACTAGGCAACTGTAGATTGAGCCCTGAGCCTCTGTCTCCTCCAATCTTATATTCCCCGTTAGTGCTGGGATTAAAGGTGTGACTCCCTAGGACTGAGATTAAAGGTATGAACCACCACCACCTGGATCTGTTTCTGCATTGGTCTTCAGTAGCCCAGGGTGGCCTTGACTTTACAGAGATCCATCTGTCTCTGTCTCCCAAATCCTGGGATTAAGGGTGTGAGATACCACTGCCTGGCCTCTAGTGGCTTAGTTTTACCCTCTGATTCTCAGGCAAGATTTATTTATTAAAACATAAATAAAATACCACTATAACATTCCTCATCTTCTTATAGTCTTCTGATAATTATCTAATTTCAAAATCTTGTATTCTAACCCCAACATTGCTGACCCAGTCCCTCCTCCTCCTCACTACCACCTCTGTGGGCACCTGGGCCCCCTGCTGGTCATCAGTCTCCTGGCCACGGTTAGCTTGCTTCCCTGTTCACCACTGTTCTCCCTTGACCTACAGGAGTGGACACCAGTACATCTCCCTGCTCCCAGGCTTTCCCTGCCTGTCAATACCCACAAACAGAATAGCTAATGTATCTTCCAAAGGGCAACTCTGGCCAAGCCTTTTCCTCATTCACAGTCTTCCAGTGGGTTCCTATGAGTCCACGCTGCTAGCTAAAATCCAAGCATCAAAATCCACTGCTGTGAACTGATTTTAAGACACCTCTCCAACCCCATTCCATCATGGCTCTGCCACATGCGATGCACCTGCAGCCAGTAGGTCTTCCGGGCACACAGTAGGCCTTCTACTCCCACACTGATCCAAGCATTGCCGTTACTCGATTGCAGGCATAAGGCTGAGCAGGAAGTAATATCACCAGGGGAACCACCCCCACATGGCACACATCACAGGCACTGACAACCATCCTGGGTTAGACTGAGTTCACTCATGAGGAACCTAGAACCCCAGTCAGACTGTGTGAAAATGGGTAGTAAAGGATCCTGGGGGAATATGAAGAACTGGGGGGATGAAGTAGAACAAAACTGTAGGAATTGGTAGGCTAGAATCCTGGGTCCCGTGAGCTCTAGGAGGAGGACTGGTCCCTGACTCGCCCTCGGGGAAACCTCAGTACATGGGAGGAATCAGTTCTTCAGGGAGCTGCCTGCTGCTCTCCGAAGTCTTCAGGGAAACAGATTCCTGTGGGCCAGCTTTCTTTCTAAGCAAGAGAAGTCGGGCCTTCCCTCCATGATTCAACCGCAAGTAAGGGTCAGGCACTTCAAGGGTTTCAAATAGATCACCCCTGTCTGTGTCTCCCCTGCCCCTTGCACCACCCCTCTGTGGTTGGCTCTAGTCTTTAGCCTGATCCTCCCCTGCCTGGCTTGACTCGACTGGGGTTCCAATGCTGGCATTCCAAATGCTTAATTGGGAAATAATTGCAGCTCTTAATTACAGTTCACCCGTTACACACCACTGCCACATCTGCTTTGAGTTTTATTTTATTAAAGCAACGTTTTCGAAAGCCTTTTTTTTTTAAGGAAAAGACCCAATTGGATAATCACTTGTAATTTACAGATAAGTATGACTACAGTATGGTTATTTTATGAACAAGATGTTTCGTCGATCCACTTAGTCATGAACATGCAAATATCTTTAGAGGACCTGGGGCTTCAGGGTCCATACACTGAGCTCAGAATTTGTCTCCCAGGAACTGAATCCTGTAACCAAAGCTGTGGTCACCTGGAAAGAACGGTGACAGCAAAGCTTGGTGCCGCCAGACCAGGTATTCTAAAGCGCAGGACTCCTGAAGACCGGAAGAATAATCCTGAAGACCGGAAGAACAGCCCCACCCCCACCCTGGCTCAGACACCACCTTCTACCTTACAGTGCATCTGACAGCCCAGGCTCGCTTAATTCCGTGACTCTCAAGCTTTTGATCGTACAAAACTCTTCCCCAGAAAAAGTCACATGGATCAAATGTACAGGAGATTTCTCACACGTGTGATTTCAAACAGTTCACAAATTCAATAAATCCATCTGTGAACTCCTTAGGATTTGCGGTTCACAGGGTTTTCAGTGTTTATTTCTTTTTACTAAATAACTAAAGCATGGAGCACTTGCAAAGTCTCCATACTGCGAAACTGCCAAGCCAGATTCTGTGCTACTCGGCTTGGGTCTACTGACGGACGCCTGCAGCAGCTAGGCGCTGGGCTGGACCTCAGAGGAGAAGGAGGTAATGGTAACTCAAACTGTCCCTTAACGAGTTTAAAGCTGAACTTTCCTAATTGATGGGGAGTATTTCAGGCTGTTGGTGGGCGGCCCTCCTCACCTAGCAATTGTTCAACCTTGGATAGCTTTGCTACACTTATGTGTAATTCCCTGCTTTTACAATACTTGACTACGAGAGTGCAGTGAGAGAAATAAGGTGTGCTACTGTGGGAAAGCGTGCAGTGTGTGCAGTTTAGAGGGAAAGGTGTGACTTATTTGGTGAGCCAAACGCACACATTCTAGGTCCTGACACGGACTTAGGCCAGTCATGTACTTGTTCAGTTTTTAAGAAGAGCAACAACATAAACACTTTCTTATGTTTGTGTGACCATTAGCTAGATATAACTAATTCATAACGTATTTGTCACCTCTCCCTCTGAAAAACCTACTTAAATACTAGTAAGGATTTTTACGTTTTCATCCAGTGACAAAGGGATGCTTCCACAACTGTTAGGAAGAGACAGATAGAGGATAGGTAACATCCACATCAGAGCAGGAGACGCTACCATCCCTACACCCTCAAGAAGGAGACAGATACAATTTAAACAAGCCAATTCCTTTCTTTTGGTCTCCAACTTATACAGAATCTCAGGCAGGCTCATGTCTTAGAGCAGGGGGGTGGGGATATGAGGCTGGAATAACGGGAAATGGGGATTTACTGAAAACTGTCACACAGAAATGTTGTGCCCAAGCTTCCCTCGCCAGCCCACACAGCCAGGTATTCACTCCACCCACTTCTTTCCAAGGAAGCCAAAGGTTTGTTCTCCCAACATGTACGTGAGACAGAGAGTCTGGAAGTGAAATAATATTAGTATATTTAGATATAAAGGATTATATTAGTATCTGCAGTCCTCATCTTCTTTCTCAGTCCCCAAAACACTGCAAGGAGTCTTTCTCCTCCCAGACTGCAGATGAAACCATTGTTACCTACAGCAAAGACAGCAGATACGTCTGTTTATGGTCATTACAGCAGAGCAAACTACTTGATCAAGCTAACAGCTCTTACCCTCTCCCATTCCCCCCCCCACACACACACCACTTCAAACACCTTTTTAACAGCTAACAGATGACCAACTAACATTTGACAAAATTCTATAGTATGAAAAGCAGAACAAAACAGAGAAAAAGAAGCACACCTTAGTTTATTCATAAAATCTAAGATACAGCATCCAAGAAACAAGAATAAAATTCTGACAATTTTTTAGAGAACAGAGTTCATGAAAGACCTTTGAGACGAGGCAAAAAGATATAAATTGAAAATTCAATGGAATTGTTGGAAGAAAAAAAGAATTTACCCTGAAAGTATTTTTCAACCTTATGTTCCTCTTTTATAGGTAGACTAAAGAAATGTAGTGAATTGAAGATGCAGTGCAAAGGGCTTTAATGAAGCACTTCGATTTTATAGCCAGCTAAACTATCATTTGTGTGCCATGAATTGAATATGCAATGCAAAATGCTTCAAGAGAGTACTTAGCTTTTATAGCCAGCTAAGCTGACATTTGTGTGGCAGGAATTGAAGATGCAGTGTAAAAGCCATTTCAATGGAGTACTTCGATTTTATAGCCATCTAAATTATTGTTTGGATGAGCATAAATACATTTCAGACTTGAAAGAACTCAAAACATAAACAGAGAATCTAAATCAGAAGATACAATGTCCACTAGTGATTCTGTGTTATAGTTTTGAAAAGTGCACAATCAGTCCCAACTAGAAGCAGGAAGATGAAAAGTATCTAAGGAAGAAAACACTAAGAGAAAAATGCCGCCACCAAATGGATATCTATGTATAATGGCTAATCATAGCTGTAAACGTGACACAGCTGGAACACAGAACTTCAATTGAAGAATTGCCTCTGTCAGACTGGCTCCTGAGCATGTCCACAAGACATTTTTTTTCCTGATTACTAATTGATGGAGGAAGACCCGGCCCACTGTGGGCAGCACCATCCCTAGACAGGTGAGCCTAGGTTATATAAAAATCATAGCTGAGCATGGGCCAGGGAGGGAGCGAGAGCCAGTAAAGAGTGTTCTCTATGTTTTCTAATGTAAGCTCCTTCTTTGACTTCCTGTCTTGGCTTCCCTTGGCAAAGAGCTATAACTTAGCAAATGAGATAAACCCTCTCCTCCCCAAGTCGCTTTTGGTCACAGTGTTTATCATGGCGATAGGAAAGTAAACTAGAATACTATTATGTGCAACTTTTGCAGATTTGATAAAACTATGGAGATATCCAATAAAAACAAAATAAGTTAGTAGTAGAAAATGAAGAGACCAAAAGATATGTACTCTATGAGAAACAGCATAAGCCTCCCAGAAGAAAGAAAACAGTGGTGATGCTTGCCATATCCCTGAGCTACATCCCACAATCATAATGAGATGACCACAGAGTCATCAACCCAAGCACAGCGCCACTGTAATTTACTAGATGATAAGGAAGCAGTAGTGAGGTTGGGGATGGAAGGTAAGCCAGAAAGAGCATATAATCAACCCACACCTGCTCATCTCTAACAAAATCCAGTGGTGTCCAGAATGAATGAAGAAATGAAGAAGTATTAGAATATAATCTATAAATACAAGGACAATGTTTTTAAAATTACAAAGGTTGAAAACCAGTTAACTATTTTGAGGGAGTTGTGATGTTGTCTGTTCTATAAACAGATTCTTCTTTATAACACACAAACCTATCATCCAGCTTGGACCCATTCAGCTTTTGCCTGAAGTCCAAGGCATTGTGCTATGTTTCAAAGCCAGGCTCTCCTTGTTACTTCTCTTACCACACCATCATTAAGAGCTGCCAGCTCTTTGCAGCCTGAATCCAGCCAGGCCCTGGCCCACAAATGAATGACCCCTTTGTTGTTCCCTATCCTAACAGGCTGAGCCATAATTTTCAACAGTAGGAGCCTTGAACAAACCACCAACCCAGACTGATCCTCCTGTCTGGCCCTCAACAGAGGCTGGGAAGCCAGGCTGCTAGCTTTCTCCCCTGGCTCAACACCAAGGGCCAACTTCCTCTCCCATCACTGGAGATATAAAGCACTTTACAGAGTAACGATCTCATAATGGGAGTGATTAATAATTTCTCCAGAATGGACGTCACATCTTCCTTAAGCAGCCAGCAGTTAGACATTGTAAGGCCCCTTGGGCTGGGACCCAGAATAGCCACAGTATCTCATCTCTTCCCCAGAGTTGCCAAAGGCTGTTCCTTCAGTGCGGACACCAGCTTATAGAAACAGTCCTGGTGTAGAAGAGACCAGCGAGTGGACCAGGTTTGGTGTGGAAAGCCTGAGCCCAAATCCAATCACATCAAGATCAGGTCTAATTGAGATTAATGGCCTCTCACAAGTGGCTCCAGCTATTTTATCAACAGATACCCTGCTGAGCAAACTGTTCGCAGGCCTCCAATTTGGCCAAACAGGTCCTTACTCTTCCATCCTGACAGCCCCAGACACCAGCCCTGCATGGACAGAAGAAAACACCACGGTGTTTTCAGGACTCTGGGAGGATGCGGAAAGAAGGGCCCGACCACCGATTCAAGGGATCCTAAGATCACAGACCTCTTTGCCCAAATGCATGGCTTCTGGGGAATAGAAGCAATAAAGTTCTAGAAGCATCAGTCATGATTTCTGGGACTCGCTATACTTAGGCATACCTCAGCTGCAGGAGAAGCCCCCAGCTCTGCCCTCCTCAACTGCCAGTGTAAAGTAATGGTCAGTGAGGGAGTCCCAGACCAGCTGGATGGAAAGAAAAGACCATCCCAGTCCAGTGCAGGTGGTGCTGTGTCCTTGGGGCGGGACTGTGACCAGCCGTGAGTGCTGCTTAACCAGGGCCAGCGATGGGGGTGGCAGAGCCCTGTGCCAGACCACAGAAGTCATGGTGAGAGAGTTGGGACACGGAGGTCAGCTCTGCAGGAAAACAGAGCCCTATGCCAGACCGTGTAAGTCTTGGTGAGGGAGTTGGCACATGGAGGTTAGCTATGCAAAGCACTATGCCAGATCAAGCAAGCCACAGTGAGGGATTGGCACAATGGGGATAACTATGCAGGAAAGTTCTTTCTACAGTCTGGAGAAGGTGGTGGAAGATACACTTTGTAGCAGACTTCTTATCAAAGGAAATGACCCTGGATATGTAGACTCATAAAATATAGAAATAAATCATTCATGAAATCATTAAATATGAATCGTTTTAGAAAAACAATTCATAAACAAATTTATCTTAAAACAGTCCTTGGGCTTGGGACAGGGAGGTTGCTCAGTCAATAAAGTGTTTGTTAGGCAAACATGGGGCCCTAAGTTCAGGTCCCCAGCACATGCATAAAATGGCATGGTGGAATGTGTCTCTCATTCCAACACCAGGTAGGGACACAGAGATAGGCAGATACGAGGGGCACTAGCCAAAATGCCAAGTTCCAAATACAGAGAGAGCACCTGTCTCAAAAATAAGTGGAGAAAAACTGAGGAAGACACCAAACAACAGCCTTTGGTACACCCCCACACACGTGCACACCCCCACACATGTGTACATGCCCATACACACATGCACACACACATGGACACACACATGTGCACACTCACACAGTACACACACATGTGCACACCCACACATGTGTACACCATGCACATGTGCACACACACATGAACACACCTACACATATGTGTACACACACATGTATACACACAATAAATAAATAGACACATAAGTAAATATTTTTAAACTTCCCCAGACCAAGTCCATGGTATATATATAATTTTACCGCTTACTCAGAATGAAAGCATAATTGCGTACTCATCATATGGACATTTGTATGCTAGTAAGTTGGACGTGCTTACTTATTTTTACATAAAGAACAAAATCCCAACTGAATATTTGATACAGTAGGACACAGAGCAACTTCAGTGTTTTCCAGAGCTGGCTGGTATTTTTATTTTATGGTCAACAAATCTGAGAATGTTGCTTCATATACAACTGGTACCAAATGGCAGAAGTATGTGTTAGGGCCAGTGCGGTGGTTTGAATGAGAATGGGCCCATAGGCTCATGTGTTTGAATGCTTGGTCCCCTGTCAGTGGAGCTGTTCAGGAAGAATTAGGTGTGACCTTGTTGGAAGAGGTGTGTTACTAGGCTTTGAAGTTTCAAAAGGCCACATGATTCCCAGTTAGCGCTGTAGTTTATGATTGTGACTGGGATGTAATCTCTCAGCTACTGCTCCTGCGCCATGCCTGGTTGCCTGCTGCCATGCTCGCCACCATGATGGTCATGGACTCTAGCCCTCTGGAACTGTGGGCCCCAAATTAAACATGATAAGTTGCCTTGATCATGGTGTTTCGCCACATCATTGAAAAGTAACTAAGACAACCAGTTCAGAAGTGATGGAGGAAGGTCATTGGTTAATTAAATAAAGAAGCTGCTTGCCCTGATAGGTTAAAACAGGAGGGAGGAGTAAACAGAGCAGAATGCTGGGAGGAAGAGGAAGTGAGGTCAGACTCCACTGCTCTGCTCTCGGGAGCAGATGCCTCAGAGAGACGCCATGCTCCCCGCTCCTGGGAAGATACACTCCCGGTAAGACTGGTGCTCACTAAGACCGGTGCTCACAGATTATTAGAGATGGGTTGATCGGGATATCAGAATTAGCCAGTAAGGGCTAGAGCTAAAGGGCCAAGCGGTGATTAAATGAACACAGTGTCCGTGTAATTATTTCGGGTAGAGCTAGCCATGTGGGCGGCCGGGTGCCGGGACGCAGCCCGCCGCTCCTATTTCTACACAGAAGTTGTTGGAAAGTCTGTCCCAATTTCAAGCCAAAAAGTCAGCAACTCAAATGGTAATTTTTAAAACCAAATATCCTAACACCAGACAACCCAAAGAGAGATTAATTTGATACTTGCATGTGAAGGATGACAGCAGGAAAATACTAAAAGGCTTTTTTCATAATTAAACCATTATGCATCTATCAGGAGAGAAAAAAAATTATGCATGCAATATTAATAGTGTAATTTGTAGGATATAGTCACAAATCTGAGCTGAGGTAATCCAGGCATGGCTCACTGGCATTACATGGCATGGAGGAGTGCACACTGCAAAACACACGTGTTGTGTGCCTAGAACCAAGGCTACAGTGAAGTCACACCACACAATGAAGGTGAGTGCTGCCGGAAGCACCCAGGATTCATTTCATGTTTGGTTTTGAATTCAGTTTTGGTCATTGCATGCTCAGAAACCTTTTACCATCTGCCAAAGTGTTCACGATCCCCGCATTCAGCTGTGACACCCCATACGGTGTCATAACCCACAGATTTGAAAACTGTGCTTTGTGACTCAAGCCCCACTTCCTCTCTGGGGGAACCCTTCCCGGAAATAAAGTTCACGTGCTCATCCACCCACCTGAGGTGTACCAAAGGAACAGCACCAATTCTTGCACACGGCTGGGGAAATTTGTCTCGGTGGTAAAGCTGGCACCAGGGAATGACTCATGCTTCACTCCTCACAGAGACACTGAGGCCAGGGGAGGAAACAGGTCCTGCCCTGGAGACCACAGTGGCTCCCACACTGAAAAAGACCCTTCCAGACCCCTGTCCTTCTCCAGTAGGACTTCGAAAGGAAACCAAATGAGTTGGAAGGAATGGAACTCGAAGTTTAGAATGAGAATTCTGAGAACACTTCCATAAGCCCCTCGTGTGGATACCGGCATGTTTCAATGTCAGCCTAAGGCACTCTCTGCTGAGGGGTGACACAGCATTGTGCTACAAGGGCTCAGAGAGGAGCACTGTTGGAAGTTTTAGGGAAAAATAATCAAGCGGCTTTCCCACCTAGTTGACATTGACCATATCGACTGATCCTCTGCAAAGTAGCTGTTCATGGAAGCACTCTACAGGGAATAAGAGCTGAGCACTTCAGCAGACTTCAACACTGAAGATGCTTTTGATGGGGTAGATGGTAGTAGGTTCAGTCCCAAGGTTCTGCATCAGTACCAGCAGCCGGTACTGACCCAGCTTTGGGGAAGAGCGTTTCAGAAAAGACTGGAATTGGAACCCTACTTTACCCGTTGCACATGAATTCTGTGCCTGTCACCCAAACCACAAGGAGAGGAGAACATATGAGAAGGTTGTCACAGGGATAGCCATAATCACCCATGCTCCAACTCACCTTGATCTCCCAGCCTGGCTGCTAGTCAATCTTGCAACTTTTCAAAGTGAAAACTGGAGTATCAAGCTGACTTCCTCTCTGTCACCAGGCTGGTTTCCTGTCTGTTGCCAGAGCTTTCTCCTCTTAGCCTCCTCAAGAAGCTGAAGACCCCAAATCCTTGTTCCGTTTCACCCCGATTGTCAGGGAGCATAGGGTGTGAGTCTCAGGATACCCCCAGGGTTTCCATGGAAATGTCACGACTCCGAAGAGCCTATCTGCACACTGAGAGATGAGAAGAGGTGAAGAAAGGTGACAAAGGACCACTGGCTCTCAGAGGAGCAGGGGCTTTAGTGTAGCTTTGGCATGAGCCTCAGAAGCCACTATGTCAGACAAGCAACCCCTGCTGCATACCCAAACAGAAACTGTCCCTCTTTGGTTCTCCCTGCCTTTGCCTGGGAGGGACTTGTCACCTGTCATTGGGACTATCTAAGCAGCCAGCCTCCCTTCTCTTTTGCTCCCAGACTAGAATGACACTTCTCACTCCATCCAGTCACTGTCATGCTAAGCCCTTCTTGGCAGTCATCCACTTGCTGGTTCCAGAAGGACCCAACAAGCTCCCTGAAGGAACGCCCATGGCTTCTGAGTCCCCTGTCCTGTGTAACCTAGGTTTTTATGGCTCTGCTCCACTCTACCCCAGAGAAATGTTACAGCTCTGCACAGCTTCTCCAGAGTGTAGCAATACAACTCTCACAAGGGCAAGTTTCCCCAGCCAAAGTATTACACTAGGAACAGATATCAAGTGTAGTATTAAAATTACAACCAGCATAAACAATATTAAACAAGGAACATATCCTAATGTTTTAATAAACAGTCTGTCTTAAGGAGTCTAAGTCTTGTATTGGAAATGGCTTGGCTAGATCATAAGACAATAGTAACTATGACTATCTAATCTTCAACCCCATCAAAGGCCTGAGAAGGGAGATAATATCACTTGAGAAGGCAGAAAGAGCAATCAAGCAGCTTCCAAAATGTGCAGTAGATGACAGAGACAACTGGCTACCAGAGAAATCACCCAAAGTCTCATTTGCAGTGTTGAAGCAACCAACTTTAGCTGAGGCCTAGAGTAACTGACAGACCATTTTCAGAGGCAGGAAAATTTTCAGAACCAGTCTACCCTGTCTTGGCAAGGTTTGAAGTCTTTTTTTCTTATTTCCTGGTTGTCCAATCCAGACATCATGCACTTTGTCAGTGGTCGAGGCATGGGCAGTTCCTTGCCCGAAGGCCAGTTGTTCCAAGAAGAAAGCAGACTCAAAGTGGAGTGTCTTTGGTGCTCAACACTCTCTCAGGAATAGACATTGCTGCCAGGAGCAATCATTATCTCATGTTGACAGGAGCCTAAGTTATTTAAATGCCATGTTCTACAGATCTTTGAAGTGGTTGAAGGCTACCTATCTATGCAAAATATAATCTCTATGTATCTAAAGAACTTAATTAGTCTAAATAAAGTATAATAAACATGAATGGCTACTGACCTATGGTGTAGGAAGTTCTTCTGTTCATGTGTTGCTTTCACTGGTTAATGAATAAAGAAACTGCTTTGGGCCTGATAGGGCAGAACTTAGGTAGGTGGAGAAGACAGAACTGAATGCTGGGAAGAAGGGCAGAGTGAGAGACAGCATGGATCTTCTGCCTGAGATAGACGCCAGTTAGAATCTTGCCAGTAAGCCATAGTCACGTGGCAATACACAGATTAATAGAAATGGATTACATTTAGATGTAACAATTAGCCAATAAGAAACTAGAGCTACACCTTACTAGACCTGGATGGAGATGGGTGGTCCTTGGACTTCCCACAGGGCAGGGAACCCTGATCGCTCTTTGGGCTGACGAGAGAGGGGGACTTGATTGGGGGAGGGGGAGGGAAATGGGAGGCAGCAGCGGGGAAGAGACAGAAATCTTTAATAAATAAATTAAAAAAGAAAAAAGAAAAGAAATGCCTGAGGTAGCTAAAAAGACAAAAAAAAAAAAAAAGAAACTAGAGCTAATGGGCCAAGCGGTGCTTTAATGAATACAGTTTCTGTGTGATTATTTCAGGTGTAAGCTAGCTGGGTGGCCAGGACAAACCAAGAGTCCCCCTCTCCTTTCAACAGACCTACAATATTTAATATCTATATATCTTAAGATTAAGACTTTATATTAGAATATTCAACAATTTTTAAACAACTATGCAGTAAAGGGAGACAATGACCTCAAAATGTAAACAATGCATAAATATCTTGATCTGAGGTAAAAACATATAATGCAATATGATAAATATATCCTAAAATTGTATAAATATACAAAATGTCTTAAACAGAGGTAGAAACATGCATGCATATAATCTGACAAAATAACTTTGCATAGGTGTACAAATATTGTAAACAGAAATAGGAGCATATTCAATATAACCAATATAATTTGAACTTGTATCAATATATAAAAATCTATACCAATATAAATTGTCCAGAAATAATAGCTCACAAGTATTCACTCTATTACTCACTATTATTATTAGTGTGAGTAAGTTCATACTAATCTACCTATTGTCCCATTCAGTTTTTCCTCTTTTTTTTTTTTTGAGCTCTCTGGGCCTACATAATTTTCACCTCAACCCCCAACCCTATATGAGTAGTAAACAACCCCTAAATGATGTTCCTAACAGTGAGGGTCTATCATCTTCCAGAATTGCTTCCAGCTGTCATGAGGTGATGTTCTTACTATGGGATCCTGTAAAAGTAAAATGATGGCTCAGTTTCAAGATTGCTGTTTTGTATAACTGCAAATGGTAGAATTTTTTTGGTTTTTTTGTTTGTTTGCTTTTGTTTTTGAAGTTCTTATTTGTAGTTCTGGCCAGAACACTGTAAGAAGGTGCACCATTTCCACAGCTGGTATTCAAAAACCAGTGTCATGATAGCGCTACCAGCATCATGATGTCATATCAACCAGGTAGAGTCATTGTTGTAAGGCCCCTCTTCTTCCTGGAAGATTCAAAGATTACTGCAGGAAAATCTACTGTTCATTGTTAAAAAAAATTAAAGATTATTCATATAGACATATATTCAATGAAAGAATCCCAGCATTTGGGATACAGAGGCAGGAGGATTTCAGTGAGTTCAAGGACAAGCTGGTCTACAGAGTAAGTGCCAGGACAAAGATACACAGAGAAACCTGGTGTCGAAAAAAAATTAAAAATAAAAATAAAAGAAATAGAGTTTAAAATAAAGCCATGTAAAGACAAAAAACATACAGAGAGTCTGGATACTTTATGTTATTGTGTTGTCTTTAGGTGATTTGATGGCTGAGGAAGGAACAACAGCTGCTAAAAAACATTTGATTACAAATGCTGCTGGATTAATACAATGTATATATTTTGAAAATGGTCTGACTTCAAAATTTAAGTCAAAATATATGTTACTTTGGAGAAGAGGTTTTGCTTTTGTTTCCACAGGAAATGAGAGGATTCATTCTGGGTTAAGAAAAATCAGGTTTGATCAAGGAAGACCACTGAGAAATCTCTGGTAGGAGCAGATGGTCCAGATGTCTGGGTTCTACATCCAGAACAACCTCAAGACTGTTGACTGAGATAATCAAGCCTCACAGAATAATTATGGTTAGAACTTGACCATAATTCAAATTTTTCTTTAGGTACCCATAAGATTATCAGTGCCCCCAATCAGCAAGGAAGTCAGGACCACCAGGGGTTGGTCTACCCACTGACGCAGTGTTCCTGTTCTAAAGGGAGCTCACCAAATCCAGCTGGACCCCGTGTTGTACCCATATAACTCATTTAACAATGTAATGCTAATTTCTAGTCCTTGAAAATTATTATTACCAACTGTTTAGGATAAGGAAATTAGGTTAGTAGTTAATCACCTAGTATAATCAAACTTGTAGTCACATTAGGTATGTTTTCAAGGTCAAACTAACATATTTTAGATAGGGAGGTCATCTTCAAACTGTTGAAAGGAGAGAGCCGCTTGTTGGTTCCCTGCAACTTAGCTCCGAAATAATCACACAGAAACTGTATTAATTAAATCTCTGCTTGGCCCATTATCTCTAGCTTCTTATTGGCTAACTCTTACATCTTAATTTAACCCATCTCCATTAATCTGTGCATCACCACAAGGTCGTAGCCTACCAGCAAAGTTTCAGCATGTCTGTCCCCAGCAGCAGCCTCATAGCTTCTCTCTGACTCCACCTCCTTTCTCCTAGCATTCAGTTTAGATTTTCCCACCTACCTCTGTTTTGCTATAGTTCTTCTATAGGCCCAAAGCAATTCCTTTATTAACCAATGGTATTTACAGCATACAGAGAGGAATCCCACATCATCAAATACTTCAGAGATCTACAGAATATGGCATTTAAGGTGTTTTAATAACACAAGCTTTTTTTTTTTTTTTGCCAATGAGACATGTCTGCTCCTGGCAACACCAATCAATTTCAGAGAAGATAACGGGCATCAAAGAAACTTCACATGAAGTTTTTTGTGATAAAAGTAAGCCACTGGGCAAGAAAATGACCCTGCCTCAACTGCTGACAGTAAGCTGTCCTAATTAGAAAAGCAGGATACAAAAGAAAGTGATTGCCAAACATTGTCAAGACAAGAAGGAACCACCCTTCAGGATATCCTGCTTCACAGAGAAGTCTGTTGGATATGCTAGACCTGTAGGCCAAAAACTGATGCCCCAATGTTGCAGAGGAACTTTGGGTGTCTGTCCAGGCAACCAGCTGTTCTTATCATTACTCATATTTTGTGGGAGTTGCTTGCTTGCAGTTCCTGCTTATTCAGTTAGTATTTCCTTCTTGGGTCTCTGAGGGAGTCAAAGACTAGATAGTTATAGCTATAGTTTTCCTTTTTTACCTGATATAGAAAGCAAATATGGTACAATTTGCCTCAAATCCATTCCAAGTTATATATTTGTTTTCCAATAAAAAATACAATTAAAAAAAGCAAGTTATAGAAAGTAAATTAGGTACAAGACTTTGAACTCATCAAGTTAAGATAAATATGGAGTATTTTCTCTGAATTCATCAAATGCAAATGGACTAGACATTTTTGATGTATTTATTGCCTGTATATATTGTATATAATTACCGTACTTATTGTATAGAGTTTTTCTTATATTAGTTATAGCCTTGTTTTTGTTTTAGAGAAAAGGGGGAAATGCAGTGGCATTGTATTTGTATTTTAATAAAGCTTGTCTGAAGATCAGAAAAGTAAAACAGCCACACTGGTCAGCCTTACAGAAAAGGCAGCAATGACACACACCTTTAATCCCAGTAGCCACACTAGTTTGCCATAGAAACCAGGCGGTAGTGGTGTACACCCTTAATCCCAGAAGTAGAGAAGATTATAGGACGGGAGGAGACAGATCTCAGTCTCAGTCATATTTGGAGGTTTCCTGGAGGCAGAATCACCATTTTCAGTCTGAGGTCAAGGTAAGAACCAGTGATTGGCTGATTTGTATTTCTGGTCTTCAGGTTGAACTCTAATATCTGTCTCTGAGATTTTATTGGTCATACTTCAAAGTTCCACCCCTAAGAGGCCCCATATAATTAACCCTGTACCTGTCCAGTTTGGAGTTGCCTCTTTTCCACTAAAGCATGAAGCTGCCTGGTCTGGAAGGCTGGCCAGTGTGGCTGCCTGGTCTGGAAGGCTGGCCAGTGTGGCTAGTTTGCATTTCTGGTCTTCAGGCAAGCCTTACTTACTAAATACAAATGAAATGTCACTGCAGAGCTTTCCAGGGCAAAAGTTTTCAAGGTAGAACCTGGTAGGATCTCAATTCCTGAGCTTGGACAAATTCAGAGATTGATTGGATTTCATGCTCAGGGATTGGTTGGATTTCATGCTCAGGGG
>NC_022018.1:58804576-58807729 GCF_000317375.1 Microtus ochrogaster
ATTTCATGCTCAGGGGTTGGTTATATTTCATGCTCAGGGGTTGGTTGTATTTCATGCTCAGGGGTTGGTTGGATTTCATGCTCAGGGATTGGTTGTATTTCATGCTCAGGGGTTAGTTGGATTTCATGCTCAGGGGTTGGTTGGAGTTCAGTTCCTGAGTTGGTTAGGTCAGGATGTATTTCCTTGGCTTTGGTCTCAGGACCAGGGTGTTCTTTCACTGGTCCTCTATAACCAACCCTACATTCTCTGTGGTCCCAAACCCAAAGCACTTCTCTTTCCCCACACTGCCCCACAGGAAGACATGCCAGCAAGAACTTCCAGGACATTCTAGAATCTCTCCACCCAGCACTCTTCCCCACTCTGCCTAGGCTGCACAACGTGCCTTCCCGATAAACTATCTTCAATGTCACCTCTCTCCAGAGTGAGCTCCTCTTTGCCAAGAGGATCCACCACACAAAACACCCTCCTGTCCCACTGGGCTAAGGCAAGAGGACCATGAATTTACAGCTAACCTGAGTGAGCCACTGTCACCAAAAACAATCCACATTCCCTGCCTCACACCCAAAGATGAAGGCCCTGCTAGTGGCTCATAATCCAGTACTATGTCCCCTTGTATCTTGTAAGGGAGTATAGTCATCCCCATTTGAGGGACAGAGCTTAGGGAAGAGATGAGAGTCACAATCCCAGCTCCATAAAGCAGAAATCCACATTCCCAGGCAATCCAGAGCATTTTCTGAGGCCTCCCATACTGGAGCAGGGCACCTCTCACTGTGGAAAGTGCCATCTGACCCAGGACTTTATGGTACAGTGGTCACCTGGGCCAGGGACTCCTTAGGTGCTGTCCTCTTATCCCTCCTAGGCTAGTCTTAAACTTGCTCTATAACTAGGGCCAGCTCTGTACCCCTGCCCCCTACCGCTTCACACTCTCTGAACTGTGAGATCACACATGACCACACCCAAACTTCTCTTCCTGTTCCTCCCCTTTCCTGTGAGCCCATGAGTCACCCCAAGAGCAGCTCTGATCCAGACATCTTAACTCACCAAGGCTTCCTGGTCTGTGGAGGACATCGCTCTAAGAACCATACGCCAAAGGCCAGAAAGGAAGACCTCGTTGAGTCTGGACAGAAAGCAAGGCCTGAGAATGCCTGGATCCATGGCATTGCCTTAGCCTCCCAGAGCCAGAAGCAGGGAAGGCCACTGGGAGAGAGCTTTTAATTACCCGCAGGTGTCCCAATTAAGCAACATTGCCTCCCCAATTAGCAGTCCTTTCCATTGGAAATCATTAGGCTTAATTCCATTTCCCAAGAAACATCTTAATCAAGCAAGCTCTGTCCCCAACTCCTGAGGCAGCTGGGCTCCATCAAGAAGGCCTGCCCTGTCTGGTGGGGGAGGGGATGCTAAATGGGGCTTTGGATCAATTTTCCAATTAAACCCATTCTTTTAATTATGCTGTTTTCTGATGTTTATCCAGACCAAGGGATAACTTGCTTCTTAATTCCTGTCTGAAGGGAGAGTACATGTTACAAAGGAGACAAACCTGTGTGTGTAATATCAAAAACATCTATTAAAAATATGTCTGATGGAGTTGGGGAGACGGCTCAGTGGTTAAGAGTTCTGGCTGCTCTTGCAGAGGAACTGTGCTCAGTTCCCAGCACCCACATGGTGGCTCACAACCTACCATAGGGTCAAGTACTCATACACATAAAAATAAAACTTCATAAATCTAAAAAAGAATGAGTATGTCCAAAACACCATGCTGTACTGAGTACAGCCACTTACCAAGACACAGTGACTTCGCTGTCAGTCAGGAAGAGCTCTCAGACCCCCTCACAATGGTTTGCTTTGGTTCGTTTTGGTTGTTTTCCTGAGTTCAAAATTTGTTAAAATTGAGAGGAGAAACTGGAAAGGGATCCTTCCAGATGCTGGGGGCCAAGTTCTCAGTGTTGGGATGCAAACCTGTCCCGTAGGGGGAAGGGGAGGACAAAGTCCCCCATGTGGGGGTAGAGCTGTACTCTGCTGTGAGTCACCCTCAGTGTCCTGCTGACAAAGGCTGCATGGCTGATAAGAGCTCCCTTCCCCCTGTGGACAACCAGCCTGATCTTTCACTCTTCTGTGTTGACTGTGCGGCTCCTCTTTGTCCCAGGCATGGCATCCTCACCCTGCGTTGTCTCCACTCCTTTGGCTTCCTTCTGGTAAACTCACTCCTCCGGGAGAGAATCAAGGAGAGGAGAGCGGACAGGATGGAACTGCTTCAGTGGCAACCTAGAGCCCCTGGGAAACCTATGTGCTCATACCCTACAAATACATCTTAATTTTTGTCTGAGACACACCATGAATTTCAAATCTAATTCTGTTTCTTTTTGCTTTTTTTCATATCCATGTTAATTGCATTCCTGTAAAATTGAAGAGAGAGAAGAGCCTCTCTCCTTGGTGCTAAATTGGATACGGGCATGATTAGAGGTGTATCTGTCCCTGTCGCTTGGAGAGCGTCATGCATTAGCCCTCCCAAAATCAGATTAACACTGCCCCATCCTCGCTGCTCCTCCAGTCCTCAGTGCACGGCTGGGCCTGTGCAATAACTGCCCTCTGCTGACTTTCCCAAGTCATTTACTCTGCTAACTTCATAATTCATTACTGTATATTTTTAAACTTTCCAATCAATTTAATTCATTTTTATTCAGCTGTCAGTGACAAACATCAGGTTCCCAGGACTGTCACTCTGACCCATCAGAGGCTGGAATGTTTCCTTACGCTGTCCCCACAGCTCGAAAGACTCAAGTCAACTCTTTCACGTTGGCTTTCACCATTTCGTCTGTCTCTTCACCTGGCCAGTCCTCCGGCTTGTTAAAATAGTCTCTCTTTTCTCTGTGTAGGAGTCCAGATGGGAAACATTTTCCACGGACCAGTCACAATTCACCGCTGAGTTCAGTATTAAAGCTTTCAGGTTGTGGGAAGGGAGATTCTTTATCCTTCACAAAGGTCAGCCCTTGGAGCCCACCACAGATGACCAGAGGCCACGCCTTTCAGCCCACCACAGATGACCAGAGGCCACGCCTTTCAGCCCACCACAGATGACCAGAGGCCACGCCTTACAGCCCACCACACCACAGATGACCAGAGGCCACGCCTTACAGCCCACCACAGATGACCAGA
>NC_022018.1:58807999-58811258 GCF_000317375.1 Microtus ochrogaster
CACCACAGATGACCAGAGGCAGCGTCTTGCAACCCAGCACTGCTTGGGCCTCTGTGCTGGCTCCAGAGGCTGAGCCAGGGAAGAACTCCAGTAGTAACTGTGGCGTCGTCTTAACCTAAAGGCTTCTTTACTGTACTCCAGAGACAACTGCTAGGTGTTCTTACATTATCGTCTTATCTCTGAGAGGATGCTGCCCAAAATTCACAGAAAACTAAAATTTAGAAAAAGCAAATTTTCTTAAAGTGCACACTGCTAGTAAAAGTGACACTATCCAGGGCACACGTCCAGTTGGTCCTATCCTAATGTCCTCAGAAAACTCAGAGAATACAGGAGAGGAAATTAACACCAAACTGTGGTTTGGTTAGTGTGTACTGCACCTCCAATAAACAACTACCTCATTAGTTGGGCCTGACTCTGGACGAAAGTTCTGGTTTGGAATGAATCAATTTTCCTCTGTCTCTTAGATTTCTAATTCAAGCTTCGAGGTTGTTGACTGAATTACAACATGGAAAACCTCCAACTCTTACAGCCCAGGATTCTAGAAATAGGTCTTATATATTATAGCATGAATGGAGATTTAAAACCAGAGAAGCCTTGAATATATAGTCCCCAGTATACATGCTCTCTCTTCCCTTGCTGGACTGTGGTAGACATTACTAATGAGTATGACCTCATGGTGGGGGTGTCTCCTCAACTGAGGCTCCTTCCTCTCTGGTGGCTCTTGCTTCTGTCAGGTTGACAGAAAACCAGCCAGTAGAGAAGCCGTGAAGGAGAGAATGTCCAGGGAACTCAGTGTAAGAGGTGACGAGAAGAAAGGAGAGAGAGAAGCCGTAGGAAGTGGCAGAGGGGAGTTAAGGGGAAGCATAACCCCCAGAATCTCCTTGGTAATCTCCCAGAAATGGTTTCGCACCCCGCTTCTCTTACCAACTGTCTCCGGGAACCTACAGAGTTTCATACATGGCCGGAACTGGGCTGGGGAAACCACGGGACTGGGCTGCCTCCTATCCCTCCTCCGATGCTTACACTGCCCAGTGCCAATTTTTCAAATGTTTGAAATGCTCTGCTGTGTCTCTCCCCAGTCCCTCCAGCCTGATTGTTTTCTTTTAAAGCGCTCATTTCCTTCCCATTTCATTTTCTTTCATCTGCAGCCCGCTATTAAGGTTGTTTTCCCCACAGCTATTTTGACACCAAAGCAGCTTAGGCTGTTCTCCTAATTAGCTGTGATATACACAGCGCCCAACACACCCCATACCGTGGCCTTCATTCCACTTATCTCCCCTGGCTCCCCACACAGAAGAGGGGGTGCTCCCTCTACATGCCCTTCTCTTTCTTCCTTCTGGTTCCCACAGCGCCTCCTACCAGATCTTTCTCTCCGTGGTCAGGACCTGCACCACTGAGCTGCACAGTGACGGCAAAGGCCAGAGCTACCCCGCAGAGTGAGACACTGCCTCCATGAAGGCCCCATGAAGGCCCCAGGAAATGATATTCTGCAGTGTTCATAGGCTGGTGCCTAGCCCAGTTGTCATCAGAGAGGCTTCAGCCAGCAACCAGTAGAAACAGATGCAGATCCACGGCCAAACATTAGGCCGAGCTTGGGAAAACCTGTGTAAGATGGGGGAAAGAATTGTAGGAGCCAGAGGGGTCAAGGACACCACAAGAAAACCCACAGAATCAACTAACGTGGGCTCATAGGGGCTAACAGAGACTGAACCCACAACCAGGGAGCCTGCATGGCTTTGATCTAGGCACTCTGCAGATATGTGACGGTTGTGTAGCTTGTTCTTCTGTGGGACCTCTAGCAGTGGGAGCAGGGGCTGTCTCTGACTCTGTTGCCTGCCTTTGGAACTGTATTCCTCACACTGGGTTACCTCATCCAGGCTTCATAGGAGAGGAGGTGCCTTGTCTCACTGTGACTTGATATGCCGTCACTGGTGGGTATCCATGGGAGGCCTGCCCTTTTCTGAATAGAAATGGCTGCTGGAGGAGAAAAGGGGAGACAGGGAGAAGGGCCTGCTGCTCTCGACAGGTGATGGGCAGATACAGTGTGACCAGCTGCACGCTGCTCTCCACACATGATGGGCAGATATGGTGTGACCAGCTGCACTCTGCTCTCCACACGTGATGGGCAGATACGGTGTGACCAGCTGCCTGCTGCTCTCAACAGGTGATAGACAGTGCCCTCTGAAATCCTGATAAACGAACCCCTCCTTTGGTTAATTCCTCTCTAGACACAAACAAACCTGAGTACGCTTCTGAAGTTAACACAGCTACAAGGTCCTGCATGTGCAGGGGTGACACCCGGCCTATTTATGTGGGCCTGCACGGTGCTCCAGCGTGAACAAACATGGTGTCTCACAGCACCACGGGGCATCAAACCGCTGCCCTTTAACACACTGATGATGTCAGCACATGGTTCACAGTGTGACCGGAGTGGCTGGTGGAATTCCTGTCCTTTATCCTAAGAACGGTTCCTGTAGGTGGCGGCTCTGGCCCTGTCTGCTCCTCAAAAGCACCAGTTCCCACAGGGAAGCGTCAACTCTCGCCTGGACATCAGGGTCCCGGAAATTCGCACTCCACATCCTGGCCCTGATTCCCACTCTCTGCCACACCCTCTGTCCTTTCCAACAGAACCTGGACAATACCCAGCTCTCTCCTCGAACATGCTTTGGGCTTGCCTCCAAAGCTACTGATTTAGAAAAACATGTCTCAGATGAGCTGTACTCTAGTTAGGAAGACAAACCTAAAGAAACACATTAATAAGTGGCAAGGATTCAAAAAGGAAACAGGATGAAGTGAAAGGGAGTATGGGTGAGAAGAGGCTCTCCTGCTTCTGCAGAGGGCTCAGGGAAGGCCTTGCTCGAGGGTCTGAAGAGATGCCAGCTTGATAGCTTGATTGACACTTAGCAAACAACATTACAGAAAGAGAAAAGCTCACCTGCAAAGGCCCCAGGTGGAAATGCAGTTACGGATTAGCAAGAAAACCAGAAGGCCATGTGCAGAGATGCTGTCAAGAGGGACAAGGTATGTGGAGATGTTATCCAAAGGGACACTGTAGAAAGTTCAGAGAGAGCTGGAGACCACATCCGGTAGGAAGATATGAGCCATGCAGCAGACAGGGCTTTAACTCTGGAATGGTGACAATCAGCGTGAGCTATAAGCAACAGAGAATGACCCGCAGGGAAGTTAGGAGGCTCCCACCAGGAGAAAGTGGACAGTGATGGAGACCAGTGATGCCAGTGGATGAGGGAAGAGAAAGCCC
>NC_022018.1:58811503-58816929 GCF_000317375.1 Microtus ochrogaster
CTCTCTCTCTCTCTCTGAACTCTCTGATTCTGCACTTTTTAAGGCAATGAGCCCATTTCATGCATGTCTATGGCCCCAGAATCTAACCCAGTGCTTAGGCAGGGAACACAATCCCAATAAAATGAACATTTCCATTCTTACAGTGTGTGCTAGGTGCTAGAGAGGTGACCACGGTGGTCCATGCCCTAGAGAACACAGCCCTGGAAACTCACACCGCTCCAGGGTGGTTATGAAGTCTGTACTTGCCATTTTGCTGCGGCTCGAATCTAGACAGGTAGGTAAAAAAACAACACCTCCCTGATGATTGAGCCACAATCCAAGATAAACACTCAATTTTTCTCCTTTTTCTCTCATTTCTGCCCACTCATATAGTTGGGTGTCCATACTGAAAGTCAATAATTAATTATAAGATAAAATCTGTGCCTTCATCAGACTTATGTTTTAGGAGGGAGACACCAACTATCATAAAATGCAAGCAAGGGAAATATAAAAACAAGATACCCATAAAGATAGGAAAAGGAAGCTACATAGTTCCTAAAGCTGTCAGTGTAGAATAACGTTTAAATCATAAATTTACATAATTTTTTAATTTAAGAATAAATATCACACGATTATCTCAACGGATATAAAACCTAGACTTGGCAAAATACAACACTGCAAAATTATTTTGTTAAAAACATTAACTGATTAGGAATAGAAAAAGACTTTCTGAACATAGTAATAAAAAAGCCTCTATAAAACAAAACTACTTAGCATCATATTTAATGGTCCAGCAAATGGGTGTTTTCCTCCTAAGGTGAGAAGTAACGGAAGGATGCCCACTCCTGCCAGTTTTATACAGTATTATATCAGATTGCTAAACAGGACAGAAAAGGAAACAAGAGTAGCCCAGACTGTGGAGGAAGAGCTGAAACTGTGTTTGCAGATGGAATGGTCTTCCTGTGTAGAAATCCCTAAGGAGTCCACCACCAGCTACAACAAAAACTAGCAAGCCAGCTCAGTCATGCTACAGAACGTAAGATCAGTGTTAGAAAACAATTGTTTTTACATGCTGGTAATGAACAACCCAAAACTTGAAAAGTTAAGAATACAAGTTCATTTATGGTAGCATCAAAAGAGACAAAAGTGGCATTGAGAAGAACAAAATACTTAGAGATAAGTTTAATAAGTACGAAACTTTCACTCTGAAATTTTTATTTGAAAGAAATGCAGACCTAGCTCCACCAAAAGGCAGGCCCTGTTCATGAATCAGATGGTATTTTTATGATGGGAAGACTTCCCCCAGCCACGTACAGATTTTGATGCAGTTTCTTCATACTCCCAGCTGGTTTCACTTTAGAAACTGACAGGTTGATCTTAAAAATCCCCATGTAAATGAAAAACACCCAAAATCTCCTAAGTTCTTGAAGCTTGAGAGTCAATTTAGAAGAAACACTTCCTGATTCCAAAACTTGCCACCAACGTTATCAAGACAAATCGTTATGCCCAAGAATGTGCACATAGTTTGGAAGAGATCTGAGATCCAAAAATAAATCCATGCATTCATGGTCAAATAATTCTCCATAAGAATCTAAGACCGCCCAATTGGGGGCGAAAGGCTGTCATTTCACAAATAGTATGTCAACACTGGAGCACACAATAACCCTGTGATGGTCCAGGCCAAAGAGCGGAATCTGATTCTTCCTCACACCATATGCAAAAATTAAATCAAAAGGATAGAATATCTACACATACGAGACAGAGACCTATATAACCCTAAGGAGAGAATGCAAGAATAAATGTTCACAATGTTGCATTATGACATTAAATGCCATTAAATTGTGACATAAAATACACAAGCAATAAAAGAAAAGGTCAATTTTGGACTTCCGTAAACTCTTTTGGCTCCAAAGGACGTGACAGATAACCCATAAAAGGGATTAACTATGTGTGAACCTCTTCTCACACAGAATTTACACTTTAAATATATAAAAATGTGCTAAATTTCTTGAAAACCAGAAAACGTAATTCCAGAAAGAGCTGAAATCCAGGTGAGTGTGGCCATGCGGACGCCTGAGGGTTTGAGGCCAGCCTGATCTACAGAGCAAGTTCCAGACCAGCCAGGGCTACCAGGGAGACCCTATAAAACAGACTAAAGAGATCTGCACAAACAAGCAAAGGAGATCAGCAAACGGCTGACTGATGTGGTACATTGATGGTATACATGAGGAAAATGGGCAGACAGATGCAGCCTCACATGGCATCTTGGGCTGAACGGCTGTCGTCAAAAAGTCAGCCGATAACCGTCAGAATAGGAGTCGAACTATCAGGCAATGCCTGCTGGCTGGCACAGCTGCTCTGGAAAATCATCAATAACGTCCTAGGACGGTCAGATGGAGAGTTACCATTTGACCTAACAATTCCCCAAGAGAAATGAAGTTATAGGTTCATTCGAAGATGAATAGATGGATTTTTAGAGCTTCATTATTCTTAATTTCCAAAAATGTAGGACAACTTATATAGCTATCAACCGACGATGGCACAACGAACCTGTGGCCTATCTAGTCAGCGAAACAGTATTTAGGTTACATCTTCACAAAGATGAATCTTGGCAATACTAAGTAGAAGAAGTGTCCCGAAGATGCAAGCATGTGCTGAGTGTTGGTGAGTGTCTCCATTATTATCTATTGCTGTGAAGAGACACCATGACCAAGGCAACTCTTACAAAGGAATCATTTAACTGGGGCTTATTTACAATTTCAGAGGATTAGCCTATGAGCCTCATGGCAGGAAACGTGGTGCTGGAACGTAGCTGAGAACTGACATCCTGGTCCACAAGCAGCAGGCAGAGAGAAACACAGGTCCTAGCATGGGCTTTTGAAACCTCAAAGCCCACCCCAAGTGACACACTTTCTCCAACAAAGCCACTTTCTAATCCTTCCCAAACAGTCCCAGTCCCTGTGACTAAGCCTTCAAATCTATGAACCTACGGGCGCCATTGTCATTCAAACCACAAAAGCTAAGAGGCATGGAGTTTCTTCCTGGGGAGGATAAAACTTCCAAGACTAACTGTAGTGATTCTTTCTCAGTGCTGGATATACTAAGAAATCATTGAATCACACACTTGAAATTGACTGATTATGTTTTATGCAAATTATATTTCAATGAAATTTATTACAAAAACAAAGGAACAAAGGAAGTGAAGAGATCTAATGGCATCAGAATTCCAAAAGCGGAAGGGAAATTCAGCCAGAGGCAGACTTGAGAGGATAATTCTCCCAATCTTATAAACAGTTTCAATCTACGGGTTCGGGAAACTCAAGCAAACCCAAGAAGGACCAGTGCACAAACAAATGCCCTCGAGTCATGACTTAGCGAAGACACACAAGACCAAAGCCAGGACGCAAAACCAGAAAAACTGTCGAAGGGAAATGACAAAGAAAATGAATGCAGCGGACAGCTGAGCTGTGGGCAGAATGGTGAGGGCCCACGCACGCACCAAAGGCAGCTCCTGTAGTCTAGATCTGAAGAACTCAAAACAAACGAAAATCAGGTTTCCCCCTAATTGAACAGGGAGCAGGGATCTTCGTGGGGGAAAAGCCAGTCAATGTTGTGTGCCTGTAAGAGAGACTGGGGCACTGAAATCAAGGCCTGAATTTTGTTGTTGCTGTTTTGTTTGTTTGTTTTTCGAGACCAGGTTTCTCTGTGTATCCCTGGCTGTTTTGGAACTTACTCTGTAGACCAGGCTGACCTTGAACTCACAGAGATCCGCCTGCCTTTGCCTCCCAAGTGCTGGGATTAAAGGTATGCAACACCACTGCCAGGCTCTGAAATTTTTTAAGATTTATTTTGTGTATATTAGTCTTTCCTTGCATATACAGGAGCCTACAGAGGCCAAAAGAGGGCATCAGATCTCTGGCAACTAAGGTTACAGAGTGTTGTGCCATCTGGGTGCTGGGAACTGAGCCCAGGCCCTCCACAAAAGCAGCCAGCATCTTTAACCACATGCACATCTGCACATACACACGCCTGCACATGCACACACTTGTACACACCACACACACACACACGCACTCTTACACAGAAGGCCTGAATTCACACGCTTGCCTATTACCACCGAGTAAGATAAATTCCTCGTCTGTACCACAGGGATGTCTGCCTGCTTCCCCGACAGCGTGTGCACTAAAGGTCTTCACTGCCTGCAAGGAAAGAGATTGTTACGGACTCTTTCCAGCTACCCTGTGACACTGAACAGTTAAGGTGTGTTCTGAAGGACAAGGCAGGCTGGGGTGTGTGTACGAAGAAGGGGACGCGGGGTAGGCATATGCGCTGTTTGTGTGGACTGCCTTTAGGAGGATTTATAAGAGACTGGTAATAACCATTACTCTAGGGGAAGACAGAAGTGTGTAGCTATAAAACAGGGACAATCTGAAATGTTTAGAACATTCCAAATCTAAACAACAAAAGTTCTAGAGAAAAATATGTTGCAATACATTTTTTTAATTTTGCAGTTTTCATTATCCTAAAGGATCTTTAAGCATGGCACAATATGAAAATACCATAAAAGAACAAATTAGAAACTGTATATAGCCAAACATTTAAGGGCTCTGTACAATATATAAATATATAACTCTACCTTTCATACATTTTAAGTGTTATAATATGTTTTTATATATTCCATATACTCAAAAAAATAAAGTTATATACTTTTACCCTCTGAGGCTGCAGGGTCCTCAAAACACCCCCACCACTCCCTGCTTTACCAAGCACTGGAACCAGTTAGTTCCTTTGCTGCAGAGCTTCTCAGCCTGCGGGAAAGGTGGGGGGGCACCGCAGGGACTTTTGGGAGGAAGGTCTCAGGTGTAGAGCCTGATGTTCATGTCACTCCCAGGCTCCTAAAACCATGGGGAACATGCCTGTCACCCACTCTGGGCTCTCTGTCTTCTGAGTGTGTGACTGTCCACAGTTTGGGGGTTCACCCTGAAGCGATGCGGGTGAGAACATTTTAAGTAGACAAACCCCAGCAGCCCCAGGAGGCAGACATGACTGTGTGGTGCTGCCCGTGGTTCTGGACCCGCTCAGCAAACAGCTTGTGGGGATTGTCTAACCAAACCAGAGCCTCTCTAGGGATTCTAGAAGAACATAAGGGGCTGAAGAGATGGTTCAGTGGTCAAGAGCACTGACTGCTCTTCCTGATGGACCTGGGTTCCATTCAGTCCCAGCGCCCCCGTGGCAGCTCACGTCTGTCTGTAACTCCAAGATCTGACACCCTCACACAGACATATATGCAAGCAGAACACCAATGTACATAAGAGAAGAATAAATAAATTATTTTTAAAAGAAGAGGGGGAAAGGCCATTGGGGAGAGCACAGGGTGGAAGAAATGTGAAAAGGGGAGGAAAGAGAGAGAGAGAGAGAGAGAGAGAGAGAGAGAGAGAGAGAGAGAG
>NC_022018.1:58817029-58829982 GCF_000317375.1 Microtus ochrogaster
GTGTCAGGAGCACAGGACGTTACCAAAGGGGAAGAAAGACTTCATAATTTGATCTTATTGTTTAAATAATGGCTACCCAGAAGCCACGGTCCATCGTGACTACATGAATCCCACGGCTGGGGAGGAAGGACGGGAAGAGATGTTCACTGACATGTGAGTCTCTTTGGGGTAGACTGAGGCAGCAGGCAGGCGGAGCAGACATGATTGAAATAAGTCCAGGTTTTCCTGGTTTTTCTTGTGTATTTTGATTCAAATTTGGGCTTCTGTGTCACACTTTACATGGCCGCTTCCAGATCCATGTGAGAGCCTCCATCCAGCTCCAACGGCTAAGGCTGTGGGGCGCTCCCTCCCTGCCACCCTCCTCCCTTGTGCAAGTAGGCAGGCACGCAGGCACACATCCCCAAGGCCAGCCCTTCTGGCACGTGCTGCGGAGCACACCCAAGCACTCGGACTCTGACAGCTGATAAACTGCCAGCTCTCCCCACAGATAACAATTCTTCATAGCTTATTTTCAAAACACTTGAACTCTATAATGTATGCTCAGCCGGCTACAAGGAATTACAGAAAATTGATACACTCTTCAATACCAAGAAGCGGCCATTGTTCTTGGTCTGGTTGTTTATGTGCCATCGCAGCTGCAGTGCATGGGAGGAGAAGCCGCAAAATTGAGGGCAATGTTCAAGGGGCTTGGAGCGCCAGACATCTGAGGAGTGCTCCCAGCCGCATAAAGACCGGCCGCAGTGTAATCGCCGGCACCAGCACAGAGGTGTCATGGCTGGAAATGAAGGCCAGATGCAGCCTTCTGCGTGGGAGATGAGGCCATTCAATCCACTTTGGCGCCTCTTTTTCTTCTGAAAATAATTTCTCAGATCCCAGAATGTCAGAGCTAGAAGGAGTCAAAATCAAGTTCATCTTTTCTAATCTTCTCGCTTACAAGCAAACCACAAAAACAATTTTTAGGAAAGACTAAGAAGACCCAGAAAGGTGAGGGAGACGATGGCGTTTGAGGCGCCAGTTTCTGGCCCCAATTCAGGACTTGTTTTGTTTTGGACACCCGCACCCCCTCCCCAGTGCTTACTTTAATACCCTCTGTTTGTTCCAGCTCTACCAGTGTCTTTGTGGCCTTGAATAGACTAACTGCCTTCCTGTGTCCCAGCGACTGAAGAGAGAAGAATGGTTAATACCTCTGTCTGGCAGTCCATGAAGGAATCTAATGACATTCCTGTGGAGTGCCTCGCACCGTGCCTGGCTCATGGTATCCTAGTCATGGAAAGCCACCATCGCTGTATCTCTGCCACCTGTGCAGAGCCTGGGCATTAGAGTCTCGAGATAGCCCGGAAAGATAACACTCTAAAGCAGCTACGCCCCTTGGAACTTCTGGGCACACTGACCTCGCAGCCCTTAGGACACGCATGCGCGGAAGCTAACACAAGTACCTCTCCCACATGGACTGAGACCCCAAACACCCAGGAAGGAAACTGAACACTCTCGTCATCCGCAAAATCCAGACTGAGTAATGAAGCCATCAGCACACTAAAATTATGCATCTTGCAGTTCCAACCTGCCTGTTGGTTATAATTGCTTTTAAAAAGAAATCTCAATTTTTGCTAATCCTCTGACCTGATTGATGAAGCACAATAAATGTTTTAGGATTAATGAACATGTTCGTATGAAAGAAGAGACAAATTTTACCAAGAATGCCTGGGAGATAAAAGAATAAAAGCCTTTGGAGGAAAAATACTAAAAGACAAGATTAACTGAACACAAGAAAGACACTGTTTTAAATGGCCGCGTCCCAGGCAGTAGCCTGGGCTGTCCTTTCTCCTGGGGACAAACCAGAGGCTTCACTCCTCTGCAATACGATCAGCCCTTCGTGCTTATGAATTAGGATCAGATTGTCACTCTCAGCCATTAAGTCTGGAATTACAGCCAGCCAATTCAAAAGCTCTTGGTTAAAAAGCTCATTACAGGAGTGAGATATAAGGTGGCATGCCCAGCTTTTACAGAAATCAGAGGAGGTCAAAAGAGATGAAAACCTGAAGGTGGGAACCAGGCCACCCCACACCCGTCATTCCGCATGTACCCTGAGACCCATCTGAAGGCCCATAGCAAACTCCCACCCCGACTCTCGCTGTTACCTTTTCTGGAAACATTATTCCTCTAGAAGCAAATCTTCCCATGGGCCCACAAGAGGCCACACAGAGAGAGGGAAGAGGGCATTTGTACCTTGCCACGAATGCATGTGGTTCTACCAAAGCTTCGCACCAGTGAGATCATTGGCTAGGCATTCTGGATTAAAGATGAAGAAATCGGCTCCCAAAAAGCCCTAAAATCGGCCCCAGGTTTCTCTTCTCCTCCCCCAGACACTACAGCTCATAGTTCCTTGCACACAGCCTGCGGATTCCCGTGGAAAAGGCGGCACCCGGCCAAGTAGTCCCATATGCTGAGTGGGAGCCCCATATACACAACCAGAACAAACATCCTGAGAGCCCCACAGGGTCGCCAGATTTCTGCGCAGCTTCCACAGCCCACTTACCTCAGCCCTCCATTCCTCCTAGAAGGAGCCTACAGTACAGAGAAGAAGGCACACGTCAGAGGATTTAGGGCTGTGTCTGGCCCCACTGTTAACTTCCTTTTCCCCGACATCAATACCAACAGAGACAGCAGCCACCAACTGGGGACCCCACAGCCTGTGGAGTAGCATCCTCGGGCTCCCCAGGCCCTGCCTCTTGCAGTCCCCTGCACAGCACTCTGCTCTGGGGTACCATGCTGTCCTAGTTTTCCAGATTAGAGAACTGGATGTCAGAGCCCGAGTCTCTGGCCTGATGGTCCGCCCCAGGTAAGCGACGAGAATCAACTCGGAGCCCTTCCGACCCGACAGCTTGCACTGTTAACGGTTGCCCCAGGACCTGGCGCTGTGCCTGCTGTTCACAGGTGGATGTTGATAAGTTAGTGTGCCCATATGGCACAAGGACAGGAAGCCCTTCAAGGGCACCCTGAGCTCTGAAAAGAAACGTGTGCCTACAGCCATCCTGCTATGAAGGAGGCAGGTCCTGAACAACCCGCTGGGAAAGCGGCCACTGCCCTTGCCAAGGAAACACAGGGTGGGGAGAACTTGCTAGTTAATCTGTGGTTTGTTTATTTGTTTGTTTGTTTGTTTGTTTGTTTTTGTGAGTGTCAGTTTATCACAGGTTGAAATTTTACTTTTCAAAAGTTACAAGGGAACAGTCCCCAGACAAGCCATTTCAAAGGAGACTAGGATGGGGTCCCAGCCAAGGGACAAACTTCTGTCCATCCTACTCAGCAGACAGCTTTGAAAACCTCCAGTGTGCCCTACTGTGTGCCGGGGTCTTTGAGGAAATACTAGCCTGGAGACTTCATGCTAGAGAAGCGGATAAACTCCAAAACATCCTTATGCAGCTAACAGCCGCAGCTGCAGCACGAGGGAAAGGTGAACTCATTCCTGTAACAAATTCACATTTAGTAAAGCAAATGGAGCCTGGCAGCGGTGGCGCACGCCTTTAATTCCAGCATTCGGGAGGCAGAGACAGGAGGATCTCCGAGTTCAAGACCAGCCTGGTCTAAATAGTGAGCTCTAAGACAGCCAGGGTGGTTACACAGAGAAACCCTGTCTCAAAAAAACAAACAAACAAACGAATAAATAAAGCTGCTAGGTGTAGTTTGCTGGGGTCACTGCAGGCCTGACTGGGGACTCTTAAGCAGAATCATTAACCACGTGCAGGAATTCGCCAAGCCAGCAGAGGGCAGAGGTGGGCAGGAATTGTAGGGCATGGTCCTTGACACACTTTCTTACTCCCTTCTCAGTGTCCCCAGCTCCTTTCTCAGGCCACCTAATGCCACAGTGGCCTGACTGTGCTCAGCTTCTGACCCTGGCTAGGGAAACCAACAAGGCTTAGGCAGACTGTTTTCAAGTTAACTCGAACTTTGACCTTGTGTCTCCCTCCAGGGCTACTTCTGGGCTAGGAACTGGCACCCTGGTACCACTGGACCTGGTGGCATCAATCAAGTTAAACCAGGCCACTGGTCCTGAGGTCAGCTCCCACACCCACACCCCACCCCCTACTCCAGCTCCAGGGTTCTCCCCAGGCTGCGCCAAGACAGCAATCCAACTGCCTTATTTAGCGGCAGCCTCTTCTCACCCTGACAAAGCTAAAACTCCAGGGCACAAACTGAGTAAAGCAGCTCCTGGAGCCAGGGTCTGCATCTCATCATAGTGCATGCCTAACTGCCTGAAAGCTAGCAGAGCGTCTCGGGCGGGGGCAGGGCTCAGCTCTGGCCCAGCTGAGAACACTTTCCTTCCGAGGAGCGAAGCAGCCCAGGGCCCCCCTTTCAAAAACGCACAAGTGTCTTGGGCTTATTTCAGGGACTAAATGACTCTGTAGCAAGAATCTACTTCCTCCTGCTCCCAGTGGGGCCATGAAGAGTAAAATGATAGAACAGTTTGCTCCAGGAATCTGAAAAGGCTGCAGCAATACACCCCCAAAGCACCCCCAGAGATAAAAGAGGAAGATTAAATAATTCGAAGATAATTTCTTCCATGAAAAGAATAATGTCGCCATCAAAATGAAAACCCTTGTAATAAAACCAAATTATTCTGAGACTGTGGGAGTGCTCTGCCTCTCCTGTCCCTTGCAGGCGGCTCGTCTGTGGGACCTGTGCTGGGTTCATCAGCACCCAGTGTACACCAGAGATGGAGCCCTGGGCCTGCAGGTGCCACGAATGTTGTCTGCGGTCCTGCCCAGGTAACACAGCGACCTGGTCTGAAAGCAAGCGCCAGGCCAGTGGCCCAGCACAGGTGTCTGCTCCAGGGCCCAGAGCTAATATCATGTGTTACAGTTGTGTGCAGGGGCCTAATATTAATAACAACAGAGAACCTGGACAATGGCAAGGAAGTCAGAGCCAATCTCTGGGGCCCCAAGGAAATCAGACATCCAGGGTCAAGAACAGCGGTATCGCTTTCCCTTTCTCCCAGCTGGGTTCTGCTCTGGACGGCAGGCAGCCCTTTTCCATTTGACCCGTAGTCTACACAAAAATAGGACCAGAGGAAAATCTTTGTGCCGTGGGGGCCCAGAGAACTGAGAACAGAAAAGGACATCACCAGATTTAGAGAGGTGGGGAGAAAGAGCTCCAGCACACGCAGTTAAAATCTGCTAAGCCAGGGGCTCAAGAGAACACCAGGTCCCTCCACAGTTAGACGGAAGTGAGCAGAGGGGAACTGGCCACACAGAGAAACACAGGTTCGCTTAGCTCAGCAAATCATGAAGGCCGGCATGTGGGCTTTGTTCTTCTCTCTGCCTAAGGGTACCCTTGACATAACCTGAGCTACCGCACAGGCACAGACAGTAGACGCTTTCCTGTTTGTTCGTGGTACTAGGGAACGGATCCAGACATCTATCTGCACACAGAAGTAAGTGCTCCACCACTGAGCTACACCGCACTGTGTAGAATTTGAAACCCTCAAGAAAAGACAGTCCTAAGGGGAACTATTGACTCTGGCCATCCCCTCAGGGCAAGGTCTGCAGGCAGAAGAAATCAGCAGGTATGGGCAGCGCCAGGATTCAGGATGACCAGCTCAGGGGCATCTCTTCTTCTAGGCACTGAGCACAACACCAATTTCCTTATTTCAAAATATTCACTCATTTACATACCTACCCCTGCTCTTTGAAGACACCAGCCAGCCCCGGGTTCAAATCCTGACATTGTCATTCACTAGCCGCACAATTACCAGAAGGTCACCTGACCACTGTGGGAGCGAATGACTTGACACAGATAAATATGTCATCGTCCAGAAGGATGACAGCTTCACATCCAGAATGCAAGAACCGGGGATCGTGGGATTTGCGTATTGAAGTCACATGGCGGGGCTGGCTCTGGTGGACAAGAAAGAAATGTCCTGAAGCCCAGGGACGGCACTCACATCAAATATCTTCGTGAACCTCTTTGCATAAAGAGGGGGAAGCTTCCAGAATCTCCTTGAGATCTGGGAATGACAATGATACCTTTTTATGTGAAAAAAACAAAAGCTTGGGGAAAGACAGGATGGCAGTAAGTCTCCCTGTAATACGCTCGTGCTACTTTTACAGACTTGAAAACAAACTGCGGATTTTACACTCTTCTAGGGAAGGCACGGATTATCTCACTTTTCACACTTTGCACAGCTGTGGAATGCTACCACCTCTGCCCAGCTCACCAATCAGGAGCACCGGACAAACACGTTGTGTTATATTTGCATCAGACAAAGGAGCCCCAGGGCAAAAGCGTAAAACCAATTCAGCGAATCGGCTTAGTCTCTGAAGCCAATTCTAGCAGAGTGGCGGGGTTTACCTTGTGCCTTGTCTTACAGGATCCAGAGGCCCAATGCTACAGTTCATTAGTGGTGTCTGCCTGGGACCCAGGATAGGGTACAGAACCAATGGTGGTAACCGGATCTCCTCAGTAGTAAAGAGAGAAGGATGGGGGTCCTGGAGGGAGATGCTGCGGGCAGGAGTCGGCTTGTCCAGTGACAGACTGCTCAGAAGACAATTACCTCAGCTTTTGAATATGACTAAATTTACCAGACTGGACTAAAATTGAAGTGTTTTTCCTCCCACTAGGCAGCAAGTGGGAGGCCTGTGAGGAGAGAGGCCTCTCATCACATCTAGAGAGCCCCAGACAGCATTCTGTCCCTCATACCACTCCACCCCGTTTCCATGCCTGCCACCCACGCATGACATCGCAGTATTCTCAAAACCCAGAGAATTGAAACTGCTCTGTCCTCATTCCAAAGGCAAGGCAACGGAGGCAGAAAGGCCATGCCCAGAGCCGCAACAGCAGAACAGCTCTGGGCTGCACAGAGATCCCCAGAATCTGCCGACCAGCTACTCCTCGGTCCTTCCCCCACAAAGCTATGGCTCTCTTGCTCATGCTCTGGTCCTCTTTGCTTCCCCCCTTTGAACTGTGCTTGGGCACTCAGCCTAGGACAGGTGCAGCTGCTGGGGCTGTTGACTTTGACAGACAGGGACATTCTGTGTGGCTGGCACTGATGGCCTCTTTGGCTGAGGATGACCCTTCAGACTACAGTACATAAGCAGAGTCACTCCATGGGTGGGTTTTTCTACAGTCTGACAGAAACACAGCACAGTGTGCCTTTCTAGGAATTCCTCTGTCCCCTGCTAAATGACCCCCACCCAAGCACCTCCCACCACTCTCCCTGTGGAGAAAAATCTGCCAAAGGCAACAAGACAAATGCACCTGGCAACCTTGGGCGCGGGGCACCAGGGAGACACAGACGCGGGGCCTTGGGAACAACAAGCCTTGGTGTCACCAACAGTGTGCTGGCTTCTCCATCACCGACAGCAAAGCAGCTCCGTGTGGAGGCTTGGAGGCAAGCAGCCATCAGACAGAGTCTCCATCAACCCCGGCTTCCGTTTATTGAAATCCATAACTCTCTTCCTGCCATCAAGGGAATGTGTTTAGGTGTGGGAACTGTTGACAGGAAACTGAAATATTGATGTCTACAATTAGTTTATAAATAAGATGCTTTCTGATACTAGATTTTCAGTGCAAACGAGTTGTCAATGCATAAGCAAAAATATGTATCTGAAAACAAAATTCTGTCAGTCCATTAGCTCCCTGCAACCGCAGGAGAGGATTCCTGCCTAAAGTTCCTGGTATTATGGAGCCTTCAGCAAGTGCAATGGGAACCCCTTGCTTGAGTGTGACACTTTTCTTTGTGTTTGTGCATGTGATATGTGTGTATGGTGTGGTATGTGTGGGCATGTGTGTGGTGCATGTGTTTGTGTACATGTAAGCATATGTACCTGTATGGAGAGGCCTGAAGTTGCTATTGGGTATCTTCCTAAATTACCCTCTTCCCTTAGTTTTTGAGACAAGGTCTCCCAGCAGACCTGAAGCTCACTGATTTGATAAACTCTGGGAATCCCCTTATCCCCACCACTCCCCAGATCTGGGAATTACAGATGTGAGTTGCTGCACCTGTTTTTTTTTTGCATGAGGATCAAAACTCAGGTCCTGATGCTTGTGCAGCAGGTACTTTATGGACTGAGCCATCTTCTCTTGCTCCTGGCAACCACACTACCTTATGTCTCTAGGGCCTTGCCCACTACGACTTTTCATGTAAACAGAATCATACAATATGGCTTATTTCACTTAGCACAGTTACAAACTGTGTAACTATATCCAATACCACATGAGGAGGTTGTGATGGCTATTCTTGGTTGTCAACTTGGCCACATCTGGAATTATTAAAACACAAGTGGCTGGGTACGCCTTTGTACTTCCCAAATCATCCGAAGTGGGAAGACCCACTTCTAATCCAGATCTTTTGAGGGGGTGAAATCCACCTTTAATCTGGGCCACACCTTCTGCTAGCAGCCTCTGTAAAGGATGCGGAAGAAAGGAGCCTGCCGTCTGCCTGTTTACTCTCACTCTGGTAGCAAACCCATTTCTTCGCTGGCATTGGAGCCTATTTCTTCAGGAGTCTGGCATCTACTGCAGACCAGCGGAGACATCCAGCCTCCTGGACTGAGCAGTGACTAGTTTCTTGGCCCTTTGGTGGGTAAACAGACATTGTTGGACTAACTGAACCACCCCAACTGAAATCCATTCTAATAAATTCATTCATGTGTGTATGGGGTATGTGTGTGTGTGACTATATAATCAGTTTTGTTTCTCTAGAGAACCCTAACTAGTACAGATTTGGGAACAGAAGCAGTTCTAGATCAACAAAGTACAATAATGAATGTTTTTTCTTTTTTTTTTCATTTTCTTTTTTTCTTTTGATTTTTCAAGACAGGGTTTCTCTGTAGCTTTGGAGCCTGTCCTGGAACTCCCTTTGTAGACCAGGCTGGACTCGAACTCACAGAGATCCGCCTGCCTCTGCCTCCCAAGTGCTGGGATTAAAGGCGTGCGCCACCACAACCCGGTCTGTTTTTTCTTTTTTTATTGATTTTTATTGAGCTCTACATTTTTCTCTGTTCCCCTCCCTTCCTCTCTCCTCCCCTTCAACCATCTCCCATGGTCCCCATGCTCCCAATTTGCTCTTGTCTTTTTCTACTTCCCATGTAGATTAGATCCATGTATGTCTCTCTTAGGGTCCTTATTGTTGTCTAGGTTCTCTGGGATTGTGATTTGTGGGCTGGTTTTCTTTGCTTTATGTCTAAACGCCACTTGGGAGTGAGTGCATGTGATAATTGTCTTTCTGGGTCTGGGTTACCTCCATAGACTTTCCAATTTGCCAATCCCTAAAGTTACTGAAATTTCTTCAGTTGCCGAAGCCTCTCCTGGAGCTTGGAGAGTACTGAGAGCCCACGGTGGGAAGTGTGTTACAGACTTGAGGAGATGGAAGCACTTGATCATCCTGACTCACCAATCGTGAGAGGCAACAGGTTCAGTGACTCTGCGTACAGAACTTTCAACAGTTTGTGGGAAGGTGACAATGTCGGCTGGCTCCTCCAAGCATCTCTAGGCAAACTGACCAAGGAAAAGATGAGCACCGTGACAACATCAACCAAGTTCTAGCATCTCAGAGAGCGGAGAAGGACAATAATTAACTCATTGTTAAAACTGACCAGCTCCAAATGAGCATAAACAGTCTAAAGGGTTTTTTTTGTTGTTGTTTTGTTTTTTGAGACAAGGTTTCTCTGTGTAGCCCTGGCTGTTCTGGAACCCACTCTATAGATCAGGTTAGCCTTGGACTCAGACATCCACCTGCCTCTGCCTGCTGAGTGCTGGGACTAAAGGTGTGTACCACCACCACCAGGCTCAGACTAAAGCTTTTTAAGTATGCCCTGGAAGACAGTCTTCTCTCCAGCAACCACAGAGCTCAAGTTTCAGAAAATCAAACCAAGATCCTCGTAATAAGGTTGGCTGAATTACAGTAAAAATTCAAATCCTTGCCTTGGAGGTTGTCAGTGGTTAAAGCAGGAGAATTCATTGGTAAAGGAAGGGGTCCTCTAACAGGATGGGGATGTGGGGCAGGACCCCACTGGAACTGATAACTTCGAACCCACAGATCCTCCAGGGTTCACCGGAGCTGAGAAAGCAGCCTCTCCACCCTCAGCAGATGCACTCATACCCAACACCTGGAATGTTACGTTTTTTTCATCTTTAACTAAGGGAATTCACCCTTTATTGTCTACTAAATCAGCAATGACTTTTTCTGAATGCAATGCCAGGCAAGACCGTACTGATATCCCCTAGGGCCCAGCACTGGTTGCCTCTGGATCTATTACTAGACTTAGGTCAAGCAGGCTGCTGGAAGAGAGGTAGGAAGCATAGTTCACGAGGAGGTGGCTACTAAAGAGTTTAATGCGTTTGCTAATTCGTTCAAGTGGAAGTCTGGGGGATGTGTGTAAAATGGGTTTTAAGGGTGTGAGATAACTGTAACACATGTGCATAGGGCCTAGGTCAGTCCCATGCAGGCTCCCTGGCTAGTGTCGGGGTGGGCTCCCACTCCCGGCGTGTGTCTCAAGCTGGACCAGTCATCGGTTGGCCATTCCTATAATTTCTGTGCCACCTTTGTCCTAGCGCATCTTGTAGGTAGGAAAAATTGTAGGTTGAAGGGTTTGTGGCTCTGTTGGGGTCCCAGTCTCTCCACTGGAAGTCTTGCCTGGTTACAGGAGATGGCCAGTTCAGACTCCAAATCACCCATCACTAGGAGTGTTGCTAGGGTCACCCTTATAGATTCTATTGCACTAGGTTTCTAGCTCATCCCAGAGATGCCCCCGATTCCAGTTGTTTTTCCCATTACTATCTTCCTCCAATCTCCCCTGACCTGATCCCTCCTGTGCCCATGCCCATGCCTTCCGTGCAGACCCCACCCCCATCCACCTGTGATATCTGGTCTATTTCCCCTTCACAGTGGGAGTCATGTGTCCCCACTTGCGCCCTCCTTGTTATTTAGCTTCTTTGGGTCTGTAGATTATAGCATAATTATCTTTTACTTTAAGGATAATATCCACTTATGACTGAGTACATACCATATGTGTCTTTCTGGATCTGAATTTGGTTCCCTGTTTATGCAGAGGACTGTGATCTGAGTCTACCCCTAAATAAATAACCCTTTATTAAACATAATTCTGAACTAGTACGGGATTATTTTGTAACTTCTGTCATCATCTGGTGCCAGAACGTGGGGACCAGTCCCCCATTTTGGGGGGTCAATTGACCAGCTGCATGGCACATTGGACACTGACTCACCTGCCTGTGGCTCTAATCTGAATCTTTTGAGGTAGGAAGATTGCTGAGCCATATGTTCTATCAATGGCCTATATAAAGGACATGGAAGAAGGATGCTCCCTCCCTTTGCCTGCTAGCGCTTGCTCTGGCTGGCATGTCCATTCCTTGACTAGCGTTCTTCACTGACATTGGAGCCTGCTTCTTCGAGATTCTGCTGTACACTGAAGACCAGCTGAGACATCCGGCCATGTGGATTCTCAGCCATTGGAGGACCAGCAGAACACAGCCTGTAAGTCACTCCAGTAACCCCCTCTGCAGCTGGCCATGTCAGAGGAGCAGCACATGGTAACTGACTTCAGGGGATCGGCCCACCAGGAAACAAAGCCCTGGTGGGGGAATCTCAGATAGCCAAGACCCGAGACCCTTGGCCCCAGGATGTTTCTTGCTACTGCTGTGTCTTTGTATGTTTGCTGCTGCCATTTGTCTCGTGGTATGAATGGGTGTGGGGCAGATCGTATTGCTGTATGATCATCACATGGAAATATCCTGTTCTACTGGGCATTTTTACCTGTGGGTAATTATGAAAATGATTTCCTCCAAAACTGTACTGTTTAACTGAAGCAATGATTTTATACAATCATAGTATCAGTTTAAATAAGGTTTTGATGGTGGAAGATTTTTAATAAATATAGTAAGAAATTATGATAGAGGTTAATTTAGTGGGAAAATTAACATAGGTAAAGGGCGGATAAAATGTTGCCCCCACCTCTGGTAAAGCAAAGGCTGCAGAAGACAATAAAACAAGGAAGTCGCAGCTAGAACACATGGGTTTCTGTGGAGGAGCCTTACAGACTGTGACTTATGCTAGTGATTAAGAAAAACAATTGAGTCCCAGTAGCCCAGCTGGCTTAAAATCTTTTCATCTTAATGTAGAGAGATGTGTTCACAGGTTTCAGGTGCATCATAGCTGAAACGAAGCTTTGAAAATAAGGTTAGACTAAGATGTTTTTGTCAAATGGCTTTGAGGTGAAAAACCCAAGAAGACAATCTAAAGTTTTCGAAAGGCACAGAGCTGAGTGAGGGACTCGTTAAGGTCAGAGAAGAAAAACAAAGCAGCCCAGTTATAATCAGCTGACGTGCCTCTCTTTCTCACTAAGATGGGAGGGCGATTAATCCCTTATGTCCATTTCTGCCCTCAGCTTCCTGATGTAAAACTGCTGATGAGCGGGTGTGCACCCCGAGGATTTAAAATAGAGCTGGCTGATTCTTTTCATATATAGACGTTAGATTTGTGGTTCTTCTAAGATTTCTTATAAAATTACCTTTTGAAATAAGTAATAAAATGATTGGTCCTTTCCTTGTAACTGCACAATGCAGCCTGCCAGCCAAAGAACTGGCTGAGAAAAATGCCTTTCTTGCTCACACTTTGTTCATCTATCACAAGTTGCTTGGCCATGAATGCATGGGGTTCTTGGGACAACTTTTCACCTGTAAGATGTAAAATATTTAATCATGTGAGGGATACGGAAAACATGCTGTTTTACTTGTGTTCAATGCAACCGTTCACTTGAAAAATAGAATGTAACCACATTGTAATTTTTATAATTCTTGAAATATTTTGCTGGGGTACATAAGCTGCAAGAAAAAAAAATAAAGTTAGAAGGAAAACAAGAATGAGAGAGGAAAAATACCAGGACAGACGTAGAGGAAAAATAAGAAGAATAAAAACGGAAGTCAGAAGGAAATCATCAAGA
>NC_022018.1:58830082-58832558 GCF_000317375.1 Microtus ochrogaster
ATATGTGTGTGTGTTGTGTGTGTGTGTTGTGTGTGTGTGTGCATGTGCATATGTGTGTGTGTTGTGTGTGTGTGCACGTGCATATGTGTGTGTGTGCACGTGCATGCGTGTGTGTCTGTGTGTTGTGTGTGTGCACGTGCATATGTGTGTGTCTGTGTGTTGTGTGTGTGTGCATGCATGCGTGTGTGTGTGCACGTGCATATGTGTGTGTGTGTGCATGCGTGTGTGCACATGCATGCATGTGTGTCTGTGTGTTGTGTGTGTGTGTGCGCATGCATGCGTGTGTGTCTGTGTGTTGTGTGCGTGTGTGCACGTGCATATGTGTGTGTCTGTGTGTTGTGTGAGTATGTGTGTTTTTCCCCTCATTCCCTCGGATGAAGTTTTAGTTCACGGACTCCATGGGTCCCAGTCAAGCCCTGTGCGGCTACAGGCTGGTACTCAAGGTAACAGTGACCCTGTCTATATATGGGTTCGTTCTATCTAGAGTGCCCTGACTAACACAAGCTCTTGGCACCTCACCTTTAGCCACTCATGTTTCCCACAGCCCTCAGAGAGCACCGCCTGCTCGTGGTTTCACAGACTACCCTGACAAAACCCTTTTCTAGCTTCCTTTTCCTGCCTATCTCCTTATACCTCAATAGTCAGCCGGGCTGAACCAGTTCTTATTTCTCACACCTCTCCACCCTCCTCTTCCCTTAGGACACACACCCACCCTGCAAACTCCATGGACTGCCCTCCTCCTCCCTTCCCAGCATTCCACCCACCTCTTCTCCAGGACGTAGTCACTTGCACACATGCCCTGCTTACCCCCACAGATCGCCTTCCTCCCCAACCTCACGCTCATCACGCGGCTTCAATGCCTTATTTACCGCGTTGTCTCTGCAGCTCCACTGAGCCCAGGACAACACAGACTCTGCCATTTAAGTCGCATTTCCAGAGCAGGCACTTCACAGCACATGCATGTCACAGAAGTAGCCCAGAGAAGGCAGCGACTGACTGTAGATTGCTGCTCTTCACGGGCCTTCAGAGTGGCCCAGAGTCTTCAGGGCCTGGTGGGAGAGTTCCGCTGGAGTCATGCAGACATCCAGTGTAGCACACCGCGCCTGTCTGAGCTCTATGAGCTACCATACAGTTCGTGAACCGGGCAAGGGGCTGGAGATTGAAACACACAGAGACATAGGTCATCCTTGATACAAGAATGCCCCCTTTATTGTGTCCAGGGGCAGGCAGCTTATATAGGGATCCTTAACTGATAGCCACACGTCCCAGCCAAACCCACCAGAAACCGCTCCCCAGCCATCAGGAACTCCTGAGGGTCTCGTGCTCAGAGCAGCTGCAAGCATTACAAGTTGTTTACCAGAAATTCAGGATCTGGGGGTTCACAGCTCCCAACACTCTGGGGTCCTTCATCCACCCAACTCGCTTCTCCCCAGAGCTCTGCAGTCTTCCCAGAGGCAGCTGTTCCAGGCAAATTCAGGCAGAAGATGTCCCGAGGAGCCACTAGAAACCGAGCCACCTTTGCAGGACGTGTGTGGCCTCATTTGGCTGCTGAGAGATGGTTTTATAGGCTTCCTTATCAGAATTTTGCAGCAGCCGCCAGCACCAGGACAGAGGGTCCCTTGGTTAATCATCCTAACAGGAGGCCAGATCACATTAAAATGATGGATTCTGTGGCTAGAAAATGCATTTGGAATCCCCTGTGGGGCCTCAGCCCTGCCCTCAGTCCCCTCATCTCAGACCTAAGCCACCGCAAGAAGAAGGATTGTGGGAAGACCTAGGATGGCAGGAAGGCCCTTGAGGAAACTGAGCATTCCTTGGTGTGGCTCCCTCCCCCAGGGTGACATTGTACAGAGCTGCCTGCCTAGGGTGTGTTGTTCTTCTGCCCAGGTAGCACCTACATCTTGGTGAGTCAGAATGAGCACCTGCATGTGTTATGTCATGAGGCCTCACTAGAATACTAAACATTTCAGCTGCCACCATCCTCCCCACAGGATAAGAAGCAAAGCCCGACCCCTTCACTGACACACTCCTTCCTCCCTGCTCCCTGTCTGAAGAAAAGACCTCATCTGGGAGGAACAGTGTAGGACAGCACCCTGGAAAGAGGCTGTCCACATCTCTATTGTGCATGGCTTCAGTTTAGTTTGGTGCAGGACGCCCGTCAGGGGCTACCATGAAATGCAAGGGTGTTCTAGAAGGCTGGAGGACCAGTAACTGGAGAAAATTGCCTCCAAGAGGCCAATACCAAACCTCAGCCACCTCCACCTTCCAGTTGTGACTCAGATTTACAGTGCCGCACAGATGGGTCATTCTTGAGATAAAGGTCCTAGATCTTGCTGCTGACAGGGCTCCTCAATCAGTGCTTCAGGGAAACTTCCAGAAGCTGATAAATGAGCTGTCTTCAAGCCCCAGCCTCAGGCCCAAAAGGTCTCCATTGCTCAGGGTTTCTCATTCATCCTGCAAAAGGGACATACTCTCT
>NC_022018.1:58832658-58843220 GCF_000317375.1 Microtus ochrogaster
CACTAGTGACAAGGAGCCCAGGATTTACTCGGTGCCCAGACAGAATAACCTTCAGGGAGGACGCCAGAGGCCAAGACAGCAAAGTCCAAGGGGGTCAGAAAACCACACAGTCTTAAGAGGCAGGTGGCCAACAGGTCTGTTGACTGTGCTAAGTGCCCGCCTACTACCAATTCTCTCTCTCCCAGGCTGAACTCTGAGTTTGCCGTCTGCCTCGCTTGCATGTGCAACAGTGCAGGAGCTATCTGCACTAGTCCACTGGGATTTCTAGGGAAGTGTTCCTGTTACAGACCCTGCCCCTTCCACCCCTCGGACCGCTTCTTTTCTATACCTGTTTTCTAATATGAAAACAGCCATAGGGGATCTACCCTGCAACATGCTAAAAATGAAAAAACGAACAAAAGGATCTGGGAAGTGATGGCAGAATGGAATAACTGTTCCAGCCCCAGAATTGAACCCCTGGGCTTGTGGTTACATGAGCAAAATAACCCACTTCTTAGTTAAGCCCCTGGAGTGCTGTTGCAAAGAGCCAAGCACAATCCTGTTCGGTGGTGAAGGCTCTTCTGAGAATCCAGGCAAACCGTGTTGCCTCTCAAAGCTGTATTCCATTTATATAAAGAAGACAACAAAGAATAAATGCCAGTAGCGAATCACACACTGCACACAGGCGCCTTGAGGAGCCCTCTGCATTTGTCACCCACCGCATCAAGAATGCAACCACCATATACAGCAAGCAGAGACAGTGCATGCAAGAATATCTATGCCCAGTACCTCACAAGACGTCCGTGGGGATCAAGGGAGCCCTGGCCTTGATGTAACCCTGTCCCTCAAGTGCTTCCAAAGCCCTGTTTCTGAGTTACCAGTCAAGGACTGGATGAAGATGAGCACATGAATACTTGATGCTAGCCAAAAGGACTGGAAACTGTGAGAGGCAAGTCTGGTGAAGGTAGAAACCTCATGCCTACTCAGAAGGAAGGATTACCACACGGCAGGATGAATAGAGAAGCCAAGCGGGGCCAGGTGGCAGCCCGCTCTCAGGTGCCTGGCAAGGAGCATCTCCAGGAAACCCATCTGTGCCTGCACGACGGTGAGGTCAAGCATGGTGCTCTAGTCCCACCGTGCCTTGTATTGGGAGTGTAGAATGCTGTATTCTTGCCCCTGGTGGATATCACTGAGAACAGCCTGTGAAGGGTGTTCACATCACGTCATGGCCTCCAGGGTGGGTGATCTCATGGGCTTGAAGGGAGGTACAGAACTGGAGAAGCAATGGACACATAATTGGGCAGCTCTGCCCCCAAAGAGAAACACCAGGGCCACAGGATTTCCGGTCAAAACTCTGCACTGGCTATGACCCAGAAAGTCACAGGGTGGAAAGATGTGCACTCATAGCTAACCATTTTAGAGCACAAACAAACTCATCTGATGCCTTACATTTTATTTACATGCATGGGTGTTTTGCCTGCATGTGTGTATATGCACCACGTGCATGCAGTACCCAAGGAGGCCAGAGTGGGAGTAAACCCCTGGGTCTGTAGTTAGAGTTGTGAGCCTCCCTATGAGTTCCCAGAATCCAACCCTGGTCCTCCAGAAGAGCACCCAGTGTTTTTAACCGCTAAGTCATCTCCCCAGCCCCTTGGGAAAAAAAAAATTTTTTAAAAAAATCCAAGTGGTTCCAGGTGAAACCAAGTCTTTCGAGATGGTCTCACTGGGCCTCCTGCAAAATTGAAGCCTGGCCAGCCAAGGTCTAGAGATAGACAACTTGTCCCCCTTCTGTGTGCCTCACCCCTCCTGCACACCCCCAGCACCTCAGGCTCATGCACAGCATACATGGGCATACACAACCATCCTGCAGGAGACTGCCTCCTAGTCCAAAGGTTGTGCTGCCACAGTTGCTCCTAAGGCCTGAAGAGTCTGCCTGCTCCACTTCAGGGAACTTTCAGTTTCTCCAAGGTCACCAGCAGGTGTTTCCCTTGTATCTCACAGATTGAGGGCTGACTGAGAAGAAAGTGACTCAAAGGTACCTGACCCCTTTATAGACAATGAGGCTTTGAATGTGTCTCCGCTCCGAAAGCATCTATCCACATCATCACACTGGCCAATCTCCAGAATTTTAAGAAATGGTTCTAGCTCCCTCTGGTCCCCTTCTCCCTGAACCTCAGTCCTGCTGGACCTTAACTTAGTTTGGGTTTCTATTGCTGTGAAAAGACACCATGACCACAGCAACTCATATGAAAGGAAAAAAGGAAAACATTCATTGGAGCTGGCTTACAGTTTCAATGATTTAGTCCATTATCATCACGGCGGGACATGGCAGTGTGCAGGCAGACATGGTCCTGGAGAAGGAGCTGAGAGTTCTACATCTTGATATGCAGGCAACAGGAAGTGAATTGTGTACCACACTGGGCAGAGATTGAGCATATGAGACCTCAAAGCCTGCCTCCACAGTAACACACTTCCTCCAACAAGGCCACAACTACTTCAACAAGGTTGTACCTCCTAATAGTGTCACTCCCTATAGGCCAAGCACTCAAACACATGAGTCTATGGGGGTCATACCTGTTGAAGGAAGCTGCTTGTTGGTTCCCGGCAGCTCAGACCCAAAATAATTACACAGAAACTATATTATTTACAATACTGTTTAGCCAATAGCTTAAGTATATTTCTGACTAACTCGTACATAGTAATTTAACCCATCTCCATTAATCTGTGTATCACCACAAGGTCGTAGCCTACCAGCAAGATTTCAGTGTGTCTGTCTCCAGCGGGGCTACATGGCTTTTCTCTGACTCTGCCCTTCTTTCTCCCAGCATTCATCTTAGTTCTCCCCACCTACCTCTATTCCCTGTGCAGGCCCAAGACAATTTTTTTTTTATTAACCAATGGTATTCACAGCATACAGAGGGGAATTCAACACCACATACCTATTCAAACCACCACAGTCCCCTTCTCCCATATTTTTTGGGAAGTGGTAACTCCTCTCTGGCTCTGTGTGTCTCACTCTCTGTTTTGTGTCTTCAGAAAAGGACAAGGGACCCTCATTTTACAAACAAGAAGACAGAGAGGGCATGTGAATTCCTACAAATTCCTAACAAAGCCATGTGCAGGGCCTCCTTCTAGCTGGGGACAGTGGGTGAGAAATCAATGTCTCTCTGGGAGTTTGGAGAAGTTTCTGAGGTCCAGGCATTGATGACCCCCACTTCTCCGAAGAGCACCTATCGAACATAGCCACCAGCCTTGTGACAGAACTCGGCAGGCAGCCTCAGGGGGATGGGGGGACTGGTTCTCCTCTCAAGGGTCTAATAATAAGGGTCCCTTGTGGTACTGTGAATTAGCAGAGAAATACATAGTCACCTGCCTCTTCAAAGTAGGCACGGCACACAGTGACTGTACAGTAAATGCTAATTGTCGTTATGTTCAAAGCAACTGCATCCTGGGGCCTCTCCTCAGACTCAAACAAAAGTTCAAAGTTCAGAGTCCTTTACGTGGGTCTCCTCTGCCTCACGATTCCCCTCAGACACGCGTATTCCCGTTTGGGCCTCTATCCCCAAGGGACATTCAGTTCCTGCTCGTGACTCAGAGGGCCGCAGTGAGCCTCCTAACCGCCACTCATCCGCAAGGGGTAAAAGAAGGGAGACCAGAGCAGAAGCCAGGAGGAAGAAGTGTGGGGTAGAGAGCCAGCCGTCACCCGAGTCCAACTTGCTGGCTTTCCCTCCATCCTTACAATCTTTCCGAGTGCCAAGGAAGCACTGGACCCCGGATGTCTATTTGTTACCTCTTATGAGACAGAGCCCCTGGCAATCTGAGGAGACCTAGAACCGCGTGCTTTTTCCAGAGGGACATCCACATCAGCAGGCAGATGGCTATGAGAGACCGCCACCAAGCCAAGCATTCCACATACCTGGGATAGAGCTCAGCTTTTAGGAGTGATGTCAGAACAGTCAACCACTGTCTCCTCCAGCCCCAGATCCCAGCAACTACCTTGTCTGTTGGGACCTGGAGTCCTGGCCTCCAGCTGCTCTTCCCTGCTAGAGATCTTTACTTTCCTTCTGATCTGAGTTACTGAAAGCTGTGTCAAAGTTGTTTACCAGCTCTGCTTCACGAGCACATGTTGCCTTGGCCTTGAGGATCAGAGGATGAGGTTTTCACCTGTTAGCCCACCTGACTGTTGGGTATATGAGCCTCCATGGTGCTATTGAATAAAGGGCTCCTTACCAGTGACTAGAGGTCTGTGTCACTGTCTCTCTGTCTGTGTGTCTTTGTGTGTTTCAACCTCCAACCCCTTCCCTAAGCTCGTGAACTGTATGGTAGCGCTAGAGCGCAGACAGGCGTTGCCTGCTGCACAGGTCATTGCCCATACCAACACCTTCTAGAGGGACTGCCTCCTCTAGACCTCTCGAGAGGGCTCTGTGGGCCTGCACTGTGTTGGGGCCAGGTGACAGAAGTCAGAGTTCAAGGCCGTGTGCAGCAGGTTCTGAAGGGAAATTCTTCCACGTGATTGTGTGGGGAGGAGTCCGCCCTTTACGTACACGAGACGTAAGAGATGTTACACAGAGGAAATGAAGCCGAGGATGTTTGTACAGCTCCGCTTTTATTGAAATGCCATGTACAGTTGTACAGTGTGGGAAACTGGAATGGGATCCTATTAAAGTAAGACATTTGGGGGAATGTTCCTCGGCTTTGCTGTATTGATCACGTGACCAGTGTTCTTTTACAAGATATACAGTCCCTGACATTCATGCAGAAAACAGCAGATCAGACCATGGGGCTGTGCCAGTGTCTCATGTCAAGCCCAGGCCAGGACATCCACACAGATATACACAGTCTGTATCTTGAGTTTTCTTTCAAAGAAAGTATTTTACACATCATATACAAATTAAACAAGAAGTCCAACAAAGGTCCTTTATTACCACCAAAAGAGGGAAATCATTTACAATCTAATAACCAAAGGCAAGAACAGCACAGGGCCCATATATCCCTGCAAATGCCACAGCCCCGTGCATTCCTGCCGTGGCTGCCGCTATATCCAGGAGTCACTGAATCCTGTGGTAAAGGCTGCGCAGGGCCTCTAAGGCTGTGATTGCCCACACAGAAGAAGCCTCTTCATCCCCATATGTTGGAAGTGCTGCTGGATTCTCCGCTTGGTCAGTAGATAAACAATATAACTGAACATGGGGGGAGGCAAGTAGTGCAAACACAGACACATGGGGGAAAAACCCTACTGAAACCACTCTGACTTCCTGGCTTCTATGCATCAGAGCCTTGGACACTCTGCCCAGCTGAATGAGTTTGCTCAGCCTCCCAACTCGATCCAACCAGGTGCAAACAGGAAGAAGCATAGAGGCAGTTTAAATGGCACCTATCCCAAAAATAATAAATTAAGATTTTAAAAAAAGAGAAACAAGAGTCCTAGGACAGATAAATGCACAAAACAGAGCCTGGAATGAAGACAGCTCAGGAAAAAAAAAATCAGTGTGAGCATCTGTTAAAGCACATTCTTCCCAGAGCTCATGAGGGACTCCCTCCTCTTCCTAAGTACAGAGAACACAAGCTTCCCGAAGAGACAGGACCCAGCCGCAGAGGCCTCGAGCACTAGAAACCTCCAAAAACCGGGAGACAGTCAAGAATAAGCAAGGTCTGCAGGGCCGGGGAAGCCCAGGGAATGTAGGCCGGAGGACAGGCTCAGGCCAGGGGATGCCCTCATCACACACACCACTGTGTGGGCCAACCCAGCCCCAGCCCTGCAGATTCAGAAACACAGAAGGAGGAGATATAGACGGACAAGCGCTGAGTCAAGTTCACCATTAGTCCTAGAAACTGGAAGACAGAGCCCCGTGGCTGTGCCTTGGAATCCCACGGTCTCCCTAAAACGCTAGGAACCTGGAGCTACAGAGGCATCTGAGAGGCGAAAACCAAACAAGAAGCGCTACAGGTGCACACTGTCAGGGTGAGCGACACAAGGAATAGCATCTCGTTATTGTGGACAATAGAAAGCGATTCAAATATCATGAAAAAATTATCTATAAAAAATATCTACAGTAAAGCTTCAGCTTGAAAAAGCTACAGCTTCTATTTTACAAAATAAAAAGGCAATCTTTGAAAGGATCTGGCTCCGAGATATACAAACATTACACAACAGATATCAAAGTAGACACAAACAGCTCGAAGAAAGCATCTGAGGGGATATTGCAACTGGTTTGTCACGAGATAGAATTAAGAATTCTTATTGCATAGCAGAAAAATGAGGTCACTTCATTTGCATAATACTGCCATGTTTTTAGATGGAGAGGCTATTGGGTACTTAGGAGAAGTAATTTTGGGATTCAGAAACTGACTTCTACATTGTCCGAATTAGCATCCAAGTGGTGTCTGAGCTGCTTCTGACCTTGGGTCTCGATTCCATTTGGCCACTGCAGTCAGATTTTAGATGTGCCCCTGGCACGGCTGTGCTCACTAGCAGTGGCAGCTGCTCTAACGGGGGTGGGGGTGGGGGTGTTACCCGCCACGTGACTAACACCGACTTGAAAGTGAGTCTGAATTGCCCACTGTGGGGAGACATTGACCTGATGCCTGAGGATGGTGCAGCACGAGTCTCAGGGTAGCATCTGTGGGCAGCTAGGGCAGCCTGGCTTTTTGGTGATGACGCACCAGTGTTCTAGTCCCCAAGAGAAAGGACGCACGAGGGTGAAATGAGTGGAACCCTTAGCAGCTTTGCCTGCAAAAGCAGCGCTCTGCAGGAAGGGAGACAGAAGGTGGGGCCAACAGCGAAAACTCCAGCAGAAACCGCAGCTGGCCAGCTTCCATGGAAGGAGGGATTCTCTCCAGGAAGAGACTCATCTCGACCCCTAAGCATAAAAGTCTAAGTTCTTGGTGGGAGTGGGGGAGGAGGTGGGATTACCTTTCACCTGAAATGGGGTGCTGGTACAAACAGCACATCTGACTCTGGTCCCCAACCTTATCTTCACCACTCGCACCTCAAACAAGTCCCCAGACTTCCCTGGAGAGGGAGGAAGGGGATCAGGGGTGCATTCCACCCCCTTTCTAGCAGGGGGCCAGGCAGAGCTTTCTGGGAACCAGGGCATCTGCCAAGAAACGTTTGCATCCCTTGGGAGACATTTCTTCTGGAACCCCCAAAGCTGGGTATCCTAGCTACTGACTATCCCTAAGGCTACTAACTATCTGGGTGTTGTGGCGCCTAACTTCTGCTTAACATTAGAAAGGAAGGTTTTGCTCTTGTGGAAGAGCACACACTAAAGGCTCAGTAAATCCACAGTGGTGGCCTCGCTGGGAGAAGCCGGCTTCGGAACGCAAAGGGCAGGAGGTGCCATCCCCCTGTAGCTGTGCTTTGAAGAGCCTTCTTATAGCAGAAGTCCAGCATTTGAGTTCACAAAGTCCCATGGTCTCCTCTACATGGATTCTGACTTCAGGAGGCCAAAACTCCACGCCCTGGGTGTGAGACTGCTCTCTAGACACAAAGTCTCCCCTCCTCCGAGAGCAAAAACCCTGATACAGGCAATTTGCTAGCTTAGGAAGAGTTCAAACGACTTTGAGGTTCTTTGTGTGCAAGGGGAGAGTGGGTGTGTGCAGAGACCTGAGATCAGCCTTTGATGTCAGTCCTCAGTAACCACACAACCTGTTTTGAGACACACTCTCCCCGGGTCCTGAGACTTGCTGGTTAGCCTAGGCTGGTTGTCCCCAAGCCTTGGATACCAGCCTTTCTCCGCCTTCCCAGCTCTGAGACTGTAGGTGCATGTTGCCGTAGCTGGATTTTTTTACACCAGTGCTAGAGACCAAACTCATGTTTGTGCAGCAAACGCGTCTCCCCAACCCTTACTGTGCGCTTTTGCGCGCCTCCAAACACCACCCCGGGGGCTTGACGTTACACTCTGAGACATTCTGCTCTGTGGGCGAGCAAAGCTTTCCTAAGTTGCTTTCATTTTTAAAAAGCAAGTGTCTTTGAGGAATATCTCCAGTCCTGGGCCCACGACCGTCTCCTCCACAAAGGGGAGAATAAGAAGGGGTGTTGGGGAGACTGAGGAACAGATATGGACCTTGAAGCACGAGAAAGGGAAGACAGATAAAAACAGCCCTGACCATCATCACAAAGTGCCGATGGCCAGATCCAGCCATTCATGTCCCTCTGAGCTACATGTGGCCCCACCTAACATGGGGGCAAGCCTATCTCTGGGTTTAGTGGCAGGGTGACCTTTTACTTATCATCCGTATGAGAACTGATACCATGAATAAGTAAGCCTACATAATAAGCATAAGAAATAGGATTGGTGCCCTGTGAACACTCAGAAGCAGGGTCCCTGTCTGAGACCTCACTGGGTGGGAACAAATCCATACCACTTTGGCTTTTCTGGGTTTTGTTTTGCTTTTTCTTGTCTATTTCTCCCCAGCGTTCTACTTGGGGCTTCTCTGAAGAGTTTGTTTTCCCTGCTGAAAAGACACAAAATCTTCCAAACCTGGAATCCGTGACATCAAAGACTAGAGGCCAAGACGTGAAGACAAAACAGTTCTCATCCGCCTCCTGGAGTGCAGCCGAGGGGGAGTGACCGGCAATGGCTGGATGAGGCTGCGTGGAGGACGTAGGGCAGCTCTGCGGAAGCCCCAGTTCGTCCACCCGGCTGCAGTAGTCAAGGCATGATCCCAGATGTGGTTGAAGGGCTGTTTCTGCCTAGTTCTACCAGGACCCCAAAAGGCAGCAGCTTCAGTAGTCGAGGGTCCTCATGGGACAAGTCCAGAAGACATTGGTAGGTGTTTTAGCATTGTGAAAGATCAGTAGTAAAGAAATCCAGTAGACACTCATACAGCCCCAGTCCTCACTGAAATGGTTCCTACACACACAAACACAAACACATGGATACGTGTGCACGCGCTCACACACACACTTCAAGGTTCTCCATTGTCCTGTAGAAGCACACACACACACACACACACACACACACACACACTTCAAGGTTCTCTCCATTGTCCTGTAGAAATACACACATGCACACGGACACACACACGCATACACACATGCAAAAAGCCCAAGGAGTTTTTGTGGGGCTGTCAGAAACACAACTGTTTAGGGCAGAAACCAAAGCACCTCGGAGCAGAAGGTGGACCATCAGTGTCCACACTGAGAGGGACAAGGCCTGCTAAGACAGTAAGGGCGGTTCTCAAATCACTGCAGAGCCTCCCAGTTAATCTTATCAGCTGTCATGGTCCCGCCGCTCGGTGCTCCGGTCACAGGTAGTGCCCGCTCCTTCTTCCTCCTCCTGGCAGTGGGAGTCTGGGTCACAAGGATCTGTGAATCACAGCCACACCTGACACGGAAGGGAAACAAAGTCACCATCTTCGCTTCTCCACAGCTAATCGGAGTCCCAGCGGGTCCAGGAATCTGCGATACCCTGTCACAGACCTTGGAAGGGTCACATGCTATCGCTGCCGGGAGCTGACTGTTTCCACTCTGACAGTCACATCCTGGCGGGACATTTGAATCCACAAGCATGATCTCAAACAGCGCATGCCAGCAGACACACCCCCACTCCTCTTCCTGACCACAGCATCCAGATTAACACCCCACACACCCCTTACTGAGGACCCAGAGGCATCTGTTCCAAATCAGATTTCTTTCTGGAGAAGCAATGGCTGATGTAGGTCGACTTTGCTACTTTTAGAAGTCACTGGGATAGACTAAGAAGAACAATACACCAACTCCACGGGAGGAAGAACAAAAAGAAACTCCAGCCCAAGCCTTGCCCAGAGGTGATCTGTACCGTGGTTTTCAGTGAGTTTCGTCACAACTGCGGGCGACTTCTCACACCGCTTGCTGTCATGGAACTGAGACCCTCACCCAGTGCTCAGTTCCCAACTGGATAAACTTTCCAAGCACGCACTGTGTGTCACTGCTTTTGTTAAACTTAACCACACTGAGGCCCTAACTCTGTAAGTCCATCTGTCACCCAAGTTTCACCGTAATCCACTGAGGCATCTGGAAGATGTTAGAGACTGAAGAAGCCAACATCCTTTCTGCATACTCTTCTCCACTATACACACCGGCTAGTGACACACTCGGCCTGCTAGACTGCTTCCCAAATGCCCTGTTGTCCAGCCCTAGCCAATGAGACTGGAAGGCAAGCCTTCTGGGGTGTGACAACAGCTTGTCCACTGCCGTCTGCCTGGGACCACACACCTCCTTCCTGGTGGAAATCAGCACCAGGCAGGGTTCTGGAACCTCCTAGTAAATAATAACTCAAAAAGTGCCATACAAATGGATGGAATTAGAAAACACTATCCTGAGTGAGGTAACCCAGACCCAAAAAGATGAATATGTTATGTACTCACTCACAAGTGGATACTAGCTATAAACAAAGGGTCTATAGTTCATGATCCGAGAGTAGCTAAGTAATAAGGTGAACTCTAAGAAAAATATATAGAGAGATCCACCTGGAAAGTGGAAACAGACAAGATTGCCTAACAAAATTGGGAGCATGGGGGTGGGGGGAGAAGGGAGGGTAGAAGGGCAAGAGAAGGGGAGAAGGGGAGGGGTGAGGAGAAGTTGAGGGAATGGGACAGTC
>NC_022018.1:58844000-58846267 GCF_000317375.1 Microtus ochrogaster
GGCTGGCCTCAAGCTCAGAGGCCCATGAAGCATGACTAATAAAAACCCAAAGAGAGAAATTGGGGTTCAACCTGAAGATCCAAAAACCAAAGTAGCCAGCCATTGGCTCTTGCCTCAACCTCAGTCTGAAATGCCAATCGTGCCTTCAGGAATCTGAGAATGAAACTGTGTCTGAGAGCTGTTTCCTCCCAGCTTATAATCCTCTCTAGGGTTGGAATTAAAGGCATACAACACCTGGTTTCTATGGCTACTAGTGTGGCTACTGGGATTAAAGGTGTGTGCTACCCTGCCTGGTCTGTATGGCTGAAAAGTGGGGCTGGTTTACACTCTTATCTTCAAGCAAGCTTTATTTATTAAAATACAAATGAAATGCCACTACAGGCCCACCTGCCTCTGTTTCCCGAGGGCTGGGATTAAAAGCATATGCCACCACCGCCTAGCATGGAGATTTATTTTAACATGCCCCTACAGCTATAAAATACTCTGACTGAAGGTGAGGTTAAGGAAACACAAGCTAAAGAATAGGAGGACACGCCATCATAGATGCTCTGCTTGAGATACCCATTCCCTCTTCATCCCTGCCTAAGATACCAACAGAAGAGCCTGGAGGCGGGCGGAGCTTGACTCCAGACCAAAAGGTACCACCTGGCCTTGGCAGCCTCTCCTGTGCCTCAGATACCTCTCTCACTGAGCAATACCTGCTAAAAAGCAGGCTCTCGTGGTGTTTTCATGTAGTGTTTTTCATATGAGCCTTTTTTATTAAAAAAGCAATATGCTCTCATTATGGAAAATGCAGAAGAAAAAAAGGAGAAACCTTTATTCCCTCAAAGAGAACCACCATCGTCTCTCTAGTCCTTCCCAGCCTCTAAGAATAACCGGAACGTGCTAACTTGTGGTGGCTCATGCCAGGCACCGTGCCACAAACCATGCACGCGGTATCACGTTGCAGTCTCTGAAAGGTCCTCGGAGGCCCAATCTAATTTTATCCCCATTTTCCAACTGAGCCAATGGAGGTTCGGTCAGGCTGAATGCCTAGCCCAGAGACCCAAGGCTCGTGGCAGATCTGAGACTCCAACCTCCACTTCGAGAATAACAGCTGTCCAAGCTCCCTCTCCTCCAGGATAGGACCTGAGCATTCGGCACCCTCGGGCACATACGGCACCCTCGGGCACATTCGGCACCCTCGGGCACATTCGGCACCCTCGGGCACATACCGTCTGAGCCCTCCTCGAACCCAGCATTCAAGCACAAGCATTTTCTCCAAATAGTAAAAACATAGGAGGTGGGGATGAGTTGGGAGGAGTTGGGGGAGGGGAAATCAGAATCAGAATATACCTACTGTATGAATAAAAATCTATTTTCAATTTTTAAAAAGAAAAATATACCCACTGAATAAATATTCCATAGACTATTTAATTATTATTTAATTATTTCTCTAATGTCAATCATTAAGTATTATCATTTTCAGGGGGAGAGCTGAAAGATTCTATTATAAGCAATGCCCTGATAAGTTATGTCTGCCTTAATAACACATTCACTTGGTCTGTTGGTTTGAGCACAAAATGGCCTGATTGTCTCCTTCCCACCAGTTCTGAGTAGGCAGACAGTGAAGCAAGGCTTTGCAGTATTCAGCAGACCTATGAAATCCTGATGGGTCCCACTCAGCCCACCCACTTCTCATTAACACAGAGGTGGAGCCGGAGGAACCCGCCCACTTCCTCATCCTACAAAACGACCTGTTCCCTCTGCAGTTTCTGAAACAAAAGGTGCTGATCTTCAAGAGCACGGGGTTGTTCTAGCATCAAATGTTTCCAATGTCTTAGAGGAGGAAAATGTAACAGGGTGAGAAAGACTTAGAGGGAGGGACAGTGAAAGAGAGGCACGGCAGTGGAGAAAGGTGACAGGGAGCCCTTGGCACCCGCAGGACACCTGAACAAGATGGAAGAGCTGACAGCTGACCTTTCTCGGGGGGGTGGGGGGGACGGGAGTAAGAGGAGGAGACTGGGGCCAAGGTGTGCATGACAGGAGATAATGAGTTTTAAATACTTGGGATAATTAGCGGATGGCACAGTGTGTATGCTCAGTAAATAAACATTAAGTCCACATGGATCTGAATGTTCAGGCCAGACCTAAGAAGCTGGGCTTCTTTTTCTCCTCTTCAGGATCCCTGACCAATAGCAACTCATGGCCCTGCACTGCACTGAACTTGGTACCGCCCCCTACAAGAAAGAGTCTCTACACCAGTCTGCCCCTTACCCCACCCCAGT
>NC_022018.1:58846418-58847077 GCF_000317375.1 Microtus ochrogaster
GCCCCTTTACTCAGCCTGAGCGGGGACAGTAGAAGGGGTGTGGCTTAGCTAGAAATCAGACCTACTTCTGAACTCTGACTTTGGTGCATGCTTGTTAGCAATGTGGCTGACCTTTGGTAACCGCTTACAGTCCCCACTACTCAGCTGCGAAATCGAGGGTGAAGTCCTACTCAGCCTGAGGGTGAGAGGGAGCACACACCATACCTTCTGCGCTGGCTCACAGCTCAGGGAGGGGTTAGAGTCGGAACAGGACACAGCCACTGCAGGCTCTCCTGTAAAGGTTTGGAGCCCAGCTGGTGGAGATATGGGAGGTGCTAGAAGTTCTAGGAGGTGGAGGGAGCGAGTGGCAGGAGGCATGCCACCAAAGGGGTCTCAGATCCGACCCTCTCCAGTCTCTGCTGCCGAGCTGCCCCGGGAACTGAAGGCCCCATTGTCCCGCATACTGTCCATATCATCTCTACATACTGAGCCTCACCCAGAAACAAAGTAGCCAGGAGACCGTAGACTGAAACTAGGAGACAAGACAATCCCCTCCTTCCCCCTAGTCCTCCACACAAACACACACAAACACACACGTGTACACACAGATAGATACACACAGACACACACAAACACTCATACACATACAAACACACATACACACACTCAAACACACACAT
>NC_022018.1:58847687-58855748 GCF_000317375.1 Microtus ochrogaster
GGAAGTTGTCACAACAAGAAGATAATACCTAACATCAAAAGTACACAATAAAGGGCAGTTTGTGTGTGAGATTGTGACCCACCTCCTGAGAACACGCCCCTGCTGGCCGTTCTTCCGGCCGTTCTGTCCTGAGGCACCCCATTCACAGTTCACGGGAATCTTGTACAATCTTGGAAATCTGGTATTTCCCATCTGTGCAGACAGGTCTACCAAACCTAATGTCTAATGAGCAAGAACGGTGCTCTCCTGCCTACATGTCTGGCACAAAGTGAGCCAGGCATGACCAAGGCAGGTCACGGCTCAGGTTCATGACCCCCTGGAAAATGACATGAGCCTTCTGCACAGCTACATCCAGGTTCACGGGGGAAGTGCTAACTAGCAGCATCTATCCTGGGCACACAGTGAAGATACAATTGCCTGCAGCCCTGCAGGAGGAACTCCATTCCCGGCTAAGCCAGCTCATCCCCCATGCCGTTCCTGCCCTTGGTGTGGTGGTCCCTGGAAGAGGATGCCACTGACCTGCGTAACTCCTTCCGGTGCTCATGTTGGCTGGCAGCAGGGTCCACTTGTCAGTGACTGGGTTGTAGTACTCCACAGAAGCCAGGTTGCAGGATCCATCATCCCCTCCAACCACATACAGGAGCCCGTTCACTGCACAGACCCCTGGAAACCAAGCAGAAGTCACAGGATCAGTGGGAGTACCCGAGACCTGGAACCACAGGCAGCTGATGCCCGAGCCCTGCAGGCTCTTTCCCGTTTCCTGTTGCCCAGCAGAGATGCCACTTGGAGGTCTGAGTCCACTCAATGGAGGAGCATGCTGGGCACAGCCACTGGGCTCTGAGGGTCCCCTTTCTATGGAGGCCGCTGCTCTCATTGGGGAGCTTTCATTACTATGTGGTCCTACAGATGCTCCCGCTGTGCCCCCTCCCCCACGGGCTGCCACATTATAGAGTGAGCATTGCGGGTTCTCCCTGTGGGAACATTATAGAGAGATGGCACAGGTCTCCCTGCGGGAACATTTCCTGTGGGGCATGCAGCCCTCCCCGTCAGCCTGAACTAGGGAAGACAAGATTCCACACACTCCCATGTCTCTGCACCTTCAGCCTTCCCAGCTGAGACACATGTTGTGTCCACCCATATGCTGCTAATGGCTGTGCCCATAAACCCTCTTAAGATGAGCATGTGAATCCAGACACATCCAGATTCAACTCAGGCTGGGGAATCCTTCTCATTCTTAACTCGGAGTGAGCTTGTTTGATGGCAAGGTCTCATGAAGCAGGACAGAGGAGCAGGGAGATGTTATTCAAGACCTTAAAACAAGCACATAGTCCAGTAGATAGTGTTTGCTTCTGTTTTTTTGTTTTTTATAAACACGTTTATTTCTGATGCTTTTAAAAGCAGTAGCTTTTTTTTTTTTTTTTTTTTGTTTTTTATAAACACGTTTATTTCTGATGCTTTTAAAAGCAGTAGCTAGCAACTCTGATTAAAGATATTCTCAATATCGCTGCAAGCAGAAAGTGTGCTGCCTTCCTGCCCGGGTGTGCACAGATGTGCACGGACAGAAAACATACAGGTTCTTCCCTGTCTCAGGATTCTACTTTTGGCTTTTTCTTCCAGAGAAATAATTTTAAATGTGTACATTGATTCAACCATTAGGATCATTTATAGTAACTACAGCATTACGAGTAGCATGGAAAATGAAGTATTCAATAATTAATTGTGTAAACTATGACATAGCCATGTTAAATGAGAGCGTGAAGATACAAGATACATGTACTGTTGTGATTAGACATGCATGAGGAATGGAAAAGCAAGTTTTAAAGTAGTACTGTGGTAAGATCTACATGCTATTATATAAATAATATCTAGGTGTGAGTGTTTATACATGCCCATGTCTATAACTGAATTCACAGACTGCAGGCAGGCTTGTCTTACAGGCTCTGGAATTCCTTGCTCACGTGGCTGAAAGCCAAATGCCAGCGCACTCACAACAGACTCAGGCCGCGAGCCAAGTGGTAATGCCCCTCTGTTTAAGCCTCCGACAAGTCGGCCACACTGAGTTTAGCAAACAGGTAATGTGAGAATAAAGGAGACAAGTCTACCTGGCAGCGCCTTTCCGTCAGTCAGTCCGTCCAGTCCATCCAGCTGGAGCTAACCTACCCTTTCCCAGAGCAAAGGAACCCAGAGCAAGGTCAGCCCTGCAGGGCACAACTCAAAACAAGCTCACAGGAGGAAACAGCTTGGCCAGGCTGTCAGGCCCCAGGACACGTGACCCTGAGTACGCTGGGACAGGTTGTTCCTATAGGAAGGATTCAAAGAGCAAAGGGACACAGGGACAAGGGATACAAGGACAATAAAGGAAGAAGGACACTGGAGGGTTAGGTAGGGTCTGGTTCCCCTGCCGGGAAGGAACTTGGACCCTGTGAAGTACGAGGCCGTTTCAGTCTGTCGCTGGCTGAGAAAACACAGCGCAGCACCACGGTCTGGCTTGGGCCCAAGCAGCTACAAGGCTACAGGCCTAGCCACTGGACAGGGCCCTGAGGAATCTAGACATCCACCTCCACCAGGGAGAAGGGATGGTTCTGAGTCTCGGGGTGGGGTGGGGGGGTCCTATGGCCAGCCTTTGGGGTCCAGGTTCTCCTTCCTCCTAACGCTGAGCCTATGGGCCAAATGGCCTCTCTTACGTTCAGGACACAGGCTCAGCTCCAAATTCTGGCAACGCTACCCCTTTCCCTTCATCCTGAGCAATCACCTCCGGGGAGGAACGCGCTGCGGCCCTGAAAGGAGAAGTTGCGGTACCTGCGTTACGCCGGCACATGTTCATGTCTGCCACCTGCTTCCAGGTGTTTGTCCCGGGATCGTAAACCTCGACACTCTTCCTCACCAAGGGTCCATCGTGGCCCCCCGTGGCATACAGCTGTCCGCTGAGCACCCCAACGCCTGAAAGACAGAGCACAGGGTCCCAGCCTCAGGCCCTCTAGAAGAACCAGAAACCAAGAGGCCTGGTGTCCAGCCCTGGACAGCCATCACCAGCAGGGTGACTTGGGGAGCAAGTTGTCTCTCCCTGGACCTCAGTCCTAATGTGCAGTACAAACACAATGAGATGCTTCCCGGCTCCTTGTAGGACGGGCAGCCTGGAAACACTGAGATCCAAAGCCAACGTGACCCCATTTCTGCTTTTACGATGTAAATATGTATGTGTGTATACATATACACGGGGTAACAAAGAAAGAAGAGTCAAGGAAATCCGCTAAGATGTGGGAAGTAGCTGTTTCTCGACAGTAAAATGACACCCGTTTCCCCCTTCCACGCCACCTTGTTTTCCTTCAACATCGTATCACTCCGCCTCGGTAGCAGGGTCCCTGAGGTCACCGCTGGGGAGACACTGCTACCAGCCTGGTCCTTCAGCCCCTCTTCTCCTTGATGGCAGAAGGCATCAGACCTCTCCAGGGGAGACACAGGCCACAGAGGAGGAAAAGGGCAGCTCGTGAGAGCAGCTGACCTGGAGGCTGGGACGCCTAGACCTGCACTCAGCCGTCCCCTCTGGGTGACCCTTTCTCTCTCCCATTCCTGGAAGGAGGGAATTGGGATGATTCAGAGGTCCCGTGGGGACAGGCTGCATCCCTTCTACTGGGGCCTTAGTCCCAGAGACACTGGTTGGAAGTCTAAAAGTCTCAGTGAATGGGACGTGCAGCCAGGTTGTGGGTCCAGGGCTGGATCTGGAGACTACAGACTTCATGAGGCCGGGAACGGCTGAGTCTCGCCCTGGCCTGTGCTCGAGGCTGCTGATGCTGGTGGTCTCTCAGCAGATAACACCTACAGGACAAGATGTCAGATCCAGCCCGTGGTTGTTTATGCAGGGGAGCCGGTGCTTCCCAGCAGTTGCCCTAACCTAGCAGCAGATGGTGCTGCTGAGCCAACAATGGCTGGCATCGGGTTGTCTGTTTCGGAAAAATCAGTAGGCGCCAAGCTGCTTCGCTTTCCCTTTCCCTGGGGTCAGCAGCGGCTGGCACCTCCAGGACCACCACCATGTCCGTCTCTCTGCTCATGCTGCCCACTGCAGAGGGAGGCAGCGGTCACCCAGGCATACCCCAGCAGCTCTTCCATTGCCCTCACCCCTTGGCAGCCTACTCATAGACACCATGGAGAGCCACACTGGGCTCAGGCAGCTGCAGTACAGAGCCTTTGGTCTCTAGATCCTTGGCTCTCACAAGCACCCACCATGACAAGCACACGGGCTCCCAGCCCTAGAGATGACACGTCCCCAACTGTTAGTATAGTGAAGTTCTGAACAAAAGAATCCGGGACAGGCTCCACAGAGAAAGGAATTTGAGGACAGTGATCTGAACACCACGCTCATCTCAAGTCAAGGTCACTGGCCCTCCCAGAAACAGAAGCAGCAGTTAACGGCGTCGTCAAGGGCCTCTAGCCAAGGATGGGCCAGGTGACATCTGCCCCAGCCACCTTCTGAGCAACTGGTGGGGAAAAGACATCGCTGCAGGCATGGCCGAAGCTGCAGGGCTCCACCATGGGTTGTCTGGGGCACGGTGTCAGGTTATCCCTGGCTCTACCAGAGGTTGTCTCAGTGCATAATGTCAGGCTGTCCCTGGCTCCACTGTGGATTATCTCGGTGCACTGTGTCAGGCTGTTGTCCCTAGTTCACCGTGGGTTGCCTCAGTGCACTATGTCAGGCTGTCCCTGGCTCTACCAGGGGTTGTCTTGGGGCACGGTGCCAGGCTGTCCCTGGCTCCACTGTGGGTTGCCTCAGGACATGGTGTCAGGCTGTTGCCTCTAGCTCCACCGTGGGTTGCCTCGGTGTCCTCTGTCGGCCTGTTTCTATATACATAGGCCTTCAGTACTTGCTGCCATGCCCCAAGTCACCATACGGATTTTTAGAAGGTACAAAGAAGGTGCTAGAAGCTAATTACTAAATGATCGGGCAAGGGGGGAAATCACAGGATTTACAAATGGAACTGGTCCTTTGAGGACGGAGGCAGCCCGCGCATGGCATGGCTGAGGTATTAAATGCCAAAGATGGCAAAGGGGGTTGCCCAAGATGAGGTTAAGCACACTCAGCTCTAAAGCTCAGGTTTCTTGACTTCATTCATGGGGGGCCAAGTTGTCAGGATTAGCAGAGACAGCTCCCCCAAAAGAACTCCAAAAACATGCTTCTAAAATAGAATCATTCAGACTTTCAACTTCACAGCCCATCAATGCGTACACAAAACTTCTCTTTAAAAAAAATGTAAACAGCCTAATTTTTACAGAATGCTAAGGATGGAGATATATGATGTCATAATCCAGTCTCCAGGAGTAGATGGGGCAGCAGAGAAAAAAACGAACACAGGTAACTCTATGGAAAGTATGTGGTTTCTCGTCTCAGGAATCATACCGCCTTCCCACCAGCCCCAAACTGAGAATCAGCTCAGTCTCCAGGAGCCCCGGCAACTGTGGCCAAGGTCTTGCTTGCTCCCCCAGACGGTGAGCCCCTGGGACAGTGAAGGAGACAAAGGAGAGAGGACGGGGCTGTTGCAGCAGCTCCTGAGCTCCTGGACTTCCCCACACAGCAGAAGCAGAGAGTCATTTGGGAAGTCTTTCTCTCACCATGTTGGAGAGGAAGGAACAAAGCAAGGGAAAGTAGGGAAAGGGACCTAGGCTTAGCTCCAGCCGTAAAAGCTGTGATGCTGGCTTTTAACTCCCAAGACACCAGCTTCAGGCAGGCAAGCTGGGCTTGTCAGGGCAGCAGCACCTGCCCTCCCTCTCTGGGATGATGCTCACTGGTTGAGGACTAAAAAGCCTCACCCTGGGGAGAGAATTCTAACCCAAAGTTTCTAATTCTATACTTGGACAAAGTGATCCAGCTCTGAGGTCGAATCAGTATCAGGAAGCCTTTTAGGGCCGAGGTGGGGAGTAAGAAGACAAAGGCCTCGGCCAGGTGCGCCTTGCCATCCCAGCACGCGGAGGCTGACGCAGGAGGTTGTAAGTCTGAGGTCAGCCTGGGCTGCAAAGTGAGTGTCAGAGGAAGGAGGGGAATGTTTGTAGCATGACAGCGCCTGGCTCACAGAGGCCTGGACTTTCCAGAGACGTAGGTCCATGTACAGAAGGGATGCCCTGGTGTAGTCTGGGCTATTGGTGAGCTTGGAGTCTGCCTGGGTCATAGAACAGTTGTCTAAAACAGAAACCAGCAGTAATAGAAAGACATGGAAGACATCACCCCTTCCGTACTGATCAAGGAGTCCCCGGGAAAGGCAGATCCCTGCGTGAGCACTGCTGGAGGTGTAGGGGTGGGGTTACCAAAGGGAAAGAGAAGGACTGCGGGAAAGTAAGGTGCAGTTCCGTTCTCTGTCTCTGGTCCCAGCCATGAGGAAAGTAGACACAGCATGCACACACAGCGGCCTCCTGTACCCCAAGGCTCTCCCGAACCCCAAGGCCCTCACATACCAGCGCCACTGCGTCGGGTGCTCATGTCTGCCACATATATCCACTCGTTGGTGGCTGGGTTGTACTGCTCCACGGTGCTCAGGCACTGCCTGGAAGCCCCATCGTAACCCCCGACAGCATACAGCTTCCCTGGAATAGACAAAGTGACTGAGGATGGTGGCGGTGGCACTGACTTGGAGCAGCGGCTCGGCTGGCGCTCCGTGTTTAACCCACTGAGGTACCTTCGCCTCATTCAGAGCTCTCGGTGGACCCAGCTTATTCTCCAAACACGGCGCCTGTCTCCCTCAAGTTTCTACCTTCTCTCTGCCCTGAAGCCCTGAGACACTGAGAAGCGATGCTGAAGCTCCTTCTAAAAAGAAGACTCGCCTGGTATCTCTGAGGTTCAAAGGAGTCTCGCTTGGAGAACTAGGTTAAAGCGTGCGGCGCTAGAAGCTATAAGGCTCTCAGTCATGATCACACACCCAACACTGTCTGGCTCTAGGCTCACAATGACAAGCAAGAAGAATATGGGAGAATATTCTTTTGTGAGAATCCGAGCCCGGCCCTGGTCACACCTCCAGAAACTCTGGCCGGTAGCGCGGGCAAAAGAAGGGTTCTGTGCACTCTGGGGGAAGAAGCGGGGATCTTTCTCCAGTCACCTCTGTTCTCTGAGCCATATCAGAACCCCGAAGCATCATCAATTACTTTTTTTAAAATATTTATTTATTTTATTATGCATACAATATTCTGTCTGTGTGTACGTCTGCAGGCCAGAAAAGGTCACCAGACCTCATTACAGATGGTTGTGAGCCACCATGTGGTTGCCAGGAATTGAACTCAGGACCTCTGGAAGAGCAGGCAATGCTCTTAACCACTGAGCCATCTCTCCAGCCCCATCAATTACTTTTTAAATGTGCCTGCATGTCTGTGAGGGCGCCAGATCCCCTGGAACAGGAGCTGCCATGTGCATGCTGGGAACTGAACACAGGTCCTCTGGGAGATCAGTCAGTGCTCTTAACCACTGAGCCACCTCTCCAACCCTTATCAACTATTTTTAAATAAAAATAAGATAACATTAAGCTCTTGTGGGAGAGTCATTCCCAGCTGAGGCTGGAGGATAGAAGTGGGGTACAAACAGGAAGGGGAAAATCTGACCTATGTGAGAACAAGCATTCAAACACACGAGGCTTAACTCTCAATAGGAGACAGGAGAGAGGCCCTACTTCTTCTATGGATATCAGATCTACAGGACACCATGACACTAGCTTCAGGATAAATAAACACAGACACGGGCAAATCTATTTAACAGAATTACTCAATCAAGGATTTGGGGGTCAATATATCAGTCCCTAATACGGTAGGTACAACTAAGATTCAAAAATCCATGATTATGCTGTTCGCTCCTCAGGTCCAAACGATGCCGTCGCATCAGGGCTATTGATCCAGCAATCCCGCTATCGCAGGATCTTTTCTCTGAGTCTTTTCAATTGACCTTTCTCACAAAGATCTCATCCACAGCCCCTCCCCCACAAAGTCAAAGCTGACAAAGAAATACACTCACTGACCTCTCCAGAGTCCAGGCCACAGACACTGTGCTGGTTCTGGTGGTTCCCAGCAGCTGACACTGTGTTCTGGCTCAGG